>NW_008343671.1:635344-636055 GCF_000622305.1 Nannospalax galili | reverse complement strand
GTCTCCCACAGCTACAGGTGGGCACTACAGTATTGGAGACCAAGATTTGAAGTCTTACATCTGAGCAGCACTTTCTGGTCAGGAACAAAATCGTCAATGAGAAATATTTGTCTAAATAACTTTTTATATAGACTTAAGCCTAATGTCTGGGAAGGGTAATCCCTTGAACTCTTAAAGAAACATACTGACGACTTTACTCTTTGGTTATTCTTTCCTTTTGGGTGTTTAAGGCCTTACCATTGGCCCAAATAAATCAATTTATTTTTACACTTAGGGTCATTTGAGGATGTGTTCCTCAGGAGCCACATGGGCTTGGGAGGAGCTCCTGGCTCCTTTCTTTTACTAGTTCCATTTGTGTGAAGATAAGTCAAAGGTCTTGCTCGACCATGTCTGGCTTCACTTGGAAGCATAAATGAGATGTTTCCTCTGAGTTGACCCTCCTCTTTGTCGACTGGATACTGGTTCAAGTCCATCTTGTAGGGTCTTCATGGCCTCCCTGAACAGGAGGACAGGTGACTCACCACTTTTTGAGAGATGTTCCATAGTCTCCTGGAACTTAGTTGACCTTGGAGGGCAAGGGGAAAAAACTGTCCTATATGTCTCTCTGATCATATTAGTATAAGCCTCAAACTATGGCTGTTAAACATCCAATAAGGTTAGTTCCACCAGTCTTGTACTTTTAATTATCATGTACTATGTAGATAAGGCTTC
>NW_008343671.1:628487-635268 GCF_000622305.1 Nannospalax galili | reverse complement strand
TATAATATTTAAGGTTATGTGCATTTTATTTTTGCTTCATCCTTTATACATCATGACAAACCAACAGACCTTCATCAATTGCTTAGGCTTTCTCATTTTTTCTATTTTGGAAAATATCTCCATTCCCATATCCTTTTAACACCTTTTACAGTCTCATTTTTTAAAAAATAATTATGAGACATAATAGCATTAACAAATTTTCCATGTGTTGTGAGACTTCTTTTCCTGGGGATGCTAAGCAGTGCTCATTCCCTTCCAAGGTTCTAGTGTCAAGCCAACGTTTGATTAAAGTTTTACTGGGGAACCAATGAGTTTATTGAGCTTACTTACCGAGATAACTGAGTGGTTGCTGAGGTGTATGTATGACCTGCACACTGGAATAGCTTTAGCTCCTTTCTTCACCTAAATAAACTCAAGCTTATGTCCAGAACTTGGGGTCCTATGATTCCTATGTTTCAGATGTAAACTCTTGGTCTTCCTTCAGGCCTCAGCATTAGCATTGCTTCCTCTGGGTGAGTAGGTTGCTATCCCTGGTTTGTCCTGTCCTTTTTTTCCACCTCTAGGCTCGGTGCTGCTTGCAGAGCCCTTCTGCCATGCACAGATTTTGTGCAGCTGTTTTCCCCAAATTGGAACCAACATACCTCCTAGAAGGAGGAAGGCTCACAAAACTCAGGAAGACACAGACACTTAAAGGGCTCAGACAACTCACAAGACTCACCAAGGCCCTTACCCAAGGTTATATAAGCAAAAAGCAATGGCTGGGGAGAAGAAGTTGTGGTGGAACTGGGAGTTGGGCAAAGAGCTCTGGGATGCAGCTTTGCTTTGGGAGTTAGCACTCATGCTGGGTGGGCTTTCCGGAGATGCAGCTGCCTTTGAGTCACCCACACTTCTGTATGTAACCTCAATAAATCCATTGGTTCACCAAGTAGACTTGAGTGGATTTTTTTTTTTTTGCCTGTCATTGGTGCCCTAACTAGGTAAATAGACAGATGTGTGTTCATGTCTACCTAGGAAAAGGATATAGCAACAGGTGATGGTGGTGGTGAGGAGGCAGGCCCAGAGACTCAGCACCAGAATCTCTAAAAGACGATGTCATAGCATCAGCCGCGTCTGGACCCTTGGGCTGGTAGGGTAGAAAGATGATGTGTCACCTTCAGAGGCCTGGTGGCCTCCTGGGTTTCCCTGTGTTGCACCATGATGGCCTCCACGGCTGCCAGTCCTTAAGGTCTCCTCTTGAAATCATTGGGAAGAAGAATCAAAGTCCTAGAGAAGAACTTAGAGTAGTTTCAGAAGTGAAGAACTGCAAAGTCCACACAGAGCTTCTGTCCCCCTACTTGACAGGGACAACGGAAAGAAGGGCAGGGGAACCAATTAGAGTGGGGACCTGGAGCACCGAGGCCACTAAATGGTGGAACAGAGCCAGATGTGAGGGGCTAGCATTTTCTGTTAGAGAGCCTGGGTCACTTGAAGGGCTGAGGGCCCATGGAAGGCAGGCCTCATGTCCCGTGGAGGTCTCTGACTGCCGCACCTGTGGGTGTGAAGAGCAGGTCATGCCTTGCTCGGAGTTGTGTGAAATAGTGGCTTTCAGGCTGAACCTTGACCTGGGTGATCCCATTTTACGAAATAGCAGTTAGCTCCATTTTGGGTGCAGATAATGAGGCAGGATCATTCTGTACCTTATTGTGCACATGGACATTAGATATAATCAACTGTCCAGCACTGACCACGAAACACACAATGGTAAATAACTTATTCATGTAAGTTAAAAAGTGTCAGCTATGAACTTGTCAGAGTAGATGGTGAACATATGGGCACACGGGCAGATTAAAACCACATCAGAAAAATAGGCCTGTGGACTTATCAAACACACTACAACAATGAGAGATGCAACCCCTCACCTGGATCACCACAGTTCCAGAATTCTGTCATCTGGTCAGCTGATGTGTGTATCAAGAGATTGATAGGCAGAGAACTTCCAACTGGCTCCAGGACTTCAGCTCAGCACAGTCCCCACTTTTTTCCCCACAGGATCCATTTGAACTGTTTTCCGTCCATGCAGCCCTAACCCTGGACCTCACCAGACTGTGGACTGCTGGTGCACTGGGAGGCTCTGTGCCTTTTCAGCTGGTGCAGCTCTTCAGCTGGGTTCTTTACTATCTTTTCTAACTGCCTACAGACACTGCGTGTAGGCTACCTCTGTCCCTGCTTCCGGTAAGGCCCCTCTAACTCTGTGGCTTCTTTAACTCTTCTGTAACCACCCTGTAACTTCATGTCTATTACTGTGTGAACGTGTTTGTGATATTAAGGGTAACATTAGTAATTAAGTTTAGAATAAAAGATCCTATAAGCCAGGGATGGTGGTGAAAACCTGTGATCCTAGCACTCAGGAGGTGAAGGCAGGAAGATAAGGTATTCAAGACCATTTTTAATTACATAGTGAATTGGAGACCAACCTGAGCTACATGAGACCCTGTCTCAAAAACAATCAACCAACCAACCAACCAACCAACCAACCAACCAACCAACCAGCCAGCCAGCTAGCCAGCCAGCTGGCCAACCAACCAATCAACTGTGATTGCCAATGGCCACACTATCAAGGTAAATCAGGATTACTGACTAATAAACTGCAGCCAAGAAAAATGATGTAGCATATAAATTTATTGTTATTCAATAAGTTCTGAGCATGTTGAAAGACACACACATGCAGCCTGTGCTTTGGTGGCAGCAGGGGAGGAAGGAGTGGGTTAGAGCTCTGTGGGAGGCAGGTAAGGAAACTACTCGGGGGTGAATCTGAGGAGTGGCCTGGGCCTGGAAGGTCACTGGCTTCTGGCCTGGGCAGGACTGCGGCCTTACTAGGTGCTGCTCTTGGCAGAGGAGATGGGAACATGCTATGGGGAGAAGTAGGAAGGAGCAAGGGGAGGCAGAATTTGAATTTGGATCAGGGCTGTGGGAGAGAAGTCCTGTGGGGCTGAGGCGCAGGGCATGCAGCCGGGCAGGGCAAGCAGTGACGGTCCCCAGACACCTAGCCCTGCTGCAGGCTTAACTAGGTAGGACTGTGGCCACAGCAGTAGCTCAGGGCAAGACAGTGCAGCGGTCCAGGGTCAGGCTGCAGAGGCAGAGGAGGCTCTGGATGCTTGAGGTGAGGCTGTAGGGTGAGGGACGTGAGCCAGTGAGTGAAGTTTATGAGGCAAGAGGGAAAGGCTGGGGATTTGAGACTGGGCCAGGGAGCATAGCAGGGAAGGTGACAGGGAACTTTGTATGGAGCCCAGGAGGTCTTTCTAGAAAGTGAGTGAGGGGCAACCTTAAGAGTATGTGAGGAGATGGGGGAGGAGCCCTGGGCAGAGGCAGGCCTGGGGTAAGGAGGAGTGTGGTGGATGTGTGGAATTGGAGGCCGTCTGAGGTCTGTTCTCTCCAGGCCAGGTCCAGGACTTTTCTGGGTCTTTCTTCTGGAGCTCTTTGGGGGAGCAGTGAGGTCAGGCCAAGAGGGACAGAATGGTCATCCAGTGTTGGGGTTGAGATACTGTGGTGCTGGGGACAAGGCAGAGAGGTGGCAGTGGCAATGGGGTGTGGGGTTAGAGCAATACAAGGTGGCCACCTCAGGGTAGCTGGTGACTCTTCTGTTGTGATGTATGTTTGCGTGGTGTCGGGGGTACAGAGAGCAAGGGTATGTGGGATGTGGAGGAAGGGATGAGAACCACACACACACACACATCATCTATGCATACACACACATATATAAAACATATATGCACACACATATACACACACATGTATAAAACATATATGCATACACACATACACGCACATACACACATCATATATGCATACACACACACATATAAAACATATGCATACACACATACACACACATCATATATGCATGCACACATATATAAAACATATATGCATACACACATACACACACATATATATATATAAAACATATATGCATACACACACACACATACACACACCCTTCCTTGCAGTGGAGCCTATGGCCTCTGGCTTCCCTCAGGACCATTTGGAGGAGAGAAGCCCATCTATCTATCTGTCTCTCTCTGCCAGTCACAGGGCTTGTTTGAGGCCACCCCAGATGAAGAGAGGGAGGAGGAGAAGGAGCAGGTGTCAATGACCACATTTCCCTGTGATTGGTGGACAGGATTGGAAGCATAGCCCCAAACCCACACAGCCTAACTGGTGTGGCAGGTGGAGAGAGGGCAACTCTGTTTGTGGGGGATAGGCTCTGTATATGTCCACCTCAAGAACAGGGCACAGTGGCCTCAGTCCTCAGGCCACATCACAAAGCCAGTGATCTGATCCCCAGGTGACAACATGAGTTCATCCCAAGAAAGCATGACATCCCACACAATTCTGGGAGCAGGCCCATGGTTTATTGCATAACAGGGCTTAGAGGCCAGAGATGCAGGAAGCAGCACCGGACACCTCAGGGTAAGGAGGTCCTTTTCCTGCAGGGTTGGACCTGAGGCAGGAGGCTGATTTATCAGTGGCAGGTCCCTTGCCAGCGGGTGGCTGAACAGAGGGATGGCTGGGGATGGGGGGCATATTCTCAGAACACAAGGGCAGCAGCCCCTGAGGCTGCGCTGCTCAGCCTTGTGGGGCAGGCCACCCCCAGGCTCTCTCTTAGCCACTAACACCTTCCCTGGTAGCAGGAGCCGCTTCCACAGGGTGCGCACAGGCCGGTGCTCACGGCCACATTCCCGGAGCATGGGGCGCTGCAGACACTGCCTGTCACTGGCCGTGAGCCTGACACGCACAGGTCCCCAGACACGACCCCACCACGGGAACTGCTGACACCTGTGGGAACAGAGGCAGGGCCTTGAGGCCTGGTTGGAGCTAGCCCATCCAGTCACTTTCTGTTGTCAGTTTGGTTGCTCCAGTCCTTCAAGGATGGCCACAGAGAGCTTCTAGTTCTGGTCTGTAAATTGTGCAGGGAAGCCTCTGGGTGGGAACCAGGAGGCCTGGGTACTGGGCCTACATTAGCTCTTATAAGCTTTTTTGTGGATTCAGTGTCCTCATTTCTACAAGATGGACATTATACTGAGATATCTGAGGGCTCTTGGAGTGACATTATTCGCCTTTCTAACCTCAGTCATGCTGTGAGCTAACTGCAGTCTCTCCTGCTGCATGAGCAACCTAGTCCCTTTTATTGAGAGTTATCAACACTTGCCCATATTTTGAAGACTATACCCAGGAAATCCTTGCTGATGTTCAACCTACAATTTTCCTTTCAGGGTTCACTGTACTTACAGACATTCACAGCTCCAACACCTTCACACAGCCTGAGTGGGGAAAAGACAGGGGGAGGAAGGAAAACTGAATTAGAATGAGATAAGGCATCAAGTTGCCCTCTGGTGCCACAGTGTCTGTCTCAAGGTCAGTTTCCATGTGTATTTATGTTTTTGCATCACTTAGAAAAAGGTACCTTTGTAGTGGTGGCAGCCATATCCTGGGCACACTACCTCGTGAGCAGAGGTTGGACTGGGTTAATGCTTGTTTTCATTGGGCTACCTCTGTGCAGTGTACAGTCTGAACAACTGTATGTGACAGACATGGACAGGCTCAGCTTTAAGAAGAGGGAGATCCTTGTTATGCTTTTAATTGAAAATGGCCTCAATGGCTCATGCTTCGAAAGGTTGGTCTCCAACTGCTGTTTTGGGAGGTTATGGAGCCTTTAGATTGAGGCTCAGCTGGAGAAAGTAGGTCACTAATAGTTGAACTTTGAAGGTTGGACCTGGCCGCTGATCTCTTTCTGTCTCTCCTGCCCAATCTACTATGTGTGAAGAGCCTCATTGAACATTCCTACTGCCATATATTGAGGAGCTCAGCTGCATCCTCGCTGCTCTGATGGGTTGAAACTGTGAGCCAAAATAAATCCTCCCTTAAGTTGTCTTTGTCAGGTATCGTGGTCACAGCAATATAAAGGGAATGGATGTGTCTAGATCAGGGTCAGAGGTGGTCAGCAACTCTAAGGTAGGCAGGGTGTGTATCTCAGAAGAGCTGAGTGGGGAAGGACCCAAAGGAGTTCTGACTCCAAGGTAGGGCACTTTGTTTTTAATGCTAGCAGGGTCCTGGGGTGACCAGGGCTCTGGCCACTGTTGTGGCACTGGTTTATGTGATGAGGGACGAATACTTAAGGCCAACCCAAGAGTGCTGCAATCCAGTCAGCCAAGGCTCTAGTTTCTGTTGGCTCTTGAGGGCCGAAGCTGAAAATGGGAACTGTAGAAGGCAGGCAGTCTAAGCAGGGACTCACCTCTGCTCCTCTCCCTCCAGCAGGCGCCTGTAGGTGGCGATCTCAATGTCCAGACCCAGCTTGGAGTTCATCACCTCCTGGTACTCCTTGAGCAGGCAGGCCATGTCCTGCTTGGCCTTCTGCAGGGCGGCCTCCAGCTCAGTCAGCTTGCAGCGAGCATCACTGAGGGCCGCCTCACCCTGCTGCTCAGACTGGGTCACTGCTGCCTCCAACTTGGAGTTCTGAAGACCAAGAAGAGAAAGACATGGGTAATGGTCCCTCGGTCTCTGTATGTTAGCTGGATCTATTTAGTCTGCAAACAGCTGGGAATACCTCCCAAATAAAAATTTTTTTCTTGATTTACTGGGTCAACCTAAGTAATCATGATCAGGGACTCTGTACACATGAACAGGGGGTAGACTAACAGTAAGATCCAAACAGGATATGTGCATTGAGTAAGCCCCCTACCGCTCTGGTCTTGGCACAGCTGACACATACCTGGCACTTGGCGTTCTCAATCTCGGCAGTCAG
>NW_008343671.1:597679-627170 GCF_000622305.1 Nannospalax galili | reverse complement strand
TGCCTGTCGTGATCACTGCCCTCACCTCTTCGTACAGCCGTCGAAGGAAGTCAATCTCCTGGGTCAGCGCCTCTGCGTTGGCCTCCAGGTCTGACTTGCGCAGGTAGGCACAGTCCACGTCCTGTTGGAGCAGCAGATGGCTGTCATACCAGCTCTCCCCTGGGCCCAGGGCATCTGACTTTTGGGTGCCAGGCCAGAGGGGACAGGGTGTGTGGGACTGGATGGGAGCTGGCTTCAATCACTCACCTTCTTTAGAGCCACAAACTCATTCTCTGCTGTGGCCCGAAGTGCAACTTCTTCTTCATACCTGAGGAAAGAGGGGGAAGGAGGCCTTGTCTAAGGGGCTCTTGGCTTTGATCATGAAGCCAGCCCACCTGATCTCCAGGCCTCCCTGAAGGACCCAACAGAGGCCATGCTGCAGGCCTAAGCCCGTGAGCACACTGGGCTGGAAGAGTCTCTTTATAATAGAGATAGAAGAGCAGGATTTGGAAGCTGTGCATTTGTATACATGTTTCTGTATGTATATATGTGAGCGTGCAAGTACATGTGTGGGGGTCAGGGAGTAGGAGATGTTTTCCCTTGTCCTTTCTTCTGAGTTCTCTATCAGTTCCTGTCTATCATCTCCTGGGGACTCCAAGCCTGCCCCTGATTCCACTTTGAGGGAATGCTTGCTCAAGAATGGCCATAGTCAATAGCAGAGCATGGCACTTAGGAAGTGTCTCTCTGAGACCCTGGGGACTCCAAGCCTGCCCCTGATTCCACTTTGAGGGAATGCTTGCTCAAGGATGGCCATAGTCAATAGCAGAGCATGGCACTTAGGAAGTGTCTCTCTGAGATCCTCCAGGACACCTTCTCTCTTCTCTTGAATCCTTCCCTAGGAAGCCTCCCAGATGGCTTCCAGCTCTACCACCTGATTCTGTCCTATCCTGGCAATGATCCATGGAGCCACCTGGCCATCCCTGTTCTACTTCATCACACCTTGCACACTGGATTGAGTCCTGGCATGTGTTCAGACTTGTGCAATGGGAAGTAGAACACACCACCTCTCAATGGGCGGAATGAAGCTCTGTGGTTCCTGGGACTGCAGCTATAGACCCAAGCCTCAGAAGCAGAGAAAGGCAGCCTCGGGTCAATGAAGGCAACCCTCTGCACCAGGGCAGGTGCCAATGGGCATTCCAGGTGACATTCACTGGACATGACATTCACTGGGATGCTTCTCTGGGAATTTCTTATCCTGATCTGGGAAGGTTTACCCCTTTGTTCACGAGCTTGAGCTGTGGGGGTCTCTGAAAGTCCAGTCTGTCCCTCAGGGATCCCGTGTTACTCTGCTTCCCATGTCCCTGTTACTTGCCTTCTTCAGAGCCACAAATTCATTCTCAGCTGTAGCTCTCAGAGAGACTTCCTCCTCGTACCTTAGGTGGAGAGAGGGGAGGTCAGGGAGAGCAGGCATGTCTGAACCCTGCATTCCATATCAGAGAGGGCAGGGGAAGAGCCCTCACCGCTAGCCTGCATGCCTGTCAGGGTCTTTCTGGATGGAGCTGGGCTGTTTGAGTCTCCTTCATGAACTTGAGTTGGGTTGGGGATAGAAAGTGTTCATGGGAGGTACACCAGTACTCAGGGCAAGGATGCTCTAGGGTCACCTAGAATGAGGACTCAGCCTCAAACTCAGCCTTTTGCTGGGAGGGGATATCTGGAGTCTTGGACTGTAGCCCCACCCTTCCCCTCAGTTGCATGTCAGTTTCAGCCCAACTGCTGGAAGACCCAGAGTCCTAGGACTGAGTAACTGAGGCAGTGGGACACTCTGGGCCCAGTTCTAGGCCTCCTAATGCCTTGAGCTGAATCTTCTCAGGGTCTGCAGTGCAAAGGTTGAAAGTCAGGAGGAGCAGCTCTTCAAAAACTCTCGGGCTTCCTCCAGGAGGGCTGTCTAGGCTTTAATTTCACAAGAGGGCAGGATTCTAGAATGCCCAAGCCTGGGGGCCTCACACCCTTTGGACACACTCTTACTCCCTGTGCCCTGGACTTCCACCTAAGCCAACTTCTATGCCAGCCCTGCACTCATGGCTCTCACCTCTTCTTGTAGCCCTCCATGGCCTCCTGCACGTGGTTGAGCTCAGCGGCCAGCCTCCCACTGTCAGCCTCCACACACTCGGCCTCCCGCCTCAGCGTCTCGATGTAGCCCTCGAACAGCGGCTCCAGGTTGCTCTCACAGCACTTGCGGTTCTGGTAGAACTGCCACTTGGTCTCCAGCAGCTTGTTCTGCTGCTCCAGGAAGCGCACCTGCCATGGGGGTGAGCGGGAGAGGAGAGCTCAGGGGGAGCTCTGGGTGAGGGCAGAGATGAGGTAGAGGGCTCTGGGAAGGAACCAACTTCTCCATTCCCTAATCTTGATCCCACCTGGGTTTTCACACTGGGAAATGGGTAGACAGGGTCAGTGCACAGTCTTGTGAATCCAGGTAGTCTGTGCCAGGTGTCCTACGCTGGGCTCAGCACCCTCCTCTGAGCCAGGAGAGAGAGGCATCCCCCCGTGGTCAGAGCACCTACAGTCACATCCCACATGGGGTCTGGCATGGAGCCCCGGGATGCTGTCACCAGACCATGGGAAGCTCACTAAGCTGACTCCTGTCCCTTCCTCCGGCAGTCAGCACCCCTTCCCCTCAGCTGGAGCTCCCTCCTCAGCCTGGGGCTGCCCACACCTCCCTGCTGCAGGCCCCTGGGACTCCCTGCAGTCAGCTTGTGCCAAGGCAGCCTGGCCATGCTTGCCATAAGCTCTGCTTCTTGGGACTGTCAGATGAGTCCTGTGGGTCTTCAGTGTGTCCAGGGGGCACTCCTCTCCCCTGAGACTGGGCACTCAGTGTCAGAGGTGTCTCCTCTTGTCCTTCTCAGTGCCCAGGCCTGGCTGTGCCCAGGGAGGGCTCCAGGAGGGTGTGATCCAGGACACCCACCTTGTCGATGAAGGCGGCGAACCTGCTGTTGAGGCCCTTGATCTGCTCCTTCTCCTCATGCTTCACGCACTGCGCATTGGGGTCGATCTCCAGGTTGAGGGGCGTGAGCAGGCTCTCGTTGACAGACACGGTGGTGATGCAGGGGGGAGTGGGCCCGCAGACGCCTCCGGAGCGGTATCCGAAGCTGCGGCCACAGGAGCCTGAGCGGAAGGCTCCGCTGACGCTGCGGCTGCCGAAGCCCCCGAAGCCCCTGGAGAGGCCGCGGTAGCAGGAGATGCCGCGGTAGGGGGCGGCGGAGATGCAGCAGCGGCCTGGCCGGGGCCCGCAGGCCGAGGCGCAGCTGAAGCTTCCAGTGTGGAATCCACTGCCCACGGAGTTGAAGCCACAAGTCATCGCGGAGGGAAGGACGCGCGTGAAGAGGGGAGAAGTTGGTAGAAGATGGAGCCAAGGCAGTGTGCTCTCTGGGTCGTGGAAGGCCCTTTTATATGCCCTCAGCAGCTGGCATTAAAAGGGGCCGCGAAGAGACAATAGCTGCATTTTATTGGCTTGGCAGCGCCCTGCCTCTTAAGCTCCACTTCGCTTGCCTCCGGTGCAGCCGTCTCAGCAACCCTGGGCCACAGGCTTGTCTCATCTTCAAAGTCTTTTCTTTACAAGCTTCCTCTTGCTGTCTGCCCCTCCCCTGGTCTCTGGTGAAGGACCAGGGGATGGTCCAAAAGTTACTCTCTGAAGCCTTTTCTGGAAGGGGCCTGGAGATCTGACCTAGCCTAAAGGAGAGTAGCTGATCTGTGCCTCCCTAGGAGGGCCTAGGTCCCAATCTCCATCTTGTTCTAGGTTCCCTTGCCTCTCCAAGTAGATAAGGTCCTTCATGAATGTCAAGGTCAACTTTCCTGGCCCCTTCCTGCCCAGAGCTTGGCCATGGCAGGAAGGAGAGTCAGAGACTAGGGTGCAAGAGGGCTTGGTCTCTGTAGTTTGGGTATTCCCAGTATGAATAGTGGCTGGCATTACAGGAGAAACTGAGTTCTGAGCCTCCTTGTTGGTGGAATTCAGAGCAGGGCTGGGGCATGGGATCCCCAGAGCTCTAGGGATCTTGAAAGGAGTGGAGGTGGGTCTGAGGAGGGCCAGGGACAGGACTGAGAGAATCCCTCAGTGTAGTCTAGTGCTAATCTGGAGACAGATCATTCTCTCATTCTCCAGGAACTGACTGGGGGTGGGCTGCCTTGGCTGTAGCTCCCTTGCTGGGCTCCAGGGATGCATCAGAGACGTGGGGGTTTGGAGGTGGGTAGTGTGGCACCGGCTTGGGAAACTTAGCGTTTGACCCGTAGGTAAGGAGAGAAGCTGCAAGTGAGGGGAATGCCCTTTGATGTCCAGGCTCAGGAACTGGGGTCTGATGGGGTCCCAGCAGCAAGCTTAGTGATAGTGTCTTGGTGTGTACACACTCACTAGGAGGCAGGAAAAGTACTGTGTGGGGTCCCTAGGACCCCCTGAATGGAGTCTTTCCCCTGCTAGGAAAATCCCTTGGGTAAGGGAGGACTGGGACTCAGGTGACTGTACCTGAAGCCACGTTCTCTTAATTTGGCCTTATCCTTTGGTTTAGGTCATGTGATGACTTATCCAGGAGGGTTCCCTCACTTGGGCATCTGAGCTCATAAACCCTCCAAGGCCCATGTCTCTTGATGGCCTTTGAGAATAACTCCTTTGATGGAGCCATTTTCTGAGCCATCCAGAGCATAGGCTAAAAATAACCCTCTACAAATCCCACAAGAGCCTCACCTTTTGCCCTCCCCTCCCTCTGGAGATGCGTGGGCCAGGTACATCATCCCACTGGGAGCTTTTGGAATGAAGAGGAGCCTGTTTGGTGTGGGAAAGCTTGTTAGGAAGCTGGACCCCACCTCCAGGGGTGCTGAGGAAGGGGCTCCTCTGGGTCCTGCACTCAGGCCTCCACAGTCTCAGACAGGGGTGTGGATGGTCAGGTAGGGGCTTCTGGTGTGTGAAACCCACTATGGGACTTAGCCTTGGGTTTTAGGACTGGTGGAATTTCTGCAGCTGCTGACAAGAAGGCTATCTTGGCAGGCACTGTCATGTTGAACCTTTGCTGGCTCATAGCTGCCAGGTACTCAAGAAAGAACATGGTCTTTCTCTCCTTGGTGTTGATCTACACTGCAGCAGGCAAGCCCCAGAAGGGGCTCAGCATGGATTCAGTGATCCCATGGGACCAGCACTTGAAGTGCTGAGGGCTGTAAGGTGGAGTCCTCCTCAAAATGCTTCTTCATCACTGCCCTGTAATTGTACTACTGTTCTCTAGCTGGCTCATTTGTCATAGTCCCGGGTTTGGAATCAAGTGGGGACCTTTTCTGAAGGACTCTGTATAGACACATGCAGCTTCTTAGCTTGGGGGTATCATGGTGCTCACCCCTGCCTGGCTGATGGAGCAGACTCCAGAGACACAAGGCTTCTTACTAGCTCTGCATGGGGCCCAGGCTCTTCCTTCTTCCTTATCTGTGAATTTGGAATGGCATCTAGCTCACGCATTGCTGGCATGGAAAGATTAACTGAATCCCAGCCCAGGCCTTGGGAAGGGTCACCTGGCCCCCACTCCATGCTTAGAGGGTGACCGTGCCCAGATAGTCAACAGGGCCTTGTAAAGGGACAGTGTCATGGGCCAGTGAGATGCCAAGTACCACACCTGGGTCATCAGAAAATAGCTATGGCTTTATGAGGCAGCCATTACCACCTCAAAAAACCTAAATTAGAGTCCACACGTGTAAGTAGTCAAGAACAAAGACACTGGGGACCAAGGAGTCCCTGAAAACAGGCAGAGACAGGAAGTGACAAAGAGCCCCAGGCAGCCCCCCTTCTGCTTCCCTTGAAAGCTGGTTCTTTCCATCTGGGCTCTGTGCTGTGATTGGTTTTGACTCTGGCTGAGACTCAGGCTGGCTCGGTCATAAGGCCTGTGTTCTGTGCCTGCCCTAGGATGCTGGCTGCTGACTTGGGTGCCAGAACTGACTTATCCAAACTGCCTAGAAGGCCTGCTGGCCCTACTTGACTGAGCCTCTGATTTTCGCCCGTCTCTCTGGGTTGGTGCCTCCTGATTATGCTTTTCTGGTGGTCATCTGCCTGGCTGCCTGGCTTCTCATCCAGCATGCTCTTGTCTTAATGTCCACGGGCCTTTGTTTTTGCTTTCTGTCCTTTCTTAATTGAGTTTTGACAATACTCCTGTGATGAGCATTAGTAAGTACATCTCTGTGCACAGCTCTTTGGTTTGCTTAACACAAACTGCCGAGGTGGGCTTGTCAGACTAAGGGACTTACTTACCCAAGCCCAGGCCCAGGCCTACCTGTCTATATAACCACCAGGCTGGTTATAGAAGTTGTGTTTTGAGGGAAAGTTGTTGCAAGGAAGTCAGAAGTCTTGGGAGTTAGGAAATGCAGATACGAGTTCTGAGTTGGACAAGAAGTGGCAGACTAGTTCATCTCTCTCAGCCTTCTTTCTTCAACTGTAAAGTGAGTGTTACTATGGTGGCCTACTGGGCTCTGCAATAAGCTCCTAGCCAGCTGATGTATGTGAAGTGCAGAGACGCATCCAGGCAGAAGGAGTTCCTGGGCTTTTAGGACCTCTTTTCCCAGCCTTGATGTCCCCAGATTTGCCTTCTAGCTTCGAACCCACAGTGCCCCAAGGCCCATGGGACCTGTCATACGCTCAATATCTGTTTATTGTGGAAATACTGTATCTCCCCAGGATGGAGAAGAACACTCTTTGTCTTTAAGGAGCCAGCTGGTTAGTTGGGTAGATTTGCAAACATGCCCCAGTTAAATGGATAATAAACAAAGCAGTTCTTCAAGACAGAAGATGGTTTGTCCATTGACCAATAGGTGCACCTCTCTCAGGAGCTCAGCAGTCAGAGGCTTGGAAGGATGGAAGCAGGGCGTTCCAGAAAAGCACAGACATGTTACAGGTGAGTACATATGTTGGGTCAGAGGATGTCATACCTGAAGGATGAAGTTGGGGTCCATGGTGATGAAGAGGTGCTCATTGGATAGTTACCTTTCTTGTCAGTATGACAGAACACCTGACAGAGTATACCTGACAGAAACAACTTAAGAGAAGAGAGGTTTGTTTTGATCACTGTTCAGAGGATACAGTCTACCATAGTGGGGAAGGTGTGGTGACAGGAACAGCTTGCCTCTGTGGCAGCAGGAGTGTGGAGGCTCTGCTTGCCCACATCTCAGCAGAGCAGGAAGCACAGAGCTTGGGTTGGAACCAGGCCAGGCTATAACCCATAAGCCTTGTCCCTTTGGTCCTACACTGGCCAGTAGGTCCTATATCAGAAAAAGATGTCACCAGCTGGGGGCTGAGATTCAGATACATGAGTCTGTGGGGGCCATTTTACATTCAAGCTATAACACCCATTTTCAAGGTTGTGCTAGAACATATTGGAATTCCTGGCCAAGAAAAGAAATCTGGGGCTGGGAAGATGGGTCAGTGGGTAAGAGCGCTTGCTGTGCCAGTCTGAGGACTTGAGTTTGAATCCTAGAACTCATGTAAGAAACAGGTGTGGCTGCACTTGCTTGTAAAGCTCAGCACCGGGAGGCAAAGACAGGCAGATTCTGGGAGCTGGCTGGCCAGCCAGCCTAGCCAAAATGGTGAGCTTTTGGTTCAGTGGGAGGTCCTTCTTAAAGAAATAAGGTGTGCCTGGGCACACACATACCACACCACACACACACACACACAGACACACACAGACACACACACACAGACACACACACACGCCAAAAAGAAAAGAAATCTGTCCCAGTATTGGTAGAGAAGAGTTAGAACTGGCATTATTTTCAGACCATGGAATTGGCCATGTAGAAAACCCAACAGAACTAGCTGGTGAGGTGTAGAAACAGTGAGGCAAGCTGAGTGGTGCTCATAGATGTAAGACTAACTCACAAAAATCAAAAGTGATTTTGTTGGAAACTAAATAGAAGATAGGAGACTATTCCTAAGAATGATTTAAAAAGGAAGCATTTTGGAGCTGGAGAGATGGCTCAGTGGTTAAGAACACTGGTTGTTCTTGCAGAAGACCCAGGTTCAACTCCCAGAGCCCACATGACAGCTAACAACTGTCCGTAACTCCAGTCCCAGGGGATCCAACAGCTTCTTGTGACCTCTGTGGGTATTGCACGACATGGGTGCACTTACCTACATGCAGGCAATACACACATACACATAAAATAAAAATAATAAATAAAAAGGAAGCATTTTATATAAATTTATAACTAGTCACAAGATCTTTATGGAGAATAATATAAAACTCTATCATGAAAAAAAACATACAATAAAGTGTGATCAGATGGAATCTTGCCACGTTCAGGAACTTCAGCTTAACATTCTAAAGATATAAATTCTCTACAAAAAACCTCATAGATTCAATACAAGTCCAAAAAAATTTCCATTGCATTTGTTTTGAGGAACTTGCTAAAAATCAACCTAAAGTTCATATAAAAAATAAAAATCACTTATTTGTAAAATTAGCCACAAACAAGGAAGACTTAAGTGGTCAGATGTTGAGGTCTGGAGGGTCACAGAAATGAAGAGGGGTGTGACTAGGGCAGGGGCAGGCAGTGAGAACAATGGATCAAAACAGGCCCTGACCGTGAGACTTAAGTGGTCAGATGTTGAGGTCTGGAGGGTCACAGAAATGAAGAGGGTGTGACTAGGCCAGGGACAGGCAGTGAGAACAATGGATCAAAACAGGCCCTGACCATAAGGCAGGTTTGGCGTTTGTTGAAGGTGGTGACAAGCAAAGGGCCTTTTATTGATTTGGTGAGATTGATAAAGATAGACTCCTTGTATGGAAAGTGGAGGGCCTCAAGCCAGTTTGTGCCACATCCACTGGAGGCCCTCGGTAAATTCAAGGCCTGGACACAAAAGACAGAGCTGTAGTGTGTAAGAGAATGTCCTGCTGACTTAGGAGAGGGGAAAGACTTCTTAGACAAACCTTGAGAGCGAAATTCAAAAATCAAAAATATTGATTAGCATGACTTCAAAAACTGACTTCCAGTTCAACCAAAGTCAACACTTAGACAATAATAAAATAACTGAGAGTCTAAGACGAGCTTCATATCTATCCACAAAGGGGACCCCTACCAACCAGCAAGTGGAGGGCAAGAAACCTAGAGGGAGCTTGTCATGTGTCTGAACAGACAGTGTTTCTCACTGACCAGAGCATCAGACACTGGTTAGTCCCTGGAAGATGCTGCTTAGAACCACGAAATATCTTTCTACCATCAGACTGGCGAGGATAAGAAAAAAAAAGGCGGATGTGGCAGACTATGTGCGGAGCTTGGTTCCCCATGTGGCTATGTTCAGAGGTGACAGGACCCTGAGAAAATGAGGCTTAGTGAAAGGTGGCATGGTTATTGAGGGCACTGCCCTCAGGAGGGATTAAGGTGGTTTTTTGGGGGCCCTGAGTCAGCTCCTGGGATAAGGGTTGTTACACAACAGCAAATATGGGCCCTCTCTGCATTGGGTCTCCTACCATGATGCTATACCCCTGTGGTGAGGCATCCTTAGGGACCCCTAGCAGGAGTCCACACCATGCTGTTTGGAATTTTGGCTTCCAAATCTCAGGTATTTTGTTGTAGTTATGTGAAGTGGACTAACACACCCAGCAATCCTACTCTTGAGAGAAGCCCAACCAACCCTATGTGTGAGAGAGCAGTCCTCTCTCAAAAACAAGCCCTTTCATGGTGGTATTATTTCTATTAGGAGGGAATCTCAGTGACCATGGATTGGACAAAGATGAGTAAATGATAATAAATCCATGCCATGCCAGAAGGCATGAAGATGACCAGAAGATAACGTGACAAAGTTGACATACTTAGAAGCTGCATGTGCTGAGGTATGAAAGGCATACCAGAGCAGGGGCTGGGGACCAGACCATTCATGTGGGTACCCCACACACAGCACAGCACCATCATCACTTACTTTACAGGGATGAATGCATCTTATATGCTGCGGTGGGCTCCTCTGAGGGTGAGGAGGGTAAGAGGAAGGAAGAAAGAAAGGCAACACAAGATGACACCATGCAAAGGATGTGCAGTGTGACCCACTTGACTCTCAGAGATGTCTGAGGGAAACCTGGAAATCAGGTGGGAAGAGCCTAGGAGGTGAGTGAATGAGCCTGGGTACCAGCTTTGGCCCAGGCTATGGACCCTTCATGTGTCCTCCCCTGGGTTGCTGAAGAGTTGCAGCTTGGAAAGGGACTTTGGTCAGTTAGGACTTATATGGGCTAGGGGGAAGAAGCCTGGGTCAAAGGGTCCATCTGGGAGGCTGGAGTCTTGGGTATAGGTGGTAGCCACATGTTGCCCAGGCCAGTTTCCATGGTAGCTGCTGAGAAGTCACTTAGGGAGGGCAATTGTGCAGGAAAGAGCTGAGGAAGCCATGCTCTACCTGGGAGGTCTTCTTGTAGGAAAAAGGTTTTCCCAGGTGGTGCCCTTGGGAACAATGTCTCCTGAGGGCACCCTCTAGTGGGATCATTGAGGCAGTTTCAGAACATCTTTGCAAAGGTCCCTGCTGCAGAGCAGTGACTCATACAGCTTCCCTGCACTCTGGTACATGTGAGGGAGCCGGGGTGTGAGAGGGGTACAAGTGATGTGTGTGGGGTGAAAGGGGTTGATCTGTGGGGGTGGAGGAGAGGGGTATGGGGAATGTATGTGGAGTGTAGGAAGGGGTTGGGGTATAGGGATGGGAGGGAGGGATATGAGGCGTGTGTGTGTGGGGGGCAAAGGAAGCGGTTGGCGTATGGGATGGGGAGAGGGGTTAGAAGATATGTGTGGGGTGAATGAGGGAGTTAAGGTGTGAGGTAGTGTGTGGTGAAAGCAGGGTTAGAGTTTCACGGGGAGGGGTATTGAGAGATGTGTGTCGGGCAAAGGAGGGGAATAGGGAATGGGAATGGAGGGTGTGTCGGGGGTAGAGGAGGGGATTAGGGTATGGGAATGGAGGGTGTGTGTGGGGTAGAGGAGGGGACTGGGGTGTGCCTGCAGTCACCTGTGTTGGGTCTGTGGAGTGGTGGTACAGTGCAGCCTGGGACCTTTTGGTGGAAAGCAGGGAAAGGGTCACTGAAAGATTTTCTTCCCATTTGTCCCCTGAAGTGACTGTATCCAATTCCTACCCCCCTCAGCTCCTTGCAGGATCCAAGAGAGGAAAGCTCTGCTAGGCAGGCAGCCTGGAAGCTAGCCTCAGGTAGAGTCCAGAGTCTGGTGCCTGTCATTTCAGCTCATTGATTGTTCTTCACCTCTTTGTGGATATACCCTGGCCTGTCTGTACTCCCAAGGACCTCCACTCTGCACCCCCTATGACTCCCCAAGCTTGCTTTCCTTAGAACCTCTCACAGGGTAGGTCCCAGGGCCCTAGACACGTGTGACACACTTCTGGTGCTGTCTGGGCCTGCAGCAGTAAGGGGCTGAGACTGGTCACTCTAGTTGTCGTGTGGCCTGAGCAGCAGGTGGCCATGTGGCCACTGCTCTGGACATGGGCCTCACTTCTTTTTGGTCCATAATAGTAGTGGAAAATACTTTTGGACATATGAGTATTCACCAAGACTCTAGGAAAGTATATTTTACAGTCAAATTTCAAGAAATTATTAGCATGAACACAGCATGAACACATAGTTGGAGACCCTAAAAAGGAATAAATAATGAAATCCTACAAGTATTATCATGGTTATGTTTAATTTAAAAGGAAAGAGCAAGGCATTTAAAGGACTCAATGTCGAGCCTAGGTAGCTGAACCTAGATGTTACCAGGATCCCATCACACCGGTTTGAGGGCAGGCCACATTCTAGCAATCCAAAGACAAAACAGTAAAGTGGATTTATTTTCTCAAGCAATTCTTGAAACTAGAAGCTCAGGCTTACACAGGTGAGAGACAGGCACAACTGAAGGACATTGATTTGAACAGACAGTGTCATACTAGCAAAACACTAGGGAGGCAGAGACAAGCATTTAGAGCCTGGTTTTCTTCTCTTTTCCCCATCAGAGTGAACATCTTCCAACTGGAAAAGCAGGAGAGTCATAAGGTGGGTTAAGGTCAAAGGCAGGAAAGTGGCTGTACCTTGATGCTTTAAAGGCCATAGTGTCAGTTAATGCCACACTCCAGGGCCCAGGATGAACTTGTAGTAATGATGGAGATATTTGTCAGAATCTTGGGGAATGATGTCAGTAAGATGGCAGGATAAGAGGGTCCATTCCCCAGTCCCCCAAGAAATACTGACTTAAAAAACTGTCTATGGATTAAAAACACACAAACATAAGAGACCCAGAGCTGGATGAGAGGTCACAGAGCTGGATGAGAGGTCACAGAGCTGGTTGGAGGTCACAGAGCTGGATGAGAGGTCACAGAGCTGGATGAGAGGTCACCGAGCTGGATGAGAGGTCACAGAGCTGGATGAGAGGTCACAGAGCTGGATGAGAGGTCACTGAGCTGGATGAGAGGTCACAGAGCTGGATGAGAGGTCACTGAATTGAGGTAAAGGACAGGAATGAGAAGAGATACGCGGAAGAGGAGAGAAGGGACAGGTCCGCCTTATCTACGTCAGCCTTACTCTAAGCCTGCAAAGTATACCAAGAGGGAGAGAAAGAGAGAAATACAGAAATAGTGTTAAACTAGCTTCTGATTTGCTGCAGACCCTGGCTCTAGGCCTGTCTTCCCATTGTTTTGGTATCATACCCATCCAGAGGCTCCCATATCAGGCATATCTGAGGACAACACATCCTGGCATCAAGCCCAGGCCCACTCAGCTATAGACTGTGGTATCAGGACTCTTGCACTAAACCTGCCAGTCTGTAGAACTCAGCATACCTCTAGACTTGTCATAGCTACCAGGTCACAGATCCAGGCCCACTTGCCTATAGACCAGGTCCATCAGAGGATGCTTGTGGGAGTAAGTTTCTGGGAAAGACTCTTTGCAACAAGCTTTTACAAATTGGAAATTTACATAACCTCATTAAACCAAATTAGTCATCTGTTTTGAGAATATTTAGAACTGTGTGTTCCTTCTAGGAAAAGCAATGTAATCGGTCCTAAAATGACTTGGAATCCTGTTGCAATGAACTCTTAAAAGCTAAGCTGAATGTATAGCTTTAATCTTATACCATGTTCCCTATTTGTGACTCAGTTACACCCCTGACTCAGAACAATGTATGTGTGTGTGAGATGTTACAGTGATGACACTAAAACCAACAGTGACATTGCAAACAACATCTTCTCCACAAATGTTGCAAGCAACATGGGACATAGGTTGGAGACATCTGTCTGTGGCTGCGTGCTGTTCTGAGTCAGTAGGGTCAGAACAATACCATCTTCCTTTGTAAAACTGTTATCAAAAATTGTTCATACCATACTTGATGCTGTTCAACAAACATGAGAGGAGAGGAGCCTTTTCTTAGAAGAGAAGAATAGCGGCTGGACAGATGGCTCAGCAGTGAAGAGCACCGACTCCTCTTCCAGAGGACCTGGGGCTGCGTGCTGTTCTGAGTCAGTAGGGTCAGAACAATACCATCTTCCTTTGTAAAACTGTTATCAAAAATTGTTCATACCATACTTGATGCTGTTCAACAAACATGAGAGGAGAGGAGCCTTTTCTTAGAAGAGAAGAACAGCGGCTGGACAGATGGCTCAGCAGTGAAGACCACCGACTCCTTTTCCAGAGGACCTGGGTTTGGTTCCCAGTCCCCACAAGGTAGCTAACAACCATCTTTAGCTCCAGTTCCAGAGGATCTGACACCCTCTTCTGGCCTCCACGGGCATTGCACACATGGATGTACTTGCATACATGCAGGCAAAATAGTCATACACACAAAATAAAAATATAAATAAAAAGTATAAAAAACAAACCTATGACTGAAGTTATAAAAAATAAACATTAAAGAAGAAGAGAAGAATAGACTAGAACAGCTCTGAGAGAAATCAGAATATCTCAGAACAAGACTGGGCCCATTCTCTGTCAAACTACTCCAAGAGTGAAGTTTCTTATTAATGTGGCACTGCCAGAAGCCCTGATACCGGGCCTAACTGTCTGCAGACTCTAGCACCAGACCAAACAAGATTTTTCTTTTTGAGCTAGGGCCATCCAGGCTGGTCTTGAAGGCAAGGTCCTCCTGCCTCAGCCCTCTGAGTGCTGGGATGCAGGCTTGCACCATCATGCCCAGCTCCCACCCGGGTCTCTGAGTGAAGTGACTGCTGAAGAATGTTCCCTGCTAATCTGTAAAGACTGGAAGAGGCAGCAGAGACACCAATGTAAGAATCCAAGGACAAGGAAAGCTCCGAGGAGCGTGACGTCACCAAGGGAGCAGACGAAGTTCTGGTAACCGCTCCTACAGAAATGGGGATCTAAAGACAACAGTAACAACAAAACAACACACACGACTTTAGACCCAGCACTTGGGAGGCAGAAGCAGGAGGATCTCTGTGGGTTCGAGGCCAGCCTGGACTACATATCGAGTTCCAGGCCAGCTGGGGTTTCAGGGAGAGCCTGTCTCAAAACGACAGAAAAAAAAAAGTGAAGATCTATATACTTCCTGACAATTCAAAAATCATTCTGAGCTACAAAAGGATACTGATAAACAACAGAACAAAGTCAGGAAAATAATACATGGACACAACAATAGAAAGCCTAGCAAAGAGCTGGAAACCATATTTAAAATCTTTATTTATTATTTTATGTTTAGGAGTGTACTGCCTCCAGGTAGGTAGGTGCACCCATGTTGTGCAATGCCTGTGGAGACCAGAAGAGGATGTGGGATCCCCTGGAACTGGAGTTAGGGACAGTTGTTAGCCACCATGTGGGTGCTGGGAATCAAACTTGGGTCCTCTGCAAGAGCAGCCAATGCTCTTAACATTGCATTATCTCTCCAGCCCCAGGAAGTCATGTTTTTAAAAAAGGGATTGAGGGCTGGTGAGATGGCTCAGCAGGTAAAGGTGCTTACTGACAATCCTGATGACCTGAGTTTGATTCCTGAGACTCACATGATGTTAAGAGAGCATCGACTCCTTCAAGTTGTTCTGACCTCCACATGCACACTGTGGTATATATGCACGTGTGTGCGCATGCACACAGACACACACACACACGCACGCACACAAATGTAATAAAATTGTTTTAAAAGGAGCTGAGGAGTAGAGCAAATAAACTGAAAAACTCAGTAGAGAGAGAACGTTTTTTAAAACATTGATGTATTCTGTGTGTATGTGCATGTGTGTGTGCCACAGAAAGCATATGAGGTCAAAGGACAACTCAGATTGTCAGCCTTAGTGACAAGTGCCTTTATCCACTGAGCCATCTTGATAGCCCCAACATTTAGCTTTGACAAAAGTCTAGATCTAGCATATGAAAGATTCAGCAAGCTCAAAAGCATTTCACTTGAAATTAGTCAGAGGATTAAATAAATAAATAAATAAATAAAAAGTTTGCAGGGTTTGTGGGATACAAACTGTTCTGGTTTGCTTTCAATTGCTGTGACAAAACACTCCAACTAATATCAACTTGGGGAGGAAAGGGTTTATTTATCTTGTATCTCCCAGGTCACACAGCTCATCAGGAAGCCCAAGGTAGGAACTCAGGGCAGGAACCTGGAGGCAGGAGCTGGAGCACAGGCCACGGAGGAACGCTGCTTACTCACTTGCTCCCCTGCCCCCTGCTCAGCCTGCTTTCTTATACAATATAGGCCCACCTGCCTAGGGGTAGCTCTACCCACAGAGGGCTGGGCCCTCCCACATCACTCGGCAATCAAGAAAATTGCTCACAGATATAGCCACAGGCCAGTCTAGTGGAAACAATTCACCAATTGAGGATCCTTCTACCCAGGTGTGTCAAGTTGAAAACTAAAGCTATCCAGCACACGAACCAATATACCCACTATGGGAATTTCCAAAGAAGAACAGAAAGAGGAATGGACAGAAGTTTATATTTAAAGTAGTGGCTGAAAACTCCCTAGATGCGGAGAGGAAAATGGAGATTCATATTCATGAAGTCTGAAGGATCCCAAATAGGTTGAACCAAGGGATGTCTGTGTTGAGATCTAGTTAAATTATCAAAAGTAAACAACAAAATAGCGATTTGAACAGTTCCAGGGGAGGAATATGGTCATGAGGTTCACCACAGACAACATGGTAGCCATGTCCTCTAGTAAGGCAAGTACCAGGGTGGCAGCTGTGGGGCCTTGTATGTGGTGGGGCAGCTGCCTAGGCTCTGCCTCCCTGGAAGCAGGCTGTTGGCCAGCAGAGGCAGAGGCTCCCTCAGCACATTTGTTACCCCCTCAGCCCAAGCTGGGGAGACCAGGCAGCTGATATGGCCAGAGGTGGTCTGCTGCCCAAGAACGGGACTATTCTTCACAGGATATAGAGACTGTTCCTCTGCCGGAACCCAGAGTTACCACTGTCGTGTTGGATAATGCAGGGGAAACCGCCATCTCTTACCAACTTCTATTAATGAAATAGTTCCTACAATAGGAAGTAATATAGAAGAGATAGCATTCAATAATGACATCCCCTAATGTGGCAGTGGTGACCAAGAAGCTGTTCGCTCGTAGAACTCTTATGTACTTACTAAGAGGGAGTTTGTAAGAGTCGTGTGGACAGCATAGACAGAAAGAGGGTTTCTATAACAAGAGAAGAACCCCACAAAAGTGTCAGCCTATGAGGAACTAAGGAAGGCTGGATGGCTGGCTTTTACTAACAAACATGATGCTGAAGAATGCTGTGACAGAAACCTTCCCGTCTTTGACGCTAACTTCTATTACCGGAGGCACATCCAGGCCTGCTGTATGTTCCCGGCAAGGACTTATGCTAGGGACTTAAATGGATGACACCACAACTTAAGATGATCTCTAGAGACCTCTTCATATAGACTTTGTATAGATGAAGAGCAAAACTGGCCAAAAGAATGGTTTCGATGCACCTATAATAACACGATCTAAAGTTTTTCTAGAAGAAGATTAAGAGCCCTTATGTTGTTCCAGTAAGTCAAAGTACAAATCTATATAGATATTGTTTACAGTTAAAAAAATATATTATAGGCCAAGGGAGATGGTTCAGCAGATAAAAGCACTTGCTGTACAAACTTGATGATCTGAGTTCCGATCCCTGGACACATAAAAAGCCAGAAGTATTATCACACATCTGTCATCCCAGCACTCCTACAGCTTCTTGAGAGGTAGAAACAAGAGAATCACCCTTGGTCTGGAGGGCACAGTGCAGAGACAGCAAGAGAAACCCTGCCTCAACAGGTGGGAAGCACTGTGGTTGTCCTCTGACTCATGCTTGCACTTAAACTCACACATATAATACACACACACACACACACACACCATACATACACAACACCACCAACAAATAAACACACAAAACTATATGTATGATAAAAGTACATTATTTATGAAAAGAATTTTCCTTAATATTGTATATTCACTGTATATTATAAATTTATAGTCTAAAGTAAAGCAGATAACATAGAAGTGAGCAATATCCTAGTTATCCAAGGAGACAACACCTGGCATTGATGTTAAGTGTCATTTTGTATTTTTCTGTATAATCCCTGTGTTGTACTAACCAGCCCATCCCCACTCCCAAATCATTAAGTGCGCTTAGAAAAAAAGGTTGCTAATATATATCTGTCTGGTTTTTGTTGATTAATAACACACATAGAAACATATAATTCAACTGACTGTACATGAATATGGAATATCTGTCAGATTCTTTACTTAGTATCACTAATGGACATATTTACACAGAGAATTAAAGGATCATTTTTTGTTGATCTTTGTGCCATCTACAATACTGAATAAGCTGTTTAGCTAACGATCCTAACTTGTAATTAAACTATCCAGTGATTTCTACTGTGTGAAAACAGTTGTGTGAAACATGTCTATCCAAAGAAGTAGAGTTCTGTAAATATTATTTAATAATTTGTTCTTTTAAAAAATTTTTATGTGTGTGTATGTGTGTATTGCCTGCATGTGTGTAAGCGCACCCATGTTGTGCAAAGCCCATGGAGGTTGGAAGAGGGTGTCAGATCCCCTGGAACTGGAGTTACGGACAGTTGTTAGCTGCCATGTGGGTGCTCAAATTCGAACCCGGGTCTTCTGCAAGAACATTCAGTGTTCTTAACTGCTGAGCCATCTCTCCAGCCCTTATTCAATAATTTGTAAAGTGTTAAAATGATATGTCAAGGAGTTAAAGTGAATTTGAGAGTACAAGTTATACATATTTTCTAAGCAAAAGAATTTGATTGAAACGATGAAATATTTGTCCTAAGAAATAACCTGACCCAGAGCTCATTTTGTATTTGCTAACATTATTTTTTATATCTTAAAATTGAAGGTAATTCTATCATTAATAACAAGTAATATTGTCTTAGCTGTGCTAAGATATATTATTGGGCTGGAAATCAAAAATTAATCTAAACTGGCATTTTTAGGTTAGTCAAGAAAAGAAGGTATATATTTAATACCAGCGTTTCAAACGTCATGAAGATGTTAGTAGAGAATAAAAGTATATGGCACAAGCTTTGATGAAACTTTGAAAATAAGTTCAATAAAATAAAAGCATTTTCATAGAACTGAAGGCCAAAAAGTTTCACTTCACTTTGTAAGGGATTTTGAATCAAAAACTGTCAAGATGGGGGGCTAGAGAGATGGTTCAGTGGTTAAGTGCACTGGCTGCTCTTGGAGAACACCCAGTTTCGAATCCCAGCAGCCACGTGGTGGCTAAAAACAGTCCATAACTCCAGTTCCAGGGGATCTGACACCCTCTTCTGTCTGCATGACAGGGTGTACTTACATACATGCAGGCATAACACTCATACACAATAAAAAACTTTTAAGCTATAGTATCTGATGCAACATAAATACTATGTGAGAACAGTATTGAGGAGATGGTGAAAGGGGAAATGTAGGCACACCCCTCCCCTGCTCGCTCCTCCCCTTTCCTCGCAGTAACCCTTCTCCTCTGCTAGCTACCTCCTTCTCTCAACGCACGTGTTCTGTTGCTCTCTAGTCCCCTCCCTTAAAGCCTCTTTTCCCCATCTCATGGGCTCCTTTCTAGTATCCTGGCTTCTCTCCACACTTGCTCCCACTTAAACACATATTTAACCTTTAGATGGTAGGATCTGCATGTGAGAGAGAACGTGAAGTCTTCATCTTTCTGAGCCGAGGTTCCCTCACTGTATATTTCCCACTTCCATCTACTTATTTCCCTGAAAATTCCACAATTTCATTTTTCTTTACAGTTGAATAATTCCATTGTGTATACATTGTGTATATACTGTGCACGGTTTCGATAGCCATCCATTTGTAGATGGATATCTAGGCTGACTCCAGGTCTTTGTTATTGTGAAGGGACGGCAGTAAACATGAGTGTGCAAGAATCTTTGTAGTAAGACGTCGAATTCTTTGGGTATATGTCCAGAAGTCGTAGAGGTGGGTCACACAGTAACTGATTTTCTTAGTGGCTGCACTTGTTTACATTCTTACCAACTTCCAGCAAGGGTTCCCAACTCTGCTGTTTCCTCCTCAGCATTTGGTTTTCTGAATGGCAGCCATTCTGACTGAGGTGAGACGGAATTGCAAAGCAGTTTCATTTGCTTTTCTTTGCTATTGAACACTGTGTAGGAATGACTCTTACAATGTGGACATTCTTGACTGAAGACTTTTACCTAACCCTGCAACCCAACAGTTACTGCTTGCAAATGCAAACAACCTCCCTAAGCCATGTGCTTTTCTTGTGATCTGGTCATATGGTTTCAATCCCTCAGGACCCTTCCTTGCCTTTTACCCAAGATAAGTGTCTGTGTGTGTTTTACATAACAAAGCAAACAGCATTGTTTATCTCACTCAAAATGATGAGAGAGACTGAGAACGAGGTTGTAGACGTGTGATATTCTAGGGTTAGAGATCAAAGGGCAAAATTCTTCTCTGATAAGAGTGGATCTGACTTTATTACTTCCTCATCTCATGCTGGAGATGCTGCTTCAATGAAGGATGAACAAAGTCCTTGCTCCAGACCACAGTTCCAAGAGACATCTGAAGGAACAGGTTTTCAGTAGTCTTAAAGTAGATGCTAAGAGTCAGGCTGTTTCTTTATTAAGGCACAATCGTAATGTGATATAAATGTTGCATTTTAAAAATATTTATAAAGCTGGGCATGGTGGCGTACGCCTTTAATCCCAGCACTAAGGAGGCAGAGGCAGGTGGATCTCTGAGTTCAAGGCCAGCCTGGTCTACATGGTGAGTTCCAGGTCAGCTGGGGCTACAGGGAGACCCTGTCTCAAAAAGACCAAAAAAATTTTTTTTAATTTATATTTGTTTTAAAACATTCTTATTTCTCCATCTATTTTAACAGATAATATCTCTGGATATAGCAATATTGGTCGACAGTCATTTACAATTATGTGGAATATATCATTCTATGCTTTCCTAGTGTTTAGGGTTGCTGACTACACATCTGATGTTTCTGCCTGTTTGTTGGTTAGCATTGTTCCCTTACAGATTTTAGTTTTGTGTCTTTGCTTTGTGTTTTTTGTTTGTTTGCTTGTTTGTTTTGAAACAGTGTCTAGCCCAGGCTAGTCTTAAACACACTGTGATGGTTTAAATGAGAATTTCCTCCATAGGCTCCAAGTATTTGGACATTTTATCCCGTGAGTGGTGTTTTGGGTGGTCTTAGAGGGTGTGGCCATGTGGGAGGAAGCAAGTCACTGGGGGCAGGTTTAGAGAGTTCTTAAGCCTTGCCCATCTCCAGTCACCCTCTGCTTCCTGTGCCTGCTTTGAAGATGTGAGAGCTTAGCTTCTGCTCCTTCAAGCCACCTCTGCTGCCATGCCTCCCTGCCATGATGGACTCTTGCCCCTTGGAAGCATAAGCTAAACAAACTCTTCCTTTAAAAGTTCCCTTGGTCATGGTGTTTCTATCACAGCAACAGAAAAGAGACTACTATACACAGCACAGCATGTAGCTGAGGATGACCGCTTTGTATTGAGTACTGGCTTAGGTCCTGGTTGGGGAAAATTTGGTATATTTAAGTAGTGAAGTGAAGGGGGATTGAAGTAGAACATGAGAGAGCAGCTGGAACAGAAATGAGAAGGGAAGTAGATGGGCTAGAGGTATGAAAACAACACTTCAATACTCCACAACAATAGCCCACAACAGACAACCTCTCAGTAGGGGGAAAAGATGAGGAAATAGCTAGTTACAGAAAAAGATTTGCCAGCCCTGCTTTTAAAAAGGGCTAGCAACTGAGTAGAGGACTCAACAGACCGTTAAGGTGTTTGATATAAGACATGGAGCCAAATCAAGACACAGGTAAGAAAGGTGCCAATGTGAATGAGAGAATCAGTAGAGAATATAATACTGTACATTAGGGTTGGAGAACAGACACACATAAGAAGTTTATCTAACAAGACATAAGTTACAAATGATCAACCGAATACTTAAAGTACAAAATATCTATCTGTCTGTCTGTCTGTCTGTCTATCTATCTATCTATCTATCTATCTATCTATCTATCTATCTATCATCTATCATCATCTATCATCTATCATCTATCTAATTTAGCTATCTATCTCTATTATATCTATCTATCTATCTATCTATCTATCTAACCTATCATCTATCTATATCTGTATCTATCTATCTAAGCACTTTATTTATTTTCTATCTATCTATCTATCTATCTATCTATCTATCTATCTATCATCTACTTGAAGAAAATAGAAATAAAAAAATACAAATTACAAAGTATATGAAAATACATGAGCAATAAAGTGAGATAGAATGCATTAGGTTTCCTATTATTGTTTCTTACCGTTTCAGGGAGCTCTCTCCCCATGTTTACTTTAGATCTGTCTATTGGGCTTTTAGTTTCCTGTGAAGCTGATGCTCCCGGCCCCGTGGATACTGAGACTGCCTCAGCTTCAGCCTCTCTCACCATACCTCTGCTGTCTCTGCTGCTCCAGTCCAGATGCTGTGCTGGGGTTCCATGTCCTGCCCATATTCTTCCAGGGGCTCCTGCAGCTTGCTTGCTCTGATTTCGGCTGGAGATCAGTTTCAGAAGCAGCTCACCATGCAAGGGTGGGTTGCAGGTATGGAGCAGCTCCCTGTAGCCTCAGGGGTCACCCCCTTCTCCATGTCTACCAGAGTCTGTTGCCCATTTGCCTTCCGGACTCTGCCCTGCGTGGTGTCTCCTCCTTTTCCCTGTCTACCCATTTTTCACCCATGTGGTAGGTATCTACCAGGCTTTGTTTCCTGTATAAAATCTTCTTCTCTGTGTCTGCCAGGCTCATAAGACTGGCTCTGTCAACCAGGTGGTATCTGCCAGATTCTGTCTCCTGCATGGGCATCTCTTCCTTTGTGTCTGCTGGACTCTGTCCCCTGCTTATAGCTGCCTGGTGGGTCACAGTTAACCTTTCGTTCTTCTGTTGCTGGGGGGATGGTGAAGGTATATCCCTTCTCCTCTGTGGAGGTGCTTCTGAGTCCCTTCACTTTACTGGGGGCTGGAGTGGCCGGGGGTGGGGGAGGAGATCAGGGCCCGAGGCTGTGTCTGTGTTCAGCTTGTTGCCTTACAGTCATGCATCTTTTAAACAGATTCCGAAGCTCTTCTTCTAGCGCCTTCTTTGAGGTAAAGTCAGTGTCCCTTACTTGGTTTCTCTTAGTCACCGGCTCTCACTGAACCAACTTTGGATGATTTTTTGTTTAATATTTGTGTTAGCACATTCAAAACGCAAATATGACATTTAAGATTTTATCAACATGCTTTCACCAAAGTAAATTCAAGACCAGCTTGGACTACATTAGACCTTGCTTAAAACAAACAAACAAACAAACAACAAACAAAAACAATAAAATATGCAACAAATGAACTAAATAAAAAGAAATTTTGGAGGACAAGAGGGGACTCTGAGATTGGAAAGATGGTGATCTGATTTTCAAACCTGGGAAGGGGGAGTTTGGGAAGTTATAAAATGGCCAGCTTGTTTCAGCCAGGATGGTAAGAACACACAGAAGGAAAAGGATGGCTTGTTTTGATCATGTAACTTCTGCATCAAGGACAACTGGGGGTGTGTAGACAGTGGTGTTGGCAGGCTGAGGCAGGAGGATCAAAAGTTCAAGGCCTGCAAAGGCAACTCTAGTGAGATTCTGTTTCAAAATGGAAACTGAAAAAATAAAGGTTCAAGGATGTAGCTACAGTGGTAGAGCACGTGTCTAACATGTGTGAAACCCTGGGTTCAATACTCATTACTTACTACAAAATGATAAACAAATCAGACAACCACATTTGACAGTGATGGCAAGAAACTGACATCTAAATAATTTATCTGCAGATAAAAGCTGATCTCTGGCTGGAGCGATGGCTCAGGAGTTAATTAAGAGCACTGGCTACAGAGGACCCAGGTTCAGTTCCCAGCATCCACATGGCGGCTAACAGCTGTCCATGACTCCAGTTCCAGGGGATCTGACACCCTCTTCTGACTGCTGTAGGCGTTGCATGACACGGGTGTGTTGGGGACCTCTGTTATGCAAAGTAGAAGTCCCTTCACGTCCAGACAGCTCATGCAGCTCGGGATTATGTGCTGGGGCTCCTTTCATAGCAGGGTGCTTTCCTGGCGTTTTTCCTGCCCCTCTTTTTGAGGGGCCCGCCACAATGCTCTAAACACAAACATGGCCTCTGGCTTTAGAAATACCATGCTTTCCTGTGATTTTTCAGGCAGACAGCAGTCTGGCAGAAACCCACTTCCATATGTAAATACAATGTCTCACAAAGTACCTAACAGCCAAAGCTTTTACCACTACCCCCATGGTATAAATATCCTAGTCTTCTCTCAATATTTGGAGCTAGAAGCAGACTTGGGCCTAGAGTGGGGACTGAGTCGCTGAGACTTGGAATAAAGAGCTGTAGACTGAGTTCTGTGTCTCCTGCCTGTAATTTAGCCTCCCCGGGCGGGGGGAGCACTCCCTTGTTACCGACTTGCGGACCTTCTAGCTTTTGCTGTCCTCGTACTCTTCCCGCGTGGTTTAGTGGCCAGTGGACCTCGCATCCTGAGGAAAGTACACGGGGGGGAAAAGGGACAGGATTTGGCTGGACAACGCTCCAGTAGCAGAGAAACTTTCAGCACCAGAGATGCGCGGACAGAGACACGGGACCCAAGCCGGCGGGAAAAGCCTGCCGGGCACCCTCCGCCGCGGCCAGAGACGCCTGTGGCCAGACCCGCGCCGCGACTAGCCAGGTGTGGCGGGGACCCTGAGATACCCACGCACACCACGCCTGGGGCCCAGAGCACTCCCTATACGGGTGTACTTACATACATGTAGGCAATACACACATACACATAAAATAAAACAAAATTTAAAAGTCGATCTTATTATTTTCTCATCATTTAGCACTCCCTGTCCATCCCTCCCCAAGACCCTGTTCCCCTCACATTCATTTGCTTTCAGCAGGAGTGGGGTCAAAACTGCAGTATGGGCATTTGCACAGGTTGGGGTGGGGAAACCCAAACTGTCCAAATTAAATCACACAAACTGTCTTTACAGAATCACAGCTCCTTGACAGGTGGTAGGCGGCTGTGGAGGACACTATGTTAAAACCCCTGGAGGAAATTCTTAGATTCATATATGGGGCTAAGAATCAGTGGGGGTGATACCTAGCTGCCTGCCTGCCTGTCATCAAGGGTCTGTTTGATCACATGTCTGCCTAGCATGTGCCCAGTGGCATCATGGGCTCTAAAGAATTTTGACATGAAGAAGGCTACCTCTACCCAGTCTCCCTGGGAAATGTCAAAGGTCAACATGTGCTGTTGAGAATGCTGGGAACCTAGAGGGGAGGTGACTTGTAAGAGGCTGCACAAGTCCCCAGTACCAGAACAAGCATCTGTGGTTGTCACCCTGGCATCTGTCTCACAGAGTGCTTTCGGTGCTCCCTAGTGCACTCTGCACGAGCACATGGTTTCATGGAGGCCCGGTGAGCATTTATGCTTCACATCAAGCTACTCTGTGAACCCCTAAGGTCATCCGTACTCTGAGCACTATCTCACATTCTAAAATATTTTTATTTCTATTTTCTATGTACAAATGTTTTGCCTGCATGTATGTCAGTATATTATATGCATGCAGTACTCACAGAGGCCAGAAGAGGGAATCAGATCCCCTGGAACTGGAATTTCAGACAGTTTATGGATGGTTGTCATCCACAGTGTTGGTGCCGGGAACCAAACGTTGGTCCTCTGCAAGAGGAGCTGTTGTCTTAGCCACTGAGTCATCTCTCCAGCCTGCTCCTTCACTCCTGCTGCACAGACCACACCAGCCTCTTATTCCTGCTAGGAAGGCACCTCTGTTCTGGCACTTTCCTTGGGCCATAGAGAGTGTCCCCTTACCCAAATATTCCCCTCTCAGTCAGGCTGCATCTGTCAAAATTGTAGCTTTCTCTTTCTCCCAGCTTTCGTGGCTCCCTTTAGACCATTTCCATAGAATTTATCCCAATCTAGCACAGAATTTATCCTTTATTAAGTGTACCACTCATCTTTCCCACTGGACTGGAAACCCAGAAAAGTTATATCTCTATCTGTCTTCTTCCATGATTCATTTCAAACATATAGGAAGGCGCCTGGATGTGCTAGATACTGTATAAACAGTATCTGACTGACAAAAGAAACCAGAGGAGACTAGTATGCGACCCACTCTGCACAGTGTGAGTGCTGGTTTTTGCATTGCCTTCCCCAGTGAGTGCACCCATGACAGAGGAGCCACTTACCTTCCCACACCTCTACCCTCCTCCTGGTTGTGCTTAGTGTGTGGATTGTGCTTCTGTGGGCAGTGTGGGGCAAGTTGGCCGTTTTCTTGGAACAGAATTTATAGATTCTGAGAAGGCTTTTATCTCAGATGGGTGCTCTCTGATGCTGGGCCTGGAGATCATCTTCCTAAGGAGCATGTGTGTGCATGTGGTGTGTGTGTATATGTGTGTGTGTGGAGAGAGTGAGAAAGAGAGACAGAGAGAGAGGCAGAGACAGAGAGAGACAGAGGGAGACACAGAGACAGAGGGCAGAAATCCTCCTGTCATCTTCTGTTGTGTTGGGCTCTTTTCTTGGGCTGCTAGACCTGCTTTCTGGTGGCAGAATTCAGGGGATTCGTTCTCTCTCTTCTTTTTCTGTAGCACTGAAGCTGGATCCTAGGCACTCCTGCATGATGCTAGGCAAGTGTCCCGCTGTTGAGCTTCGTCCTTAGCTCTTTTAAAGGTGTTTTTGTTTGCTTTTTGAACCATGGTCTCAGTTGCCCAGACTGGCCATGATCCCATGCTGAGGCCCAGGCAGGCCTTGAACTTGTGATCCTCCTGCCTCATCCTTCTGAGTAGCTGGGATCACAGGCCTACATCACTGGCCCCTGCCAGGAGATTATTTTCATTCTTGTATCATGCACAGAGCACTTCAGCCAGGGCTGTGGCATGCTACAGTTGGGCTGTACTGGTGCTTTGATAAAAGGCAGATGCTTCCCCATCGTTTCCCATCTCCATGTTGCTCTGGGTCCCACATAGACAGTGACTTCTAAGATGGAGTGAAAGGTGGGATAAGCACGCCTTGGTTGGGGTCCTTGTCTTCCTGAGGTGTCTCACATCCTGGGGTGATGTCTTCAGGAATCATTGCATCGTGGCTCTGCCTGGTGCCTCAGAATCTCTACCTCTGTTTTCTTGCCAAATCTTACAAGCCAATGGGACTTAGTTGGGGCCTTGCCTCCCTCTGACTCTCCAGGCGGCTGTGAGGGACCCTCTTTAGAAAGCCAAGAGTGTGCGTCTGTGCCTTTACTGCACTTACCATCCCTTTGTGTGGACCTTTCTGCCTGGTCTTCCCACTGGGATCTGGATTTCTCAAGGGCAGACTATCTGTGTTGCTACAATTCCTTGGCACTTGCTGCTCCTGAGGCATCTGTTGGCCTGGGTCCAACCACTTCAGTTATTCAATCCAGCAGGACTTCCTGAGGACCTGGCTGTGTTCATGGCCAAGGGATAAGAAGTCAGATAGACACTCTTCATGCCTTTGAGGGTAACCAAAGCTGGAGTGGCCTTACTCCAGGGCTAGATGAGGGTATGGTAGTCATAGGGAAAGGTTTGAAGAGTCCTTCTTCAGGTCCTGACCGGGAAAGGTGGCTGTGTGGGGACATAAAGGGACACAGACTCTTTTTTAAAAAATAATTTATTGAGAATTTATTTTTTAAATAATTTATTGAGAGTTTCATACATGCATATAAAGTGTTTTGATCAAATCCATGCCTACTCCCTCCCCTCCAACTCCTCACATATCTCCCCATCACTTTTTTCTGATAATTTCATGTACTCTTTCTTCTTGATTTATTTATTTTTTTTAATGGAGCTTTTGGCTACTCTAACATTCCCCCTTCTGAAGAGGTAACCCTAAAATCTTTTAAGGATTGGATAAGAGCTCCCAAATATTTTTGACATTTTTGGCCTTTGGAATGGAGTAGGTTGCTAAGAGGCCCAAGGACATTGTGAGTTTTAGCCAAGAAACTGGCTACTTTTCTTTGGGGTCTTCTTACCCTAACTGCCTAATGAACTCCTATCTCCTATTCTTATCACACCATTCTCTGAAGAGGTTACCTAAATTGCCAATAGGGAATTGGGACACAGACCACTCTGGCTTCTTCCATGCTGAACAGGGACGCAGGCTGGGGCAATTGGAGAACCCTTTCAGTGGGTCTGTCTAAAAGACTCCCTAATTGCATAACTCTATCTCTAAGGGGAAAAGAAAGCCTTTGATTCATGAGTTGGAGATGTGAAGGAGAAGTAAAGGCATTACAAGTTCTAGACAGGGCAATTTTCAAATGTTCGTATGAGAGTCCATTGGAGTTTCTTGACAAGGGCTTCCAAAAGCATCCCTCTATTGGTTTTTTTCTTTTGTCTTCCAAGGCTGGACTCTAGAGTGATGGATTCAGGATTTGCTTTCAGGTATTTTGTTAGCAGTTGGAGTGGTTAGAATCAGTGTCAGTTCCCTCTCAAAGGCTTCTGAAATAGGGGGAGAAAATAAATTTATCCATCAGTTTAGAACAATAGCTGGTTGTCTCCCTTAGCTACAGGTGGGCACTACAGTATTGGAGACCAAGATTTGAAGTCTTACATCTGAGCAGCACTTTCTGGTCAGGAACAAAATCATCAATGAGAAATAATGTCTAAATAACTTTTTATATAGACGTAAGCCTAATGTCTGGGAAGGGTAATCCCTTGAACTCTTAAAGAAATACAATGATGAATTTACTCTTTGGTTACACTTTCCTTTTGGGTGTTTAAGACCATACAGTTGGCCCAAATAAATCAGTTTATTTTTACACTTAAGGTCACATGAGGATCTGTTCCTCAGACGTCACATGGGCTTGGGAGGAGCTCCTGGCTCCTTTCTTTTACCTGTTCCATCTGTGTGAAGATAAGTCAAAGTTCCTGCTCGACCATGTCTGGCTTCACTTGGAAGCATGGATGAGATGTTTCCTCTGAGTTGACCCTCCTCTTTGTAGACTAGACACTGGTTCAAGTCCATCTCGTGGGGTTTCCATGGCACAAGCTTTGATGAAACTTTGAAAATAAGTTCAATAAAATACAAAATGTTCATGTTCTAAATCTAAGTCAGACATGGGAGATCAGTGTAAATATTAGATTAAAGAATTATAGTATCTAGGGCTGGAGAGAAGGCTCAGCAGTTAAGAGCACTGGCCATTCTTGCAGAAGACCCTGGTTCAAATCCCAGCACCCACATGGTGACTGACAACCGTCGATAACTCCAGTTCTAGGGGATCCAAGGCCCTCTTTTGTCCTCCACGGGCACTGCATGACAGGGTGTACTTATATACATGCAGGCATAACACTCATACACAATAAAAAACTTTTAAGCTATAGTATCTGATGCAACATAAATACTATGTGAGAACAGTATTGAGGAGATGGTGAAAGGGGAAATGTAGGCACACCCCTCCCCTGCTCGCCCCTCCCCTTTCCTCGCAGTAACCCTTCTCCTCTGCTAGCTCCCGTCTCCTTCTCTCAACGCATGTGCTCTGTTGCTCTCTAGTCCCCTCCCTTAAAGCCTCTTTTCCCCATCTCATGGGCTCCTTTCTAGTATCCTGGCTTCTCTCCACACTTGCTCCCACTTAAACACATATTTAACCTTTACCCAGCATGGATCATGCCTTCTGTTCCTAGCCTTCCCCAGATTGTATACTTTAGCCCTCCCCAAATCCAGGAGGTCATGTGTGATTAGGGTCAAATTCCATACAGTTGGCTGGGAAGAGTGGCTGGCCACTACGGCAAGGGTCCAGCGACACTGCTTGGCTTTCCTTTAATGAATGAGCACAACCATCAACAAGCCCAATTGTGGCAATGTTTAGTGATAAGGCTCAGCTGAAGTCGTGATGATGGTAGTTATTTCACGCAGAAAGGACTGCTGTATAGCATCATCTTATTAAAAGGACCTGGAATTTAAAAGGATTTGGTGCCAGGACCCACATATGAGGGAGAACATACATCGTTTG
>NW_008343671.1:529499-597627 GCF_000622305.1 Nannospalax galili | reverse complement strand
CTGCAAATTTCATTATTTCATCTTTCTTTACTGCTGAATAGAATGCCACTGTGTAAATACCACATTTTTGTTAACCACTTGTCAGTTGAGGGGCACTTAGGTTGCTTCTATCTCTCAGCTATTGGGGACACAGACTCTTAATGTTATGGCCAAGACTGGGCCTGCCCATGTGGGTTAATGATCCCTGGCGGAAGGGAGACTGGAGGCTTGGTAGATAGTCTTGCCTGCGAGGTAGAAAAGTCAGGGACAGGTTTACTGCGATACAGGGTCTCCCTGATGCCTATTAAAAGAGGCAGGTTTCAGCTCTCCCCCAAGGTTGCCTAGTGGCATTCCCACACTCATACGGGCCATTAACAGCATTCTCCCACCTTTTATGTGGTTGGGAGGATCCTCCTATGCCCGATGAAAGGCAGGTGTGATACCAGGTCTCAATGTGAGACCTGGTTGCCCTCCAGTCCTCTCTCTCTGGGTCAGTCCCACATAGCAGAGACATGGCCAGCTGCACGTACCTCCTAAGTTCCAGCCGCAGGGTCAGGAACTTTAGTTCCTGTTCTGCTGTGGTGCCCAAGCTGGGAGCCCACAGTGGAGTCAGTGTAGTAACCTACTGTGGGGGGAATCTTGGGGGCTGAACCACAGGCGACTTGGGGGCTTTGGCAGCCGAAGCCTGTGTGCCGTAGGGTCCTCTAGGATTGCAGTGAATTACAGACGGCCTTTGTGTAGTGGGGGTGGCTTTGGTTACCGAGTGGGAGGCCTTTGTGGTCCCACTCCCCCCTGCATCACCACGGTGTCTGTCAACGAGAGCCTGCTCACACCCCTCAACCTGGAGCTTGACCCCAATGCGCAGTGCGTGAAGCATGAGGAGAAGGAGCAGATGAAGGGCCTCAACAGCAGGTTCGCCGCCTTCATCAGCAAGGTGGGTGTCCTGGAGTGCATTGTCACACCTCTCAACCTGGAGCTTGACCCCAATGCGCAGTGCGTGAAGCATGAGGAGAAGGAGCAAATCAAAGGCCTCAACAGCAGGTTCGCCGCTTTCATCAGCAAGGTGGGTGTCCTGGAGTGCATTGTGCCTGATCTGGACCTGTCTGTGTCATTATCCCTGGCGTTGCAGCTTAGGAAGAGGCAAGGGACTTGGAACCTGATGATGGTTTGGGTTCTAGTTCTCCCGCTGCCAACTATCATGTAGCCTGGAGAATGTAGCTGGACTCTAGTCTTGGCTTTCAAATGTTGCTGTGGGTGGGATTCAAATGCATTTGATGAACAGGAGGGTTTACCGTTGCTACTTACCTACCCAGTGAGTGTCATAAACCTGATGATGGTTTGGGTTCTAGTTCTCCCGCTGCCAACTATCATGTAGCGTGGAGAATGTAGCTGGACCCTAGTCTTGGCTTTCAAATGTTGCTGTGGGTGGGATTCAAATGCAGTAACGGATATGAAACCACCACACAGAACAGGAGGGTTTACCGTTGCTACTTACCTACCCAGTGAGTGTCATGTGTGTCTGTGACTCCACTTTCCAGGTCCCAGACACGGCATACAGAAGCATTGTGGGGGTGGGCCACAGTTGTGTCTCAGAGGAGGTGCGAGCATCCTGGCACTAAATGGGGACTGAGAGGGTCTAGAGGCTCCTTCCCTCCTCCCCACTTTTTGGGGACACCCTAGCAAGTCAGTGAATTGGGCAGCAAGTCAGCAAGGACTTCTGCCCAAGCCACTCTCTGGCTCTACACTAGCAGATTGAAAGACTGGAAGGAAGGTCCACAGAGAGGCTTTTGGACTGCTTTTCTTGCCCGTAGGCAAAGGTACTACATTTTTTAACTTATTATTTTCATTTTATGTGTATGAGAGTATTGCTTGCATGTATGTGAGTGCACCCATGTCATATATGGATTTCCCGTGGAGGTCAGAAGAGGGTGTCTGATCCCCTGGAACTGGAGTTATGCGGGTGCTGGAATTTGAACCTGGGTCTTTTGCAAGGTCAGTGCTCCAGCCCTTGCATTCTTTTTAGGCAAGGTTTTGTCATGTAGCCCAGGCTGGCTTGGAGCTCACTATGACTACTGTGGGTCTCTCAAGTGCTGGGATTGCAGGCATATAGTAGTATATCCTGGCTGAATATCAATTCTGGTCATTACTGTGGAGTCATGCAGGTTGTCCATTTCACCTCACACACAGAGAGCTGGAGTCCAGCCTGTGGTTTGTTTGGTGGCCTGCCTAGAGGGAGCATCTTTTCCTAATTGCTTTTCGAGCATAGAAAGGCTCTGGGCACCACAGACTCCAACAGCACATGGCTTTCTGAGTGTCACACATGGGTGCTGTAATAGCTGCTTTTTGTTGCTATGTTAAAACACCATGGTCAAAATCAACCTATGAAACTGTTTATTTTGGCTTATGGTTCCAGAGGTGGAGCCCATAATGGCAAGGAAGGTTTGCAGCAGGTGGCCAGGGCAGAAAGTGAGAGACCGCGTTTCATCACATAGGAAGCCAAGGGGGGAGAGGCCAACTCTCAAAACCTGCCCCTAGTGACATACGTCTTCCAGCAAAGCTCCGTGACCTAAATGTTCCACACCCTCCCCCTCAAACAGTACTACCAACTGGGGACCACATGTTCAAATACATGAACTTTTGGGGGACATTTCTCAAATCACCGCAGGTACTGCTCTCCCTGTTGAAAGGGCTCAATGTCTGGTCTGGGGAGAGACTCACTAAGCCAGCCGATATCCACTCACCCCTCCAATAGCATTTTTTCAGGCTCTAAACAGCACCGAGCTGCAGGCTGCCAGCTGCATTGGTGTGGTGGGTTTCATCCTATAGAGCAGCAAAAAGCCAAAGGGCGACCTGACTCCCTGGGCCTGCAGGCTACAAACCAAGGCTTCAGGACTTTTGGATAATCAGGGCTTTGATTCCCCCAAAGCATGGACATTTGTGAGTTCTTTATGTCATGCTGGCATACCAGGTGTTGGGCTTGAGAGAGATTACCTGGTTTAGAACTGGCATGGACAAACTTAGGTGGGAGCATGGCAGGTCACAGAACAAAGCCAAATAGAAAGGCATGCCTTTGTGGGGGGCAGAGGCTGACCTAGCACTGTAGAGCTTCTGAGTATAGGACTGGGGTCCTTGTTCCTTGCTGCCTGGAATCTAAGGGCTGCTTCTAGAGACTGCCTGCAGCTCTTAAGGAGCGGCTCCTTCTTCCTCCGTCCTCACAGTAATAGTGCATTGACTGGGTCTCAAATTTCAGATCTTTCTTCTGCTTCCATCTCGTCACTGTTCTGCCTCCCTGTTTCCTCTGAAGGGCTCCTGTGAGATTTTAATATTTATTATTATATATTAGTTATAGAATATTTTCATGACATTTCCATATACTTTTGTAATGTATTTTATTATCTACCTCTCCTATTTCTCTCATCCCCCCACCCCCTCTCATCAGGCCGCTTCCTCTTCTAAATACAGATTTTATAGAAATCTATATTCTAAATTTGGGAGAAAATATGTATATTTATCTTTCTGAGTCTGGTTTACTTTGTGTACCATGATGAGCTCCAGTTCCATCCATTTTCCTGCAAATTTAATATTGAATTCTTTATGGCTGAATAAAACTCCATTATGCCTGCCTATCTCTCTCTCTCTCTCCCTCTCTCTCGTTTTTATCCATCCACCTGTTGACAGACTCCAGCACCGTTGGCTATTGTGAACAGTATAGCAATAAGCATGGGTGTATAGGTCTCTCTGTGGTGTATTGACAGATTCTTTTGCAATACACCCAGGAATGGTATAAACGGGCCACATGGTAGGTCTGTTTTTAGTTTTCTGAGAAACCTCCACACTGTCTTCCATGTGATTGGACTAATTCACATTTCTACCACAGCATATAAGGGTTCCTTTCTCTATATCTTTATTTCTTTTCTTGATGACAGCCATTCTAACACTGACATTGCCCTTTGTCCACCAGGATAATCCAAGAAAATGTCCCAGTCTTTAGCTCCACAACCTTAATTCCAATAGCAAGATCCATTTTTCTAGGTACATGACACATTCGTAGGTCCCAAGGATTGAGACATGGACACCTTTGAGGACTCATTGCTTGGTGTGCCACACATAGTTCATTCTGTGCAGAATGACTACATGACTGTGAGTTGTGTGTTTTTCCTGAGAATGGTAATGAGTGAAAGGGAAATCACCTGGGGATGATTATGACTTTTGGAAAGTCACAGTTTTCTTCAGGACAAGGGCCAAACCCGATGGCAGAGAGCTCTGGGGGAGCTGACACCTTTCCCAAGCTCCCCCTGAGTCTCTTCCTTCCCCCTGAATGGCAGGTGCGCTTCCTGGAGCAGCAGAACAAGCTGCTGGAGACCAAGTGGCAGTTCTACCAGAACCGCAAGTGCTGTGAGAGCAACCTGGAGCCGCTGTTCGAGGGCTACATCGAGACACTGAGGCGGGAGGCCGAGTGTGTGGAGGCTGACAGTGGGAGGCTGGCCGCTGAGCTCAACCACGTGCAGGAGGCCATGGAGGGCTACAAGAAGAGGTGAGCATGATGGGGCTGAAGCATTTACAGGGAGTAGAAGAGGCTTGAGTTAAGGCCATGCCACTCTTCTGGGCATGCTGAAGGTCAAGGTCAGCTCTGACTCTCTACTGGCTGGTTCTGCTGTCTAGCCTCAGTTCCAAGCTTTCCTCATACAGGGACCTAGGACGAGTCTGGAGAGAAGTGTTTCCAGTGTGGGAAGGGTGCAATATACTATTGAGTGCACAGACTGACAGAAATGGAGCGAGAAGACCAAATGAAACGGAAGACACAGGCTTACCAGAACTGGAAGAGCAGTCATCACCATGTGAACAGAGAAAGGCCCTGGGGGAGGCATCCCGAGGATCTCTGATGCCTCTCAAAGCACCAAAGGAAAGAGGTCTTATTCTGCTACCACCCTGAAGATAAGCCAGCCAGATCCCCTTTGGTGGACTCCACAGTTCTACGCCAGTGTAAATCATTTGTTTTCAGCCTGACATGTTTACTAGTCTAAGTTCACTAGGTCACTGTCGATTCCCTTGTCTTTACCTTGTAGGTATGGACAGAGTGAAAGATGGTGAGGATGATGATGATTGTTATTTTATAATACTGGATATAGAACTCAGAACCCTTTTGCATGTTAAGCAAGTGCTGTACCATTGGGCTATATCCTTAGTCCTAGGAAAGGAGATTTCGCATCAGTCTGTCCTAGTCATTCTAACCTTGACTGTCTTAGAATCAGGTGTTGGAAAACCAACTTTTACTATCATAAGGGACACAGTAGGAGGGTTTTCCTTTCCTTGGGGGAAGAACAGACACTCATACACCTTTTGGAGGGCAGGTGTCCAGGTCTGGTTTTCAATTGGGCATGCCAGGGCTGGAAATTATAGAGCTGAGGGATAAGTGCAGCCCAGGATTGGCCTGTAATGAAGAAGTCGTGAGAATCATGCTCTGGGGGAAGAGCTCTTTATGTCAGTGGGGCCATGCTGCTCCAGACTGTCACTGGAGGGGAAGGGCCAGGCTGGTGGAGAGTGCCTTGGATTAGGAATTACTTTTAGAAATTCAAGCTCTAGTATATTGTGTGGGGGACTGGAACCTCAGAGAGGTGGTTTTAGAGAGCTTCATGGTTTGTACAGTGTTAGAGTTGAAGGCCTCTGAAAACAGCGCCGTCCCTTTCACTCATCCTCACTATGGCTTGTTTACTGTACAAGACACACAGACATTAAATGACTCACCTCAGCCTTACTGAGACTTCAGTCCAAGCTGGCACTAAAGTCCATTATCCTTAGCAGGGGATCCTTGTGACCGGGAAATCTAAGTCTAAGAAGTCAAGCCTGTTTCTCGGAGGCACATGGAAAGTGACGGAGTCCAGGAAGGCTTGCTGCTCAGACTCTGGCTGGCCAATTTCCCTTGTGCCCTCTCCTCAGGTATGAAGAGGAACTGACCCTCAGGGCCACGGCTGAGAATGAGTTCGTGCAGTTAAAGAAGGTGTGTGGCTTCCTGTGGGGTGAGGATGAAGCCATTGGAGACTGGAGTCCTGCCCTGTCAAGTTCCCATGAATCCAGTGGTTGATGGCAAGGCTTTCTAACCTGCTGGCTGGTTTGCCTGCGGAAGCCATTTTGGTCCTATGCAGTAACCCAGGCTAGTCTGATGGGGGCGTCTTAAGAAGATGTCAGGGGGCTGCTGCTGGGCTTTCTGACAGCAGCCGTTCTCCGAGATATTCTTGTTCACCTCTCCTGTAGGTGTGGCCTTCTCCTATCATCCCAGTTCGGGATCATTGGTTCTCAGCTTGTTAGTGATTTTTAAAGTGTGGTTGTCAGTCAATACCATAAGAAAGGGTGGGTAAAAAGACCAGGACAGAACTGCTTTCTGTTTCAGTCTGGTGAGTGAAAGTCCAAGTGCATGTTCTTTAACAGCTTACCAACCTCTGTGTGTGTCAGTAATGGGTAGAGTAGAGATAGGGCTAATCACTGGAGTCAGTGGAAGTCTGACCGGCCTCAGGCAGGAGAGGCAGCTATTCGATGGAGGGTGTTGCCTGCTCTGGGCTTTGCTGGTTGCCATATGCCTGTGCTCAGCGGGCTGCTTGACTGAGAGGTAGCTCCCGACATGCTGGTCTGTGGCACTAGGCTTCTTTTTGCAGCAAGCTATTTGTGGACGCCATTTTGGTCCTATGCAGTAACTTCAGCAAGCTGAAGTGTTTGTGAGAGACTTCTCTCTACTTCCTTTCCCCAAGTGTCTGGTCCCACTGCCGGTTACAGCAGGGAATGTCAGGGGCAGATAGCCAAGAGGGGCCCCGAAGGTGAAGACATATAGGTGCTGGATGCTAGGCAGAGGCAGGCTCTTAGAAGTAGAGAGGGGTGGCTGGGAGATTCCCTCTGGGCTCCTGTAGAGTGTGGAGACTCGGTGCATGGAGAGGGCATGTGCTCACACCCTCCCTCTCTTGTCCATTTCCATCAGGACATAGACAATGCCTACCTGCACAAGGCAGAACTAGAAGCCGACACTGAGTCGCTGAGGGATGAGACCACCTTCCTACAGTCCCTGTATGAAGAGGTAACAGAGCCCCCACAGGGTTCTTCCTGCTGAGACCCTGTTCTGGCCCCTGGGTTTGGGAAAAGTGTTTCATCCCTTATACTCCTTCCATTCCATTCCAATCTTCCTGTGACCAGAGGGGACTTTTCTCATGGTCAGGTCTTTCAAAATGGAAATGGGTGATGGCTCTCCTTTAAGATGATTTAAAAGACTAATTCATTCCCTGTCAACTTAGCATGGTACAAAGCAGAGATGGACAATTAAAGCATTAATTCGGATAGTGTAAAAACCCAAGTGGGACTAGAGGGAGACCCTGTCTCAAAACAACAACAACAACAACAACAACAACAACAACAACAAAAAACCCAAGTGGATGATCTGGGCCTCTAAGTCTGGCTACTGTCTGGTGGATTAGATTAGTGCCACAGTCCCAATTCCAGCCATTTTCTTAAAAGCCACATTTAAAATGACCAGACTTGCTGGTATTTTTCTGTTTTCCCTAAGGTTTTAGAGTTGGGGCCGTTGGACTTAGCAGCAAAGTCAGGATTGGAACTGAGGCCACTGGCTGTGTTTTCTACAGCAAATAATGTATCTTCAGTCCCAGATCTCAGAAACCTCAGTGGTGGTGAAGATGGACCACAGTCGGGGGCTCAACATGGACATGGTCGTGGCTGAGATCAAGGCTCAGTATGATGATATTGCCAGCCGCAGCCGGGCTGAGCCTGAATCTTGGTACCAGACTCAGGTACAAAGAGGGCTGTGCTTCCCTACTGAACAAAGAGCATAGCCCTTCATCTGGAGCATGCCTGGGTTGGGCACCCATGCATTCCATAGGGCTACAGCTGAGGGACCTGGCAGAGCAGGACAGGGAGGTGGGACTCCTGAAGAACTCAGAGCTGGCTAGTGAGACTCTCTTGTGGCATCCTACCTCACTCTCCAGCTACAATGTCTGCCTGTTTGCACCCAACTGCAGAGTCGAAGAGGTGAAAGTCACAGTGACACAGCAGAGCCAGAACCTCCACAAAGGCAAGGAGGAGCTCAGTGAGTTGAATCGTGTCATCCAGAGGTTGACGGCTGAGGTGGAGAATGCCAAACAGCAGGTCAGGACACCAAGGCCACCTGGGCACCTGCTGCTTAGCAGCTGGGCTCTGTTTCCTTCTTGTCTTTAGGGATGGCTGTCGTCTTTAGAAAGATTTGGGTATCAGCTGTGCCAGAGAAACCTCTTATCTTTTCCCAGCATGTGCTATGGCCGCTGCCCAGTTCTGTGGAGCTGAAGGACGCCCACCGGCGTAGAGCTGTTAATGTTCATCTTTTCTTTCTGTTTGGTGATGTAGAACATCTGCCCATATTCTTACTAATCATTTGCATGTCCTCATCTGTTTTCATCTGCTCTTTTTTTCTCCTGGGATTCTTGTTTTCCTTGGTGATTAGAAGCTTTGCCTTGCCCATTCCATCCACACTGTGGCGCTTTGTATTCTCCTGTTGCAGCGCGCTCGCTGGTCTCCTCGCAGTTTGCTCTTGGTCTGCTGGCTTTGCTTGACTTCAGTTCTTGAACAGAAATCTTCGACCTGAGTGTGGCCAAGCCTGTCTGCTCTTCCCTTAAGGGCTTATTCTTGGGAGTTTTGAGGCATCATCGTAGTCTTATTCTCCACTAGATTTTTAGCTTTATCTCTCACACTTAGGTCATTAGTCCATTTGAACTTTATTTATTGAATGTACAGCAAAGAGGGTTCTAATTTAATTTTTCTGCATAAAGTAAGAAAACATTATGTAATTTAGTCTCTTCCCCTGACTTGTGACACTGAAATACTGAGTTTATACACGTTTCCTGACTCGGTTTTGGGTCCTGACTCGGTTTCCTTGGGTATGGTTGTTTTCAAATACGATGCAAGATGTATTACAAATAATTTGTTGCTAATAACAGATGAGCTAATGAAATGGGGGAATGGGTTCCCACTGTAAAATGGCTTATTTTCATTTGGGTGCATAGTCTTCAGTGGGGCAGGAGGGTGCCAGCTGCCAGCTATTGGTGTGTTGGGGGTTGTTGCAAGTGGGCCCTTCATTCAGCATGCTGGACTCTGTGGGCCACAGATACTCTACACAGCAGCTTATGCAAACATGAGCTTGGTCCTTCCTAAGATAACCTGGGGGCAAGACACAGCCTCTCTGAGTTTCAATTTCTTCATCTGCATAATGGGAATAATAATGCCTGTTCTGACAAGTCTACAGAGAAACTCTGGTCAAATAAGACTGTGAAAATACCTTGTAAACTAACACTGGTGTATAAACATGGTAATGTTGCTAATTATTATCTAGGCTATTCCAGGGTTAACATTTCGTCCCCTACTGGTTCGGTTATAAAACCAAGTGAATTTTGTAATAGAGTGTGGTACAAAAAGAAGGGAAAGGGGGTTGGGTGTGGTGGGAGGCAGGAGAATCACTGTGAGTTTGAGGCTGGTCTAGGCTCTCTCTGTCTCTGTCTCTGTCTCATTCTCTCTCTCTCTCTCTCTCTCTATATATATATATATATATGTATTATTGTGTGTGTGTGTGTGTGTGTGTGTGTGTGTGCGTGCGTGTGTGTATATATATCATTAACTCGAGACCCTGTCTCCAAAAAAAACCCCCCAAAATTCAAAAGTGAAAAACACAACAAAATTCCCAGAAAACAAAATAAAGGAAAAGAGCTCCAAATGGGCGATTATTTTCCCACCTAGTTGACTTTCCACTGCTGTACATTTTTAAAAAGGTATTAAGTGTGACTAGAGGGATGGCTCAGCAGTTAAAAGCACTAGCTGCTCTTGCAGAGGACCTGGATTTGGTTCCTAGTACCCACATGGTAGCTAACAACTGTCCATAACTCCAGTTCCGGGAGATATGTTGTCCTCTTCTGGTCTCCATAGGCTTTGCATGCATGTGATGTACTTATATACATGCAGATAAAACATTCATGCACATAATAAAAACAAATAAATCAAAAATTAAAAGTATCAACTTCATACATTGTATATATGTGAAAATTTCAAAGAATAAATATAAATAAAAATATTTTATTTATTTATTTATTTATTATTTATTTATTTTAGTTGAGACAAAGTCTCAGTATGTAGTCCCAGATGGCTTGGAACTGGCTATGTAGAACATGTTGGCCTTAAATTGCCTTCTGAGTACTGGGATTGAAGACATGTACCATCACACCTGGCTAAAGGTGACCATTTTAAATGTCAGTGAATTAATGTAACCAAGGCCACTGGAGAGCTATTAAGGATCCCACTGACTGTGCCTTTTCTTTTTTTTTTTTAGATATTTTATTTATTATTTATTATTTTATTTTATGTGTATGAGTGTTATGCCTGCATGTAGGTAAGTGCACCTGTGTCGTGAAATGCCGGTGGAGGACAGAAGAGCCTTTTGGATCCCCTGGAACTGGAGTTACAGACAGTTGTTAGCTACAATGTGGGTGCTGAGATTCAACCTGGGTCTTCTGCAAGAACAGTCAGTGTTCTTAACTGCTGAGCCATCTCTCCAGCCCCCTCCCTGACTGCACCTTTTCAAAGTCATTTCCTTCTCTCTCCTCCAGCGCTGTAAGCTGGAGGCCGCTGTAGCTGAGGCAGAGCAGCAGGGTGAGGCGACTCTCAGGGATGGTCGCTGCAAGCTGGCAGGGCTGGAGGAGGCTCTGCAGAAGGCCAAGCAGGACATGGCCTGCCTGCTCAAGGAGTACCAGGAGGTGATGAACTCCAAGCTGGGCCTGGATGTGGAGATTGCTACTTACCGGAAACTGCTGGAAGGCGAGGAAAGCCGGTGAGGACAGGCATTCTCAGGTGTGGGTATTTCTTCACACCTTCATTCAGGTCTGGAATAGTGCCTCAGCAGACGAGAATCCTCCAGGCAGTGGAGGGTCAAATAGGGATCATTTTAAACTGATCTTACAGATAGGGAAACTGAGGTCCAGAGAAGAGGAGGGGCTTGCCCAGATCACAGCCCATGGTAGCTAAGCTAAAATGGCATGAGTATTCTGCAAAAGCAGAGGAAGTTAACTCTGACAGCTCTTCTCTCTTCTCCCCTGCAGGTTATGTGAAGGTGTGAGCTCAGTCAACATCTGTAAGTTAGGTGCATGGCTCCTTGGGTGTCCATAATCTATTAGGTTGCATCTGTGTGGGAACTCAGCCTATGGAGTATTGGGTGGGAGAGACCAGAGCTGAAGTCTCTGAAAAAAATAGATTGATGGCCCTTACGTATTTGTCCCCTACATGGATCCATCTGGAATACCACAATTGGTTCTGCGAAACAGCCTGTTTTTCATTATGTATAGGAAACTCCTCATGTGACCCCATGTTTTAATATGAAAAAATGCTAGGCTTAGGTTTACTGTCGCCTCTGCAGATGGCTGGGAACTGCTGGTCTTAGGCTACTGCTGTTTACACAGCCCCTGAGCAGATGTCTGCTTCTGGCCCAGCCAGCCCCTCACCTTTCCAGCAGCTGTAATTCTAGATGGCTCCTCAAGTGTGACCCAGCAGTTTTTGCTTCTCTGCTATACAAACACCTCAACATTGGTCTGGTCCAAGCGGAGTGAATGTCTAAATTGATAACCATGTTCCTCAAATAAGCAGATGACAACACGTAGAGGTTTGCCTGTGCTTTTAAAAGACTCAGGCTGCTGGTCCTCAGAGTGTGGATAGAGTTCGTTTTCTTGGGTTACAGCATGTCTGGTATGAAGAGATCTTTGACTTGGTGTCTCTGTTCACAGGTGTGAGCCGTTCCCAGGGAGGTGGCATGATCTGTGGGACCCTCAGTTCCCCTGTCTCTCATGGTCATCAGTGGTAATGCCTGCTGCTCCCCCTGTGTAGTGGGGGCCTGCTCCAGTGCAAGATTGGTGCGATTTGCATAGACAGGGCTGGGATTCTGGACTCCTGGGTCTGTAGGGGACTGTGATGGGGTAGGAGGATCATCTTTTCTCTTGTGGCCTGAATGCCAGTTTAGCAACTCCTTTTCAGGGGGCCTAGAGTAACCCTCAGTTTTCTTCTTCTTGGAGTTATTTACTCTTTGAGAATAACTCCTGGGTTGGGCATGGAGCTAGGCAGAAGTGTGTGCAGCATTTGGGAGCAGATTTAGGCTTTGCCCTTGGATGACGGGGACGGAAGATGCTGCCCCAGCATTGAAAAGGCAGAGGGACAATGCAGTTGGGGCTTTGGGGAAGCCCTTCACTGTGTCTGAGACCTCCAGCTATTCAAACACCAGGATGGAAAGGCTGCTGCGGCGAATCAGTGAAGTTGGTGCTGCTGTTGGGATGGTGTTGCTTTTTTTGTGAGGTCTGTACGCTCCTTTCCTTTGGTGCACTTGATTAAAGGTTAATGGTAAAAGGCCTTTTTGTAGTAGCTGAGTGCTTGTCTTCTTCATTGCTTTCCCTAGCCCACCCAGAGCTCTGGTTGTTTTGGTGTTTCTCAGTCATGGCTCCTGTGTGATGTAGATCAATCAGTATGTAGATCGTGGGAACTCTGGAGCATAAGTCTACAGTTCTAGGAACCAGTCTAGGAATCTACATATCAACAAGCTTCCAGAAGATTCCTGTGCTGACCAGATGGAAGACTACTGGATGGAGTAGACAAGGGAAGAAGAGAGTTACCCTGGACTAACAGCTTGGGCTATACAGCAAGGTGGTGGGGGAAGGGCCAAGAGGCCAAAAGGAAGCTTACATTAAATTGAGCACTCCCCAAGAGTCTGGCCTATTATGTATGCATTTTATGCATTTTTTCTCAAAAACAATGTTACTATCCCATTAAAATTATTTATTTACTTATATGTGTATGAATGTTATGCCTGCATGTATGTAAGTGTACCTGTGTCATGCATGCAGTGCCTACAGAGGCCAGAAGAGAGTGCTGGATTCCCTGGAACTGGAGTTACAGATGGTTGTTAGCTGCCATGTGGGTGTTGAGAATCGAACCTGGGTCCTCTGCAAGAGAAGCCAGTGCTCTTAACGACTGAGCCATCTCTCCAGCCCTTATTATCCCATTTTATAGACATGGAAACTAAGGCTCAAAGAAATCACTGTACGAAGACCACACTGCTGGCTCAGGATGTGAAGCTGGGTTTAGAGAATGCCAATATGCTTTTCCATGGCATTTCCAAATTGTTCCTTCAGGCTCAAATTTCTGGCTCATCTGATGCTCTTGGACAGGGTTGTACCTGGTCCTGCTCAGCTAATTGTCATCCTTTCAGAGGTAAGAGATGGAAAAGGCATGAAGCTTCCTGTGAGCATTTGTACTGTAGCCTCTGCTCACCAGGAATCTTGGACAGATTTTAGGATGGCTCTTTGTGTGAGGACCCAGGTTTATATCTCAGAGCTCTTTTGGAATCTCTTCACTGATGACCTAGACAGAAGTGGTTGGTTCCTGAGCTGATAGTCCCAAGAAGTCCCATCTGAAGAGGCCTGCTCAGAGTTCTCCCAGCACAGTGGGATGAGATAAAGACAGGTTTCTGATAGACAAGTTTCTTTACTTCTTCTACAGGGAGAAATCTACTTCCTGTATACTATTTAGTACTTAAAGAAAACTTTAAAAAGACATGACTGGGGGGCTGGAGAGATGGCTCAGCTGTTAAGAGCACTGACTGCTCTTGCAAAGGACCCAGGTTGATTCCCAGCACCCTTATGGCAGCTAACAACCATCTGTAACTACAGTTCCAGAGGATCTGACACCTTCTTCTGACCTCTGTGTGACACAGGTGCCCTTATACACATATGCAGGCAATACACTAATATACATAAAAATTTTAAAAATTAAAAATAAAAGACATGACTGGGTAGAAGATATTTTGCCATAAGAATATGCATTTGTTCTCCAAAGGTAGCAAAGCCTCTGGACAGTTCGCCATGGCAACAGAGATGTCCTGATGCTTTCAGATATGTCCCGCCACTGCCTCAGTGGTCAGATCACTGTAGGGAATTCACACTTCCCCTCTGAAGGTCTGGATTGAGTCTTCCCAGACAGACTGATAGACAAGCTGGAGAAACACTTACCACTTTCTTCATGTGTACATGTATAGGGGCCACATGTGAAAGATGAGACTCCAAAGAGAAAACCAGATAGTTGAAGTTAAGCAGCATTTTGAACTACAGCGGAAATAGGGCTTGAGGTTCTTGGGGGTAGATGATGACAAGTCATGGGAGGGTAAATGTACTGTGAATGAAGACCCCCACCCAGGCCACCTCTGGGGGCTCCTTACAGGAGGCAGATGAAACGTATCTGGGCTTTTGTTGATGTTTAGTTTTTTCTATTCCTTAGCAGTTAATCTTTTTGACTTTTTAAATGAGATTCTTATGGAATTTTCTTTTTGAAGAAGTTTCCTCAGTTGGACTGGGAGAGAAAGAGCCTTAAGAGATAGTGGGGTAGGGAGGTCAGAGAGACTTTGACTCTAGTATTGAGGAGGGGGAGGAGTCCACAGGGTATTGGCTGCCCTAGAACAAGTAAATTGGGGAAAGATTCATATTTCTTTCTCAGTGGACGAAGGATAATGATGGTGATACTGGTGGTGTTGCTGTTGGTGGTAGTGATACTGGTGATAATAGTGATGGTGACAGTGGTGATGGCGATAGTGGTGATGGTGACAGTGGTGGTGGTGACAATGGTGGTCATGATGGTGATGGTGATGGTGGTGGTGACGGTGGTGATGGTGACAGTGGTGATGATGATAGTGGTGATGATAATAGTGGTGATAGTGGTGGTAGTGTTGGTGGCTGTAGTGAGATGGTGGTGCATATGGTAATGGTGATGTGGCTTTAGTGGTGGTGGCCATAGTGATGTGCAGTAGAGCTGGTGGTGATAATATTGGTGGCTGTGGTGATGGTGGTAGCCATGGTAATACTACAGTAGCAATAGTAGTGAGTAGCCATGGTGATCGTGGTGATGGTGATGCTAATGCTGATGGTGATGATAGTGGTGGTGGTGATAGTGATAAATGGTGATGGTGGTGGTGGTGGTGATGGTGATGATGATGATGACTGTGATGGTGATGGTGGGTGGGTGATGGTGATGACTGTGATGGCAGGGGTGGTGGTAGTGGTAGAGGAAGGTGTGTATTTATCAATCTGTGCTTTGGGCATTATCTTCATGATAATGTGCTGACCCTACTCTCTTCATTTCTGGGCTGCTATCATTTCACCACCACCGTCCATTAGCTTTAATGGAATAATGGGACACACTGGGGCTTCCTTGGCTTTTGAACAAAGCAGAAATGAGCAAGGGTTTCCAGGGCACACAGGTGAAGTCTGGAGGAGGCAGAGTAGCACTGTGAAAGAAGCCTTCCCAATGCTTCCAGTCAGGTCCCCACACAGAGAACAGAACTTAGTGCTTATGTCACAGTTGCCATAATGTTCAATAAACAAACACTTTGTAGGGTCACTTTATAATGTCCACATCCCCAGAGAACAGCATTGAAGGGAATAGCGCAGACAGGACATGATTTCCAGGTGCTCATCTCACTGTGGAACTCACGGCTTTCTTGGTAGAGTGTCTAACTTGTGTTTTTCACGGTGCTTGACTCAGATGAGCAATAATCCAAAATGGTTACTTCCCAGGACCACAAAGACTCAACAGAGATCAGTGAACGACACAGGGGTAGGAGAAGGAACAAGTCCGGGGGTGTTTGTGAGGATGATCAAAGTAGAGGGGGCTTGAATCTTGCTGGAGGAGAGTTGGTGTCTTCAGACCCGGAAGGAAAAGACAACTCAGTGTAGGCTTATAGTTGTTTTGCAAGAGTTACAATGTAAACTTTCAAACTCTTTGGAGCCTGATCAGATTCCCAGAGCTCACTTGCTGCCAGTCCAACCAACCACTGAGCACTGGGTTCCAAGAGAGACTCAGATAAAGTCACGAGCAATCAAAGAAGACACTTGATAAAGACCTCTGGCCTCCATGTGCATGCCCACATGCATACACACAGAGACACACAGACTTAAAAAAAATAAAACTTAAATCCTTAGTTACTTGGATAGTTCCTGTTGCCTTGCTGAGGGAATATAGAAAGGGTTTCAGGAGCCCCAGAGCCCTGTCATCCAAAAGAGCTGATTCTAGATCTTTGCTGCTGGCTGCAGGGCGTCTGAGGGAGAAATTTCCAACTTCATGGGCACCGCCTATCTAGGACATTGGTTGACTGGTCTTTGTGAACAATGCACAGTATTAATGTTCTCCAGATCATGACTTTCATTTGCCAGTCTTCAGTGTCACGATTTAGGGTTTTGGGTTTCCTTGTCCCCCATTCTTGATGAGATCAAGTTGTTTTTCCCCAGCATGAATCCACTTCAGCATCTGAGATGCCCAGGAGGTGGCAGAGCTGGGAAGCGTATAACCCTTTCTTATCAGGAGCCCCACTGTTGCTCAAAGCATGGAGGCAATTCTTACTGAAGATCTCACCAAGACCTGACAATCTCACCAGAATTGGAGCTCAAATTTTCATCTTTTGATTTTTCAACCTCTGAAATTTACAGGCTAAATTCCCTGTGTCTTAAATGACAAATGACAGTGACCTTAAGCATGTTGTCAAGGCCCAGAGAGCCAGGAGGAAGGAGGGTAAGGTAGGACACTTGCAGGAACCTGCCTGAGGTCACCTGGCAAACCTCAAACAGAGCAGCCAGCACTCTCCAGCTGGGTTATCATCCTTTGGGCTTGAAGTAGGGAACCAGCAAGGTGTTCTAAGTACTACGTTCTCCCAGGCAAAGAGGCTGGGAGATGGAGAGGAAGAAGAGTTGGGGCAGCAAAGGGACTGATGGACAGACATCTTCCCCCTAAGAATGACAGCTAATATATTTCCCTAATGAAGAAATGGAGTCTAAGAGCCTGGGTATCTATGACTCCTACTTTTCCAGGTGCCCCAGTTCCTGGGATGCCACACATCACAGGCCCGGCATGCCCTGAGCCCTATCCTAGATCCTAATGGAGGCTCAGAGCTGGAGATACTTCCTGCCCCTGGGAAGCTTCCAGTATGGCTCTTTGACTCCATGGAAACAGAATGAGAAATCCTCAGAGTTTTAGATGTTGTGGGGTGTGAGTGGAGGTGATTGGTACAGAGAGGAGAGAAGAGCACTGGGCACAGGTACATAGGCACAGGGCTGACCTATGTGTCCACTTAGGATGGCAATGAGCTGGTCTGGAGCCTCAGAGGCCAGACCTTTTTTCCTAGGGGGTGGAGTCAAGGTCTGGGGGACCTGAACTAGATAGAGGGTTGGTCAGGGCTGAGGAGTAGGTGGGGAAAGGTCATGGAAGAGCCAGCACTGGCATGAGCAGCACAGGCTTGTGCTGGGAGAGATCTGAGCCCAGTGGTGGGAATGTGGCAGTAAGTTTGTGTTGGAGCTTGGGCTGCTGAGCATGTGAAAGGTGGGGCTGGGAGAGAGGATAGCTTATTTTGGGGAGCTTGGGATGCTATGGGGGGAGTTGGAGCTATGGTCTGGGCCATCAGGGACAGAGGAGGACAAGAGGATCAGGCTGTGGGGATAGACAGGAAGTGTAGGAGTAGCAGGGGTTGACTGAAGAAACCCTGTGTGGGACTGGCTGGTGCAGGTAGTAGGGATGGGAGACAGTGGTGCACACAAAATGACCGCACCCTTGCATTGCAGCAGCATTTATTGAAACACAGACAGGGTCAACCCAGAGGCAAGACACCCACAGACAGAACCAGAAAGTGACCTCATAGTACTATCCCAATAGCAATCCAGGAGAGTTCCCTCCTGCACAGGCAGGGGGAGACCTGGAGCAACTATGGAGTCTTTGAAATGTGTAAAAGTGCTCTAAACAGCAAGATTGTCCAAAGCCCCCCTAGCCAGGGGCTGTAGGCAGTAGGACTCCCCAGGCAGCAGGCTCTTTGCTGGGAGGTCACCTGAGGAGTCTGGCTAGGGCAAGTTGCCCCCAAGGAAGGCCAGCTAGGGAGGCGAACAAAACCCAACCAATGATAGGTAGGTGTTCACTGCCTCTGAGGCCACACTCCGGGAGAGAAGCTGGATCTGCTTGGGGGAAGGTTCTCCTCTGATTCTCGGTTGTGGAGGCTATGGCCGGGTGGTTAGGATCATGCCTTGACCCAGGAAGGCTAAACTTCCACGTCATCCAGCCGTGGGTGACTGGTAGTGTCCCAGAGAGCTTGGTGAATGATACAAATTTATTTGAAGTATTTATTTGAAGGCAGGTTGGCGTTAAGGAAGGGCTGGGAAAGACCCTCTAAACTGAACCCAGAGAACTGAGAAACAACTTCCTAAGGAGAAGGTGGAGGAGAGCAGCCCGGAGCTCTTTCCCCCTTATGGGAACATCTGGAAGATTCTGGAAGCAAGCACACATTTTTCCATTCACACACCATTCCATGCTGGGGCAGACACAGGAGGGATAGGTGGCTCAGTGGGAGGTCCTGACGCTACGCAAAGCGTACTGAGCGGCTGCTCCCGCAGCTGAAGCTGGAGGAGCGGGGCTGGCAGGGGGAGCAGGAGTCAGGTGCCATCACTGTGATGCTACCCCCGGTGGCTGAGGGGCCAGAGGCGATCTGGCGCCCTGGGGTGGTGCTGTATGTGAGTCCCCCACAGGTGACTCCACCACGGGAGCTGCTGACGCCTGTGGGAAGAGGCACAGGGAGGGGTGAGGGGCTTGCTGTGATATCACCCACCCACCGCAGGCCCGGAGGAGCCAGCTTCACTTTGCATGGGCTACTGCCTCATCTAGGGATCAGTGATTAACAACAAGGTAGGACTCTCAGCCCCATTTCCCAGGACTGCAGTTCCTGTGATCACCAGTAGGGGGCACTCTGCCTTTTCTCCCTCCCTAGAGAGGAGCCTGGAGAGGTTATGTCCCTTCTCAATTGGAGACCATTCCAGGTAGACTCATGGTTCAGCTTTGCCCACCCCCAATCCCATTTTTCTTGGGTCATTTCCAGCAGATACTTACAGACGTTCACAGAGCCTACACCCTCACACAGCCTAGGGGAAAAGAAAGCCCCATTATTTCCAAGCACTGAACTGGATTCCTTGAGATAGATGGGTGTTTGGGGATGGATTAGGTCAGCCTTTGTTCTGCCTCCTGAGAACCAAGATCAGCTCAGCCAAAACTGCAGTGAATGCTCACTTTCTTTTCTTTCTTTCTTTTTTTTTTTCTTATGACTCCGGTCCATGAAGACTAGCCCTCCTGGTTTTGAGTGGTGGTGAATGGAGTTATGACCTCCACATACTGCCTCCAGTCAGAGTTCCTGAGTATGTTCACTGCTAGTAGAGCTCATGGCAAGGAGAGTGGATCAAAGCGTGTGGCAGGGCTTTGGGGATGGTGTAGAGCTACATGTATACAGGGCCCATCATCCTGATTATACCTGAGCCCAGCCTCAAGAGAAGCATTGGAGGCCCAGGACTTAGGGTCAGGTCTCAGCTCTGCAGTTTAGTAGCTGTGTGGTCATGGGAGAGGAGCTGAACACTGAGCCAGTCGATCTGTCTTTGAACAGGAAAAATGATACTTACCTCACAGGATGCTTATAAATGAGCACTTGACACAGAATAACCATGTGATCGATAATCGTTATTACTGAAGCCTGGCTTGGAGTAGGCTGGTCAGAGTTGTAGGTCACACTTGAACCCAAACACTGGCAGGACCAGGGTCTCTGCCCCTTCCATCCAAGGACTGATAGGCCCTAGCTAGCTTTCACATTCAGAACAGTGTGGCCCCCTCAAATGAAATCCCACAAGGTTCTTCTTGGCCTTACCTGTGCTCCTCGCCCTCCAACAGGCGCCTGTAGGTGGCGATCTCGATGTCCAGGCCCAGCTTAGAGTTCATCACCTCCTGATACTCCTTGAGCAGGCAGGCCATGTCCTGCTTGGCCTTCTGCAGGGCGGTCTCCAGCTCGGCCAGTTTGCAGCGGGCATCAGTGAGGGCCGCCTCACCCTGCTGCTCTGCTTCAGCCACAGCGGCCTCCAGCTTGGCACGCTATGGGGTGGAGAAATGACGACAAAATGGGGATGGGTGCGGGGCACAGTGTGGCTCCCCTTAGTAGACAGAGGTAAAAAACAGTCCTAAAGAAGAGAGGGTCCATGCCAGGTAGTTAATAGGACTGGCAACCTGAGGCAATGGGTGGACTTTTCATCATCTCTTCTTTCTGGTGGGTACAGTGGCCAGAAAGGGCCTGGATTTCTGCTGGAAGTCAGTGACCTGGCTCCAGCATGAGGGCTATGTGATAATGGGGCATTCTGCTTCTTCATAGGCACATTGTGAGGCCCAATTAAAGCCAAATCTTTTCACTCCTGTGGGCAAAGGGTCTGTGCTGTCACCTGCCTGTGCTGGATATCTGAGTCCTTCTTGTAACCTACCTGGAACTTGGCGTTCTCGATCTCGGCGGTCAGCCTCTGGATAATACGGTTCAGCTCATTGATCTCCTCCTTGGAGCGGCGCAGGGTCTCCCCGTGCCGGATCACTGTGGCCTTCATCTCTTCACACTGGGGGGAGGGCATGCCTGTGAGGCTCAGTGGGTCAACTACCCACTTGGCACACCACCAGTGAGTATGCAGGATGTACCCGGATCAGCCTGTGCAATAATTGTACATAGCGGCCCTGCCCTGCCATCCCAACCTGAGAGCTGTCAGCCCGTCTCTTACCAGTCTTAAGGGAAAGCCTTTTCTAATAGGCATCTTTCAACACTCCCATGCTCATGTTTAGGAGGCACTCACTTTGGTGCGGTACCAGGACTCGGCCTCAGCCCGGCTGCGGCTGGCAACATCATCATACTGAGCCTTGATCTCGGCCACAACACAATCCATGTTCAAGTCCCGACTGTTGTCCATTTTGACGATGACTGAAGTGTCTGAGATGTGGGCTTGGAGGACTCGGATCTCCTGCAGGACCATGAGCCAGGACATTGCACCTGGCACCTGGTCTAGGCAGGTGCCCCACCCCTGAGGATAGTGTCCACTCCCTGGTGGGGCACTGGTGAGGAAGATCATTCACACACAGACACAGTATAACACAACAGAGCTTAAGGGCCCTAGACATCATCTGGGTATAGCCTCTGACTTGATAAATGGGAAAAAAAAGTGGGATAGGCCTGACCTGAAGTCCCAGGCAGGGGAGCTGAATTTGAATGCCAGAACAGTGACTAGTCCACTGAGACTCTCCCGACATGAGATTCCCACACACTCTCATATCCATCTATAGGCCAGCATTCAAACACACCCCAGAATAGCAACTAGTTCACTGAGATGCTCCCCACATGGGATCCACACACACCTTCATATCCATCTGTTGAGCAGCATACAAACACACTCCAACATGCAGAGATGCTCATGGATGCAGAAGCCAAGCAAACCCGCACTCTGTCATCTCATACAAGTGAACACAGATGTGGCCTAGACATGTACACTCCCTCCATCACGTATCGTGGCCCCCTTTGCATGGGTGTGTGTGGTCTCTTCATCTATGTGGCATGTTAGGACCCTGCCCTGCCCTCTGACTCTGTACCTCCTCTCCACCAGCTCAGTCTGGCATGCAAGTGCCTTTTACCTCTTCATAAAGGCGCTTCAGGAAGCTTGACTCCTCCACCAGGGCCTCCACATTGGCCTCCAGGTCTGATTTACGTAGGTAGGCACTGTCCACATCCTGGAAGGGGACATAGAGGAGGGGTGCACATGTGGGAGGGTCCAAAGGAAGATGATCTGGCCTCTGTGACTGCTCCCCTGCTGGAGGTCACCCAGGTGGCTCCCCTCCTTCCTTGCCCCTCACCTTCTTTAGAACCACAAACTCATTCTCTGCCGTAGCTCTCAGGGCCACCTCCTCTTCATACCTAGATGTGGGAGAGAGAAGGACTGGAGTTGTGTTCACACCTTTGATTCTATCCCAGCTCCTCACCAAATTCCTCCAGGGGTCATAAGGGATGAATCCTTTCCTGATACTGTCTTGTCTTTCTATGGTCTATGTGTGCACTGCTCCTGGCAAGCTCTTGTCTCAGCCCGGCTGTATCCCCCAGCCCTCAATCTCTGAGGTGGGCTCCTAATACACATTTCACCCAAGTGTAAAATCCTCTCAGCATCTCAGATCCAAGGACGGCTCATGTTGGTGGGGAACGCCCAGAGCCCAGAGCAGGAAGGCAAGAAAAGAGTACCGCACAGACAGCTGTGGGGCTCCCAGGGGTACAGAAGAAAACTAGGTCCCACTGGACAGACCAAGGCCCAGGAAGTCCTATGAAGGGAATCTTAAAGAAGCGATTGCAGAGGCTTCCGGCTTTCCCTCTGAGCTGCCCCTGGGTGTGCACACTCACTTCTTCTTGTAGCCCTCCAGAACCTCCTGCACATGGTTGAGCTCAGCGGCCAGCCTCCCGCTGTCGGCCTCCACACACTCAGCCTCCCGCCTCAGCGTCTCAATGTAACCACTGAACAGCGGCTCCAGGTTGCTCTCACAGCAACGTTGGTTCTGGTAGAACTGCCACTTGGTCTCTAGAAGCTTGTTCTGCTGCTCCAGGAAGCGCACCTGCCATTCAGGGGGAAGGAAGAGACTCAGGGGGAGCTTGGAAAGTGTCTGTGTGTGTTTGTGTGTGTGTGTGTGTATTTCCAGAGCTCTCTGTTGTGTGCCAACTGAATAGCACTGAGCTTTGAGGTTGAGAGTTTGGGCTTAGCGGCCTATTCTCAGCTCCCCAAGGGAGGCAGCTGTGGATGAAAGGAAAAGCAATCCAGGTTTGGCTCAAACCAAAGGTCTGGTTCAAGTTCCAGTTCTGCCACTTTAAGAGAGCAAGTTGTTTAACCTCCTGGTATTATGTTTTTCACTTCTAAAATGGAGGTAATAGTGCTATAGTTGTGAAAGCTGAACCAGTTCATACATGTAAGGTGCTTATAACAGTCCCTGACACGTAGCAAGCCTGGCAAGTCAATTAACCTACTCTAATTACTAGTGGTCCTTCAGTTATATCCAACAAACACATCTTCAGTATTCATTCTGCAGTACCAAGGCCCGTGTTGGGATGGACACGCACGCACATGTCTATGGTTGTGTCTGTTCATGTCTGTTTGTGACTTTTGTCTTTATGTCTATATCTTTGTATATTTCTGTCTTTTCTATATGTCTTTGCTTATTTTTATGTTTTGTCTTTTATGTTTTATGTCTCTGCCTATTTCTATATACTGTGTATGCCAATGTCTGCCTATTTATGTGTCATCTGTCTACAAAGTTCATTGAATTATCATGATCTTGTGGGGAGGAGATGCTACTTTCTCCACATTATAGTAAGGGAAATGACTCAATGTGTGGAAGGACCAGCTCAAGCTCTGGTGGAGTGAGGATTCCATGAGTCCCTTTCTACTAGCCCACTGCAGTATGTCTGAGGAGTTCCCCTAAGCTCTCTCATCTCCATTTGCATTAGAAAGATGGATAATAATATTTACCCAGGAGGTGATTTTGAAGATTAGCTAAAATTACCAAAGAAAAAGTATCAGAAAGGACATCCCACCATGTCCAAAAATAATAGCCATTGATATTTATCAAGAGCATGCTGTTTGCCAGCACTTTCCACACTTGAGCTTCTGAATCCTCACGCAATCCCATGAGGCAGATCTTTCTTGCTGTTCAGGGACTGTAGCCTGCCTGAGGACTCTCACTGCCAAGTGGCATAGTCGGGGCATGGGGAGGCTGTGTGACCTGAGCAGACCCCTCCGCTGCCCAAGCTGCCTGAGCATGAGCCAGCATTCTGCTCTCATCCCTTCCCACCCTTCCCACACCCAGTCTCCATCCTGGTCTGTCAGGGACAGCTCTGCCATGCCATCTTGTCTTCAGAAGCACACACACTTTCCACCACAGACACTACTTCCAGAATTCATGGTGAACTTCCGTTGGCACTGAATGATGGCAAAGGATCCATCGACCTATATGGGTCTGTGTTTCTTCCCCTCTGCTGCCCCAAACCTGGCAGTCAGCCTATCTCCCTAACAGACTAGGACCTCCCAAAGGGAAGTCAGGGCTGAGGTCTGTGCTGGACCATCACAGGCCACACTGACCTTGTCGATGAAGGCGGCGAACTTGCTGTTGAGGCACTTGATCTGCTCCTTCTCCTCATGCTTCACGCACTGAGCATTGGGGTCGATCTCCAGGTTGAGAGGTGTGAGCAGGCTCTCGTTGACAGACACAGTGGTGATGCAGGGAGCGCTGGGCCCACAGACGCCTCCGGAGCGGTATCCGAAGCTGCGTCCGCAGGAGCCACTGCGGAAGCCCCCAGCAGCCATGCGGGGCCCGCAGGGCCCTGGGTTACAGAGGCTTCGGCTGCTGAATCCAGTCAGCCCCCGGTAGCAGGACACCCCTCGGAAGGGAGCAGCACTGATGCAGCAGCGATTGCCAGTTTTGGGGGCCACAGCTGAGCAGGAGCTGAAGTTCCTGGTGACTCCACATCCTGAGTTGATCCTGTAGGAGCGACAGGACATGGTGTGGGTCTGACTGTGTCTGAGTGACTGTGGAGTTCAGTGTGGGCTGCTGAGTGCGAGGCTTGGAATCCTTTGGGTCTCTCTGATCCTCTCTGGTCCTTTTATTAGTGGGGAGAGCTGGGGCTGGCTGCATAAAAGCAGTGAAAAGCCATTTTATGTTGTTTATGGGCTTGGGGAGGTTGCCAGCAACTCCCAAGGACTCATCTTAAAGGTGAGCTCAGAGGCGACTTGGGTTCTGTAAATGATTGAAGATGTTATTAGGGACACTGCATTGCACTTTTCATCTTCAAAGCTCTTTACACACATTACGTAATTAATTTTCACACAGTCTCTCTGGGATGGCCTCAACCCACACTTGGAGATGGATTTGAACTCCAGAACAATCTGGGGGCAGCTAGGTTTGGGATACTGGTGGGGGCTATGGAGTCGACAGAGAGTGTTGGGGTTCTAGATTGGTCAAGAGCCAGGAGGTCTCTATTCTGTTGCCTGTTTCCATGCAGACACATCCTCCTGTCCATCACTGGCTCAGGAGCATCCTCATGTCCCCAGGCAGCTTTGTCTGAATGTGATTCAGGACCCCAGGGGCCGCTTTGATCATGTTTCCTCCAGGATAGGTGGCTGGAGAAGATGGTCCCTTGGAACCTTCTGGATTCTTTCTCAGAGAGACCAGAGCCTCTTTCTCACCCAGCAAAAGTGTAAACCACTGAAGTTTCAGTGGTCACATAATAATCACCTGTGGGAAATGGGGAGACTCCTTTTCAGCCACTTTCTTCCATGTGGCCAAAACATTTAGACAACCTGATTCTGAGGTAACCTGATCTTGCCATTCCGCTTGCTTTGGGCCCCTTTTCTTTGCTCCTTAAAAAAAACAGGTCCTGTGGAGTCTGGAGAACTTAGCCTGTTCACAGACAGTCCCAGCATTGTCACCTCTAGAGGTCTATTTAGAGCATGCTCTGTTCAAATATGGGAACAGAGTGGTGGCTTACTCTTATCTGAGGACCTTGGGTTTTCTGGCTCCTGGGGGCTCTGGGAGCCATGGGCTTCTAACATCTCTGCTACCTATGTGTCCCTGGGCCACTTATTAGGATAATGCTGGCCATTCTTCTAATGTTTATGGAGCACAAACACTGACATTGTGGTCTTTGCCCCCAGGGAAGTTCAGCAGACACCTTAGGAATCAAGATCTTAAGGAAGGAGAGCTGGTGAGCTTGCCCAGAGACTGAGTCTTTTGCCAGAACCAAATACTCCTCACCCACAATGTGATCTGCCTTCAGCCCCGTGTCTACCGTCATATCCATGGCCAGCCAATCCAAGGTCTTCACCTAGCCCCAGGCTAATGGAGATCAACTCCATACCCCACTATGGTTCTTCACGGGAGGTAGGGATGTTTGGGCAGCTGGTGGAGGAGGAGCATGCGCTCATCAGTTGGACTTAAAGGACATCCCAATCCTGGTCCCTCATGGGAAAACAGCTGGGGTCAGCAACTGAGGCAACGGGGTCAAAGCTGAAACACCTAGTTCAGGTTGACTCCTTTCTAGCTGTGTCTTTGGACAGTTCTTAACCTCTCTGAGCCCCTTTCCTTCCAAAATTTGATTCTGATTCTGTTCTAACTCTCCTTGTTGGTAGATTAAGTGGAGAATACATAAGATTGTGTTGGGGGTGAGAACCATAAAGCTCTGTGCAAGGGAAGAGACAACTGCCTCCCACTGGAAGCATCCCCACCCTACCCCCAGCTGTGTGGGCCTGTTCCGGCCCCACCTGTAGCTTTCGCCTCCTCTGCACATTCATAACTTCTTTACTCTTTTAAGATTGTGTTTCCTCGGCTCGATTTCACTCATATAAAAACTTGGGGTGGAGCCTGGGGGTGGAGGGAGAGGCTGTTTTGTGGGGTGCATAAGGATGATTTCCAGCTCCCAGGGTCCAGGGTGTATTCTAAGACTTGGACAGTAAGCTCACTGGCTGTCTGTTGGGTAGACCTGGGTGGAGGAATTCCCGTGGTGGGTAACCTAGCACTGCAGGGAAGGTGCCCGAAAGCCCCCCTTCAATTCCAAGAAACCTCTGCCCTCCTCCAAATCTGCTGCTGGAATGCTGGAACCAGGTCCATCTCTGACTGTCTTGGGAGCTGCAGGGAGCCTTTCCCCTTACCAGTTACATGCACACTGTGCACATTCTCCTGCCCCAGACCTGGAATTGGGCCTGGGCACTGAAGCTAGGGAAGCAGGGCCTGGGGAGTGGTTGGCTATTGTTTCAGAAAAAAGTTTCTGGCCCTGGGCTAGCAGGTGTGGAACAAATGTGCCAGCTGTGCAGGTGTGCGGGGATACAGGGTCTGCGGAGAGGATGCTGTGCAGGTGTGCGGGGATACAGGGTCTGCAGAGAGGATGCTGTGCAGGTGTGCGGGGATACAGGGTCTGCGGAGAGGATGCTGTGCAGGTGTGCGGGGATACAGGGTCTGCGGAGAGGATGCCTGGCTCTGCTTTGAAGGGAAGGCTGTCCTGCCGCTGCTGTATTGCTGAGCTCAGCTGGTGGGCTTCTTGGGCAGCTGCCCCATGGATCTCAGGTTAGACAGATTGGGTGGAAGGCAAAGAGGACAGGGAACCTAACTCCTCACAGCTGACCTCAGGTGGCCCAGAGCAAGTGGGAAACTGACAGGCCAGGTCAGTCTGGGACAGCTGTCCTGGAGGGAACTGGGCCTCTGCTGTGTGGTTCCACTCTTGAGAGGGATAGGTATGCCATAGCCCCATAGCCATCTCTACCTATCACCAAAACACTCTGCTGGGAGCACCCATGTCTCTTCCCTGAGGGGGTCCTCACTGTTATCCTCCTCAGTCACTGCCCACCCGTGTGCTATAGAGTCCCTGCACCATACCCATCTCTCTACCGCCAAACCTTCTCTCCAGTCACACCTTTGCCTGGAATGTTCCAGAACAGCCGCCTCTTCTAGGAAGTTATTGTGAACTAGTCAGAGGGAGGGAGGATGTGATGTCTCCCCCTCTGTGTCTCATAAAATGCCTTCTGGGGCTTCCCAGGTGACTCTCTTCATCCCCTTCCATACCACTTCATCCCGGATGCTGTCACTCACCCCCCGCCCCACTTTGGTCCTATCCCCACCCAGTGTTAAAACTTCCACTCAAAGGTCCATGACTTGTTTGAGTCAGTGGCAGGCCAGAAAGCTCATACCTGTGTTCTTCGGAGGCCCCATACCTCACATCTCCTCTTTCACTGTACCTCTTAGGCTGAGTGCTCTGAGCCAGCCTGATCTTCCCCACACTGGGCCTCATTGCTTCCCTTCCCTTCTGCCCTGTCCTCCGGACTTGGAATCCCGCTGCTTGCAGGAAGCCTTCCTGGATTTGTCAAAAGGCAGAGCACTGGTTCTGCCCTGTCTGGCCCTGGAGCTGCCTGCTGACCCTACAAGTTCCGGGTGTGTATCTGCCTGGCTGCCTGCTTCCCCTTGGTCAGCCCTAGCAGCCTCCCTTATAGACAAGGCCTGTTGGGGAACCCTGTTGCTAGGGTTGTAGTCCTCCATGTCCGGATAGCTCTAAGGGTCTGGGCGCTATATGGAAGGACTCCCCTTCTCAGCAGGGGGCCTCCTTATCTGGAAAGTGCCTCCAAGCACAGATGCCTGGCCTTATTTGGAACATGACCTTTGGCATAGTTACCTGGAGTAAAAACTGCCCCCAGGTTTTTTTCTATATGATAATTAGGCATCCCCTGGTAGTCGGATGATAGGAGCCCACTACCACACGTAAATAAAGCGTACTATGAGCACCTATCAGCTGAAGCATTGGCTGCTGCCTCCACACTATATTTTCCCTGACCCCCACTGAATAAACGGAGCTGTTTCACTGAGTCTGGAGCTGTTTGTATCACTGAACCTGCCTCCCCAGAAGGGCTTTCTTCCGTCAGTGCTCACTGGCCATCCTGACCCCGTTTGTCGCTTCTGCTCCCTTTGTCCTCGTGGATTGGTGGCCATGGCGGGAGGGAGAGACCCCACAAAGGCCCATCCCAAGCAAGGCCATAGGGACCCTGGGGACTCCCGGCTCACTCAGGCATGGCCTTCAACTCTGCTGGCCACACTTTTAGTTTGTCTCCAAATCTGTGCCACCTGTTTGTGCTAGGACAACTGCTGAAGGGGCGTCCTCGAGCCCCCATGACCCTTCCTTTGATCTTTAAAGACCTGGGCAGGGCTCAGAGACCTAGCCTAGGAGAAATGGATTGGAGCAATAGAGGGCAGCTGGAGAAACAACCATCCCTCCCTGGCGCAGTCCCTGCCCTGTCCCCAGTCCCTTCTCAAGGTCTCTCCTCAAGGACCTTCCAGAGACTGTACTCCCAAGAGCTGTCCTCATGTGCCTCCCAAGGTGGCTCTGTCCTGTGTGCTCCCGAGGGCAGCTTGCCCTGGTGGCTTTGCTGGTCCTGCAGCTACTCTGGTCAGAGCAGACACTGACAGCAGAGACTTTTTTTTTTCTCAGAATTGGACTGCATTAATGGTTCTGAAACTTTTACTTTCTTTTTAGCAATAGAAGCAGCCCCTAAGCCATGGACATTGGCTCAGGGCCCTGGATGATAACAAAATCCAATATTCAAGTCCTTTCTGAGAGAGGTTGTAGTGTTTGCTTAAAGCTTACACAATCCTCTTGTGTACTTTAAGCCATTTCTAGGTTACTTGTGATTTCTGATACAATGTAAATGCTGTATAAATTGTTATGCTGTAGCATTTAGGGAGTAAAGACAAAGTCTGACGTTTAGCGCAGATGCAGTTTTTCCTTCTGCATTTGGTTGAACCCACAAATGTGAACCATAGACCCAGAGAGCAGCCATTCAATTGCTTCTGTATTTGGCTAGAGAACAGACGAGATTGTGCATGCCTGACTCCTGGCTATTGGCCCCTGACACTCTAGACCCTGCTCTCAAGTCAGATCTGTCCACCGTATATCAAGTTAGACTGTGTCACTTATGTGCTCTTATGTCCCAGTGGCTCCTCATTTCACCCAGAGTCCCGAGGATGGGTAACAAGCCTTGCTCTGCCTGTCTGTTTCTTTTCTTGCCGTCTCTTTCTTCTCTCGGTAACCAGTGTTTCTCAAACACACCACAGCTTCTGCATGGCTTTCTCCTCTGCTCAGGGCTGTCCTCTCATCCATGTGCCTTGCTCCGTTGCTTCCTGTGGGTATTTTGCTCAAATATCATCTTTCTGGTTCTTCTTTCAAAAGTAGTAACCTGCCCTCCTACCCCAGGGCAGCCTCTGTCTGGCTTATTTTACTCTGATCTCTCTCTCTCTCTCTCTGTGTGTGTTGGCGTGTGTGGACACGTGTGTGTGGTAGTGCATGCCCACGTGTGAGCCTGTGGAGGCCAGAAGTCAGTTTCAAGCATCTTCATAATTTCTCTTCATCTTGTTTCTTGAGATAAGGTCTTTTCACTAAAGCCGGAGCTCATCGTTTTGGCTGGACCAACAGACTCGGGATTTGCTTGTCTCCGCCCTGCCACACTGGGGTTACAGATGTTCATGAGCATACCTGGGATTTCACGTGAGTGCTGAAGACCCATGCTTAGGTCCTCACGCCTGCACAGCAAGTGCTTTACTCAGTGAACCAAACACTCAGCCCCAATCTCTTCTTTGAAATAATGTTTTTTATCAATTCTTTGAGAATTTCGTAGTGTATTTTGATCATATTCATCCCTCCCCTATCTCTTCCCAGATCCACCCCTACCTCCCTACCCACTCAACTCATGTCCTTTTTTTTTTTTTTAAAGCCCATTGAGTCCAATTTGCATTGCCCAAATACTCTTGGGTGTGGGTTCATCCTCTGAAACTTGGTCAACCTACCAGGGGTCACACCCTTAAAGAAAACCGACTCCGCCTCTCCCGGCAGCTATCAAGAATGCTTCAGCTATGGGCGAGGCTTCAAGCCCACTTCCCCTCCACGCTGGGATTTTGTCTGGGTTGAGCTTATACAGGTCTTGTGCATGTTGTCACAACTGCTGTGCATTAATATGTACAAGTGATCTACTAAAAAAATCTTCTAGTACTTAACACCTTCCAATCCACTTTAGAATTCACTTATTTTATTTATCCATTATTGTGTTTCTCTCCTTACCCCCAAATAAGCCCAGTGGGAATAGGCATTTTGTCTGTTTAGTCATTGGTGGGTCCTGAACACTTGTAATAGTGCTGGACTACAGTAGGGCTCATGTGTTGGTGGACTCTATATATGCACAAATGAAGAGCGTCTTGGAGTCTTTGGATATTTGAAGTTTGGCAGAAAATGCCACCCGTGGACTGCCCTGGACCTCCAACCTGGGGACCAGTCCCAGTTTGAAAATCACAGGACGTAGGGCCCTCCTCCAATCCCATGGCTCTTTCTTACTTCAGGGTAGTGTGAGGAACACACTGGCAGACACACAGGGCCACGTGAACAAGGATGCACTGGGCTGGCATGAGTAAGGGTAGGTTTCTTCTTTAAAGTTTCTATTGATTATTGAAATGTTTGAGTTCTAAAAGACAATTTTGGTGGGGAAACTGGTTTTGAAATATTCTAAGCTTTCTCATCCTGTCCCCTGGCTCACTGCCCAATCCTGCAGCTCGATTCTCCCTCACCCGGCTCTTCTGAAGCAGGGGGCCGGCAGAGGGCAGCAAACACTGCAGTTGGCCTGGCAGAAGCTCAGAGAGGCATAAGGAAGGCCTAGGAGGTGCTTGTGGGTGACCCAGGATGTCATGTGGAAGCTGGTCATGGACACCTGCACCACGGTGGATGTCCCTGGAGTGGCTGGGCTGCTGGCTCTGCCATCCCTTACCAATAGTAAAAATGCAGATGTTCCCACCATTGTCATGGTCAAAACAACAGTAGGGGTTTTTTGCACACCTATTGTGTGCCCGACTGCTTTAGGAACTCTGTGGTGTGAATGCCATTTCCACAAAGACTCTTTGAGGTTGGAAATACGTCTCAATTTTACTGATGAGACAGGGGGCTCACTGAGGGACAGGAGAACAGCACTGTGTAGGAGTCTGACCTCTGTTTCCATCTTGTTTAACCTCTTGGGCTTTGGGTTTGTCTCCTGTCAAGTGGGAAACAGAGGGAAGTTCTTTCTCCCTGGCACCATGCTTAGACCGTCTGTATGATAAGCAATTGTTAATGTGCCATGCTTGTTTTTATTTACTTTTCAGAATCCTCAGATAGCTGCTTTTGAATTTATCTAGAGTTTTAATTTTGTTTTTTTAATTTTTCTTTAGGTCTCGGGATTGGCCTAGGACTTTGCAAAGCACACACTCTGCCACCAAACTACCTCTCCAGCCCCTGGATTTGGTTTCCACAGGATCCCTCTGGCTGCTGTCTGAGAACAGACCGAAGGAAGGTGGGAGAAGTGAAGGCCAGTTTGGAGGTGACTACAGCCATCCAGGCAAGAGGAAGAGCAGTTTGGGTGTCAGAGCCAGCCGTGAAAGCGGTGGGAAACAGTTGGATTGTGGATATTGCTCGAGGGATGACAAGACTTGCTAATGGAGTGAACAAAGGGATGTGAGAGAAAGAGGGAAGCTGAAGATGACCGCGGGCGTTCGGACCTAGCCAGCTGAGCAGTGCTGCTGGCCACTAAATGCTGCACACTGTAGACTCCATCTTCACTGCAGGAACAAAGAGGGGCCTGTGAGAGAACAGGGGAAGGAGAGTCCTGCCCTCCTTCAGTGCTTATTGAGATGCCCATCGGCAAAGCTTAGCACTGTGCCAGCAGGCAGAAAAGAAAATACGCAAAGGGCACAGATCCATTTTAAAGAGAAGGTAATCAAAGGTGAATTTGGAGTAGAGGCAATAACTTTGGTCACTGATCCAGGGTGATGATTTGGCTGAGAGAGGAGCCAAGGCCACATGGGGGCAGCCTCTGTATGTTGCTTCTGAAGGATGTTACTTTGCATGTGAAGATGAGGTGGAGTTAGGATCCCCTGGAGCAGAAGATCCAGAGCTCCTAGGTTCTGAGGTTGAGGAGGGCAACATGTGGGTCCTCAGGTTGCTGGCTGGAGTCTGGGAGCTCAGGATGCATGAAGTGCAAGATATGCTCCTGCCCTGGAGTAAGGAATGTCCTGGATGCAGCTGAGGTCTGGGCCCTCGTGAGCTGTGACCGGGCTGCTGGCTGGGTCTTGCGCTGGTGGATGCCTGTTCTGACTCGCTGCTGTGTCTTGACCTCTGACGCACCCTGTGCATCTCCAGGCCTCATATTCTCATGCTTTCAACAACTTCTTGACTTTTGCACTTTTGTATTTTTCTCCTTAGGATGCCTCATTCCTTCATGTCTCCTGCATGTCTCCTGGGTACCCACTGCATCTTCAGGAAGCTTTTAAAAATTTCTTATTATTTTTGTTTTATGTGTATGCATGTATTGCCTGCATGTAGGTAAGTGCACCTGTGTCATGCAATTGCCCGCATGTAGCTAAGTACACCCGTGTCGTGCAATGCCCACGGGAGACAGAAGAGGCTGTCAGATCCCCTGGAACTGGCGTTACGGACAGTTGTTAGCTTCCGTATGGGTGCTGGGATTCAAACCCAGGTCTCCTGCAAGAACAACCAGGGTTCTTAACCGCTGAGCCATCTCTCCAGCCCCATCTTTAGGAAGCTTTTAACATTGCCCAGGTCTGCACTGGGTCTCTCCTCTGTGCCCTGCGGCACTTGTTCTGCTCTTAACACAGCATTCAGCCCCTGGTGACAGTCGTGTGTCTATCTTCTTCTCAGACTACATTGGAAGTTCCATAAGATCAAGGACTGGATTTTGTTGCCAATTATTGGCCCAGCATCATGCTTGTTGAGTGAATGAATGAAAGATGGCAGGTGGAAAGTAGGGTGCACTGAGGGGATGACAGAGGGAGGAAGTGTGTGTACAGATCCTGCAGGGCTTGAATGCCATGTTAAGAAGCTTGGACTACTTCCGGAAGGCAGTAGAAAGTCACTGAAGGCTCTAAGTAGGGGGAACCATGTTCCATTTTCTGTGTGAGAGACCTCTTTAGTAGCATTGTGATGAATAAGTCGGATGGGGACAAGAATGGGGACAGAATGGCCAGGAAGTGACTGCAGTGATCTCAGAGGGCCTAGTGGTGGGGTGGAACCTGGGCAATAATAGAAGGCCTCAGCTTAGTAGGGAGGAGGGCACTCTGAAGTGTAAGGAGTGGCCTCGAGAGAAGTGGGTGGGTGGCACTTGTTTTCAGAGCCTCAGTTCCTGTCGCCTCTGCTTGGCAGAGCTGTGAGCCCCTCCCTGGAAGGGCTTATGCCCTTTCCTCCCAGGACACCAGCCTCTGCCCTAGTTATGTCCTCAGTAGAACAGGCTGGTGAGAAGGCCACCTCCCCAGTATGATCCAGATAGATACATGGGGTCCTCATGAAGTTAGCTTGGCAAGTTTATTGAAAACCCAGGAACACAAAGAACAGTACAAACAGGCACCCATCTACCCCAGCATTCTGGAGCTTCCAGACACAACCCTGCTGCAGCAACAGGGGACAGGCTTGGGCCTCATACCATCACAGGGACTGGGCACATGGAGCTGCAGAGCCCACCTGTCCATGTGCACCCCACGCACCTTGTGGACTCAAGGGCACCGCAGATAAACAAGCAATCATGCAGACAAGCGGCTAGGATATGCCACCGGGAGAAGAACCATCATGGGACTTAGAGATCTCTGGGCTGCCAAGGACTGCATGTCTTTTGGGCCAGGGAAAAGAGAAAGAAGCATCTTCCGCCAGGGAAGAGAAGAGGGAGGAACAGCAGGTGGCAGGTTAAGGACACCTTCAGCATGAATGATGTCGTAGCTATAGGCCTTCGGGGTCTGTGTACTTCTTTGTTTCGAATAGTCCCTTTCTCCCAGGTGCACTGCCTTCTGCGTTAGAACTGAAAATACATTTCTCCAGACTGGAGGCAAAATCGCCAGTTAGGGAGAAGACCCTACCTGGGCGGTGGATGTAAAAATCTTTCAAGAGGATGAGAGTTAGGGATTTGTCTACTGGCAGGAAGGATGGCTAGAGACCCCCTCGGGCCCAGAGTTCATGTGTCTCAGGGGATAGAATCAGGAGATGGTCAACTGGTTCTTCTCTGGGCAGCAGCCATCTGGGGCTGGGTGCTCAGTACCTGGTTCTGCGGGAGGTCGTGGTGGATGAGAATCGGACGCTGGAGCTGCGGTTACCACTGCAGCTGCTGAAGCCGCTGTCGGTGGGCAGTGGGCTGGGGATGCTGGGGACGCAGGCGTCACCCACTAGCACGGAGCTCCCTCTGGTCCCAGAGCTCAGCAGGTACCCACCAGCCCTCAGTTTCGAGCTGCAGGAAGTCAGGATTCCTCCCGTGGCACCAATGCCACTGCTGCTGGAGAAGGCAACCCCGCTATTTCTGGAGATGCTGGAGCCAGAGGCAAAGGACTCAGGGCCGCATAGCACTCCACCTCGGGAGCTGCTCACAGCTGTGGGGAAGAAAGATAGGGCAGGTTGACTCCAGGACTCACTAGCCACTTGACTGGGTGACTCAAGGACTGGGACTACAACAGAAAACAGACATCTAGATGAAAGTGGGCATGCTGCTGGTACCCCTGGGTGTTTGCCCATGTACACATATTGACTACTACACGTTTGCATACATCCACAGACCTCCATTTTATCTGTGGCCCAAGTCTAGTGGGCTGTGGGAGACCCAGTGGGCTGGGCCATCTAGATGACTGGAACCTCTATAGATCCATAGGGCTTTTCTCTGCATTACTGTGCACTGTGCTTGTCTTCATGTATCTGCCAGACAAGAAACCCTATCAACACCATTCCCTGGCCAACTTTGTCCTGCCTCGACTGGTGGTCCTGCTCTGCAGCCCCATCAGACTCCCCTGGACACAGTCCATGCTCCAGGTCTGGAATCCAGATAAATCTGCTTAGTGCACCTCACACTGTCTTCCCTAATTTCCAGCAGACCCCTTGCTGCTACTTGTGACCTCCCTCGCCCTTGACCTCCTGTAGAAAGTCATTGCTTACTGCCTGCCTCTCATCCCAGGTTGGCACTCTGCCCATGGTGTCTTCATGTACACTGGACAGTCAGACGCCTGGGTGTGGATCCTGGTTATTCTTGCGCCTTCCAGAAAATCATGGCTCCTCTTTGGGTAAGTAAAGCTGATGTGCTACAGTCTGTCCCTGACAGGGGTCTTTCCTGTGTTAGTGGTTCAGACTTCCCTTCTCAAGAAGATTGGAATTCTAGAGAGCTGGGACTATCTTTGCGCCCCCCACAGTGCCAGCAGACTATCCTGCCTCCTTTCGGTATAGCCTATACTCTATACTATATTTGGAAGCAGTGGTGGGGGAGGGTTCTTCCATTCAGCCTCCTCCCATATCTGCCACCCAGGAATGAGTCCCCTTCCTGACACAAGCCTTTCTATTCTTTCTAAATCTCTAGATGGTGGCTTTGAAGGACAAGGTTACTGAAAGTTAAAAGCCTGACCCTTTCCCCTCTCATCTTGAAGACCTTGTAAATCCTTGTGGCTGCTTTGCTCTGGGGGGTTCTCAGCTGAGGACACGCTGCCAGTCCAGGGACCAGATGGTCCTGCCCCGCCCCCACCCCCGACTCTCCTAACCAGACTGGCTACCTTGGGAGCCTTCTGACCTCAATACAAATCAGAATTAAAAAGAAATTTGAAGGAGAGGGAAAATACCATGCTAAGAAGAAGACATGTTACTCACATATGTTTACAGGACCAACACCTTCACAGATCCTAAAGAGAGAAAGGTATACATTTAGTTCTCATGGGCTATCCTGGGAAACCAGCTTGCTGTCAAAAGGGTTTCTTTGTCTGTGTAGAGCAGGGGCCAGTGGGTCTAATCCCTGACTAGTGCATCTTGAACCATGTCATTTCCCTCCAGCCCACCCCTAAATTGTTGATGATTATTGTTATTTTAGCAAATTAACCATCTGAGCAAAACTCCCTATGACCTGGAACAGCTTGTCTATAAACCTGGATTTGATGACAGGGCCTTCTAATCTTCTGTCAAGGGCAACCGACTAATGTTTCTGGAAAACAATTGTCTGTCACCTCTGGAGACTGCTCATTCCAGCTTTTCTTCACTGGTTTCCTCCCCTGATGTGGTTAATCTTTTTAGAAACCTAAGTCTGATCCCACTCCTTCCTCTGCTGGAGAACTCACCGTATCTCCTCGCCCTCCAGCAGCTGTCTGTAGGTGGCTATCTCGATGTCCAGGCCCAGCTTGGCGTTCATGAGCTCCTGGTACTCCCGCAGCTGTCGCGCCATGTCCTGCTTGGCCTGCTGCAGGGCGCCCTCCAGATCTGCTAGCTTGCCCTTGGCATCGTTGAGGGCTGCCTCGCCCTGCTGCTCTGCCTCAGCGACTGTGGCCTCTAGCTTGGCACGCTACAGAGAAAGCAGTTTGCAAGTGGGCTTTGATAGGGGTCCAGGGTTTCCCTGGTGGGGTTGGAAAGACTACCCTTGCTGATAGGGTGAAGCCCGGTGCCAGGTCAGGGTTGGAGCTCCTGCTTTTTCCTCAGTCTCCATCCCCACTAACTGTCCCTTCTGATTTCCACTGCTTTGAGACTTACGGAGTCTAGAGTCAACTACTCTTTCTGCCTCCCTTCTTCAGTGAACCAGTCCCAGGCCTTCCTTTTATTCTGTATTTTCCTCCTCCAGGAAGCCTTTCTGGACAGTCTGAACAGTCCTCCAGTTAGGGTCCAGGTGTTGGTGAGTTCCTTACCTCACTAGACTCGGGGCTCCCCTTCTCTCCTTTCCTCTCTCACCTGAGCCTTGGCATGCTCAATCTCTGCCTTCAGCCTCTGGATCAGTCGGGTCAGTTCACTGATCTCATTCCGCGTGTTGCGTAGGTTGTCACAGTGTCGGCCAGCTGTCACCCGCATCTCCTCATACTGGCGGCAGAATGAAGTGTTTTGACAATGCACAGACACACTGGGTTGGAGACCTCAGGCCAAGATCTTCACCCCAGGGCACTTGCACCCTTCCCTGGCTTCCTGTTGCCAACCTTGGACTGGTACCAGCTCTCAGCATCTGCACGGCTGCGCCTGGCCACCTCTTCGTATTGGGCCTTGACGTCGGCTATGATCCCATCCAGGTTCAGGTCTCGGCTGTTGTCCATCTTCACAATGACAGATGTCTCTGAGATGTGTGACTGCAGCAACTGAATTTCCTGTATTGGAGAAGCAGCAAAACAGAGGGGCTCAGAGGTCTATCAGTGGCTGGGACTCTGCCACAGGGTCCCTAGGATGCGAGTCAGGGACAGAGAGCATTGCTTCTTGGTTTATGACTTTGCAAGACCCTCTACCCAGCCTGGGACTCAGAAAAAGGCATGTCTGAGACTTCAGTTTGACTTTAGAACTCTTGCTATTTGCTTGGAGTATACCTCCAGCACTCGTTCTTGCTTAGGTGACTATCAAAACCAGGGGAGCCGTAGTACTTAGAGGAGTGGCAGCATATTGGGGCTTAAAGTTACTTTGGTTTATAATCCACGAAGTGGCTGGGCTGGCCATAGTCCACTGAAAGCTAACAATATTTTAGAACACAGTAGAGACTGGAGATTCCTAGATTCAGAGTCCTCAACAACCTATTTAGTCTGAAGGAGAGCCAGCCAGGTCATTTTTTGCTGTGAGGGAAAAACTGAAAGCTCCCTTTGGCGCCCCCACCAGGGTGGAGACCCTAGTTTAGGAAACAAAAGATAGCCCATTGGTCTAGTTAAATCAAATGCTATTTTTCTCTTCTGGCAAATCAATTTGCCAGTCATCTGGCCAGTGGATAGGAAAGGACATTCCAAGACCCAGTCCTTAGCTTGGCCAATAAGGATTTGGATCATAGATGGCAGGAAGTCATTGTCAAGACTAACACAGGCTATGGAGACACCTATTTTTCTGACCGTTTCCACTGGCAGACACAGTGACAGAGAGCACATAGGTTTGAGTGGGAGTAGAGACGGATGTAAGAAACCAGTGTCTGAAAAGTCACTGGCCTGACTCAGCTCTTAGGGTGTCCAGGCTGAGCAGTCATATCCTTGCACACTTAGAGAAGATGAGGCCTCACCTCCAAGTACAGGGCCTTCAGGAACTCGATTTCTTGGGTTAGGGTATCCACATTGGCTTCTAGATCAGATTTATTTAGGAAAGCTGTATCCACATCCTGCATGAAAGACAGAGGGATGAGCTCCTCATTTCATTGCCTCTGCTGTTTATCCTTCCCACCTAGGCAGAATCTGGAGATGGGAGGGAGGACCCATCAGTTCTTAGGGGCTTTGTGGATGGTGTGAAGTCACTGGGCAGAAGTGACCCTCGCTTGGTGAATGTCTGTCTTTTCCTACTGCAAATTGAAACTCCCTCAGGGGTAGCTAGACCTTCTCTTGTGCTTATTTAAAAGCAAAGAAAGGGGGCTGTTGAGTTGGCTCAGTGGATAAAGGTGTTGGGCGTCAAGCCTGATGACCTGGGTTTGATCCCTGGGTCCCATATGATGGAAGAAGAAAACTAACTCTCTCAAGTTGTCCATATATATGTATTGTGTCATGCATATGTATGCAAGTAAATAAATGCAACACAATCTTTAAAAGATAAATGCAAAGAAAGCCTAGATAATTGAAGAAACATAAGAGACAATCTTTTTAGAACTCACAGCCCCCAAACCCAAATAATATAAACGCCAATTAGAACCTTGAAGGGAACCTGGTATGATCTTTGGGGTTCCACTGTGTCTGAGTGAGTGGTTTCAGCCATCACAGGGCTGCCTGGGATGTTTCTAGGGTTGGAGATGGGGTTCTGGAGAATATTAGCCTGCACACATAAGTCTTCCTGGACTCATTGCTCCCCTTTACCTTCTTCAGAGCCACAAACTCATTCTCAGCATTGGCTCGGCATCCCACTTCCTCTTCATATCTGGGAGAGTGAAGATAAAGTTATCAGTTTACCAGCACTTAACAGTTACCAGTTACTCCCAAGCTCCCAGTGATCTCTTAATATGCCCCTGGATCTTTGAGATGGGACAAGTAGCCCTTGGTTCTCTGTATTCCCTTTACTTTCTTAATTTGGATTTGGGGTTTGATGATCTGAACCATTACTGCCTCTTCTGTGAGAAACAACTTAGGGTCACTGTAACTGAACACAGAGGAAGTAGGACTCTGAAGGTGGGCACTGCTTTCAAAGCTAAGGACTTTTCTTCTGAGGTCAACTCACTCATTCCCCCTGGGAGTGTTAGGGACAAATCCCCCAGTTCCAAGGCTTCTTTTTCCTTAGGACCTATGGAGGGCCTCCTCCTTCTCCTCCCATCCCACATATGACTGTCCCCGCGAGTCCTCAACTGGGTACTGTAATGAACAACATTGAATGCTTATTCTCACAGCTGCTCTCATCTGCACTGGGCTGTTGTTTCTGGGAATAGCCCATATCTTGTCCAGGTGTGGGCAGCCCAGGTCACTCACTTCTTCTTGAAGCCCTCTAGGACATCCTGTATGTGGTTCCTTTCAGCCTGCAGCCGAGCCTGGTCACTGACCAGTACATCCAGCTGCCTCTGCAGATTGGTGATATAATTGTCAAAAAGAGGGTCCAGGTTGCTCTGGGCACATTTCTGGTCTTGGAGGAAGCTCCATTTGGTCTCTAGGAGTTTATTCTGCTGCTCCAGGAATCTCACCTAAACCCAAGAGGCAAAGGCGAGGCATTGAAGTGCTTGACAGTATACTATATGGACCAGGTCTTTAGCTGGCTGGAGACGACTCTCCACCTTGAATTAATGGTGCTCTTCCCTCTGCTGGCTTTCATTACTCCTTTAGCTAACAGAAGCTCAAAGGACTGATCTGTGACTCCCTCCTCATGCTCAGCTAGGCTTTGCTACAGAGACATTTCAATACCATTCTCTTCCCACCCTTAAGCAAGGTGTCAGCTGGTCACGAAGGAAGTTGGGAAGACGGGGCTTCTGCTGGGGCTTGTCTGAATCTGAGAATAGAAGTCAGCCATCCCTAGCAAAGTACACAGCACAGAGAAGGGTGCATTAGGGATGGAGGGAGAGGCTATGATACTAGGGGTAGTCACTTGGGACTGTATACCACACCATCACCTGGGACTGTGCACCAGGCCACCACCTGGGACTGTGCATCAGGCCATCATCTGGGACTGTGCACCAGGCCACCACCTGGGACTGTATACCAGGCCACCACCTGGGACTGTGCACCAGGTCACCACCAGGGACTGTGCACCAGGCCACCACCTGGGACTGTATACCAGGCCACCACCTGGGACTGTGCATCAGGCCACCATCTGGGACTGTGCACCAGGCCACCACCTGGGACTGTGCACCAGGCCACCACCTGGGACTGTGCACCAGGCCACCACCTGGGACTGTGCATCAGGCCATTACCCGGGACTGTACACCAGGCCACCATTTGGGACTGTGCACCAGGCCACCACCCGGGACTGTATACCAGGCCACCACCAGGGACTGTGCACCAGGCCACCACCTGGGACTGTGCATCAGGCCATTACCCGGGACTCTACACCAGGCCACCATTTGGGACTGTGCACCAAGCCACCACCTGGGACTGTGCACCAGGCCACCACCAGGGACTGTGCACCAGGCCACCACCCGGGACTGTACACCAGGCCACCACCTGGGACTGTATACCAGGCCACCACCAGGGACTGTGCACCAGGCCATCACCTGGGACTGTGCACCAGGCCACCATCTGGGACTGTGCACCAGGCCATCACCTGGGACTGTGCACCAGGCTACCACCTGGGACTGTGCACCAGGCCATCACCTGGGACTGTGCACCAGGCCACCATCTGGGACTGTACACCAGGCCATCACCTGGGACTGTGCATCAGGCCGTCACCTGGGACTGTACACCAGGCCACCATCTGGGACTGTGCACCAAGCCACCATCTGGGACTGTGCACCAGGCCACCACCTGGGACCGTCTACCAGGCCACCTTCTTAGATAGTCCAGCAGCTGATCTGGAAGAGAACTTTTAGTTCCTTGGCTCTGCCCATTCATGTTAAAGACAAAATGAACTTACCATCTCCAGGCACAGACCAGGTAACAGTCTCTATGTGGACACAGTTTACAGGGTGTCTACTTTTGGACAATTCACACTATTTCTGTATATGGGTTACTGGTGGTCACCCCCCCATATTTCCCTCGATCTTGACCAATCTTGGTAGCCTCTGTTGGGGGTATGAATGCTTTGATTTTTGTGTGAAAATAATTTCACTCACGTCTGCACTTTCCTAAGTCTGAACAGATGAGACTACAAGCCTCAGAAACTTAAAATTTCACAAAGAACACTGCAATCTGAAAGAATGCGTGAGCCACCCAGCACCTGACTAAAATCCATGCTTGTGTGGGAGACATTTCTAAGTGGCCAGACAGTAGGGCTTAGCTTGCCTGTGTGCCCTCAGATTTGACTGGATGTCCCCCATTCTTCCACAAAGTGTGGTCATCATCTTGATCTGTCTCGCCATGCAGCTGTTCCTCTGACTTGTCTATTTTTGGAGCAGAACAACTCAGAAGCCATCTGCCTTTTGCAGATGTCTTAAGTACCAGAGGTCAAAGACAATGACACACACTGGGGACATCTCTTTTGAAGGGGAGAGCACCCCAACACGACTTAGCTCTCACCATGCCAGTCCTGAGGGTTTGGCCAGTACAGTTACCTTGTCAATGAAGGAGGCAAACTTGTTGTTGAGGGTCTTGATCTGTTCTTTCTCATCTTTCTTCACCCTCTGGGCATTGGGGTCAATCTCCAGGTTGAGGGGAGTCAGCAGGCTCTGGTTAACAGTCACAGATGTGATAGAGGGAGCTGCTGGGCTTCCAATTCCTCCAATGCCTCCAATTCTGTAGCCAAAGCCAGGGCCGCCGAAACCATAGCCAAGGCCACTGCCAGCCCCAAACCCCAGGCCAACACCACTGCCGGCCCTAAAGCCCAGGCCAACTCCGCTCCCATCACTGAAGCCAAAGGCCATCCCATTGCCAGCTCCAAAGCCAATTCCACAACGGATGGGACGAGAGCACCTGGCTGCTATCCAGGGTGAGGATGATCCAAAGTTGATGACGCTCCGGCTACCAAAGCCACCCAGGCTCCGGAAGCCAGACCCACTTCTGCAGGAGACAGAGCTGGCCCGGAAGCGGTTCACGTTCTGGGGGGCCATTGCTGAGCAAGAACTGAAGCTGCTCACCCGGTGACCAGAGCTGACTCGGTAAGAGCGGCAAGGCATGGTGGCTTTGTGGGTGAGAGCTGAGGAGCAATGTGGAGTGGGGCAAGCTGCAGCTGGGAGTCTCTCTGAGGCTAGTGGATCCCTCTCACCCCTTTTATGTGTGTGTGGACATAAGGATTGGCCTCATAAAAATGAAAAAAGCCATTTGAAGGCATTTATGAGCTTGGGTAGTTAGCAGAAACTCTTCATGCCTATAACCTCCTTCACAATGAGCTAACTCAGGCACACCTATTCTCATCAGGATGAGGCTAGAGCGGCCGATCTATAAACTTAAAAACACTTAAACACATAAATATTATAGTCCTATTTTCCCTATAAGTCCACCACAATTACCATTATGGGGACATTAACTTGCTTTGCTCATAAATTTGCAGGGTTTTTTCACTGCAAGTGTGGCTAACCACCAGAAAGTTAGAATGCTAACAGTTTCAACCAGAGGCTCAGGAGGGACGCAACAACACAAAACCAAGCCCCTCAAGACATGAAGGAATGTGCATAAAGACAGGGTCTGAACAGCTCCAAAGAAGAAATGATACAGAGAGAAAACAGTGTACTGAACCTCTGTGGATAGATTCAATGATCAAACGACCCTCTGCAGTGTCCTACTTAACCTTCCAGGATTCGGTTGTTTATGTAAGTGCTGAATCTGTGGCAGGGCTCCTTTGTGCTGGCGTGGACACATTTCTGATTTGAGACAGTCAAAGGAAATTTATTCATTAGTGTCTACTCTGTCCTAGATAGTGTGTATAAAGTTAACCACATTACTTGAAGCCCCCCAGGTGCACCCTGGGGCTGAGTTGTAGCCCTGTTCCTGCTGGTTTCTGAACTGTTCAGGGTTCTTTGGTTAAAATGAAGAGACAAAGCAGTAAGCGCCTGGATACAAAATAAAAAGTTTTCAACCAGTGGGGATTGTTGTTACTATTGACAATATTATAGATTTTCTGGACTGAAGTTGCCATTCACCTTTTTAATTCTAGTATGTGATACAGTTTGTCCTCCTTGTCCTGTGCCTGGGGAAACATGCTGGATTCTTAGGATATGACATAGAAAAGGGTTATGTGCTTTTTCAATGAGAATCTCACCCAAGTGGGAACTTTGTGTAGACCCAGCTATTAGCTGTATGTCAAAGATGGAGAAGTAGAAAAATAAATTACAGGAGAATACGAGTCAAGATCACCAGAGTCTTCTGTGTTGCTGTCTGTAATGGTCTGCCTTTAGCTCTCATTTCCCTTGACCTATTAGCAGTGCTTAACACAACCTAGTATCTTTCCCTTCCAAACATGGTGATATCAGTTAAAATGCACCCTGGGACTAGAGAGAGAGGTCAGTGATTAATAGTGTGTACTGTTCTTCCAGAGGATCTGAGTTTGGCTCCCAGCATCCACATTGGATACCTCACAACCTCCTGTAACTCTAGCTCCAGGGAATCTAACATCCTCTTCCTCCTTTCATTTCCAGATACTGCAGGCTCCTAAGCCCTTTTTAGTTTTTGTAGCCAGTTCTTCCTCATGTCCCCAAGCTCTACATACCCCAGAGTCCCTGGACCAGTTCTTCACACCTTTCCTATCCAAGTCTACGCTCATACCTTGGTGATGTCATACAGACTCATGGCTTTAAATACTCTCTGCCCATCAGTGAGCACCAAGGCACAGCTGCACCTCAGACTGCCTGTTCACTCTGAGACTATATATATTGTTAAAGATTTATTTTAGGACCTGGAAAGATGACTCAGCAGTTAAGAACACAGGCTGTTTTTGCAGAGGATGTGGGTTTGGTTCCCAGTACCCACATGGTGGCTAACAACCATCTGTAACTCCAGTTCCAGGGGATTCAATAACCCTCTTCTGACCTCTATGGGCATTGCATAGCATGGGTTCACTTACATATGTGTAGGCACTACACTCATACACATAAAATAAAAAAATAATAGATTTATTTTACTTCTAATTATGTGAGTATGTGTGTACATGAGTGCAGGCACTTGTGGAGGCCAGAAGACGATGTTGGATCCCCTGGACCTGAGTTACAAAAGGTTGTAAGCTACCCAATATGGGTGTTGGGAACTAAACTTGGGTCTTCTGGAAGAACATCCAAGTGTTCTTTAGCGTATATACTCTAGTCCCAGAGTGTGTGTTTAATTGCTATCTCTTCAAGCAATATATTTCAAACCATTCCCCTAACTGTTCTTCCTTCCTATTTTCCACCTGCTAGTCTCACTATCTCTGAAGTAGCTCATGTGAGAAGGCTTGGAATAGTCCTTTCCATCCGTTTTACTCTCCCACCTTGCCTATCACAAACCTATCCTCACAGCTCCTGGACTCTAGCTGCTTCTTGCTCCTCCATGCTGCCATGACAGTTGAAGCTCATTGTTGGCTCTTCCCTGGATGACTCACCCTCCTGAGTCGTCTCCCAGCCTCCTTTCCTGTTCCTTCAGACTATTCTCAACAGCATGGTAAGGTGACAGGATCCTTCAAAGAACCTGCTACATCTTGTCATTTCTGTGCTGAGGACCCTCAGAGCCAATACCATGTGCAGCTCTCTGTAGTGGGCCTCCATTTCCTGACTGCCCTGCCCCACTGCTGGCTCTGCCCCCACCACCCTGGTATCCTGCTTGTTCTCCATTCAAGTAGGACGCTCCTGCCTTGGACACTTCCTGCTTGCTGCTTTACTGCTGAGGTTGTGGGGTTGTTTCCCCTCAAATAGCTCATTGTCCAGGTCCCTCAGTTCCCGCAGTCTTTGTAAGCTACCTTCTTACCCACGGTTGGAGCGCCTGCCCCACTCCCCTGCTTCCTTCTCCTCTGAGCACTTCTCGCCACCCAAGGCCTTCTCCTGCATGGATTTGTCTGCTATTGTCTGTCTTCCTTGGCTCTAGGGAGCAGCACTGTTTTGTTTCTGTGAGTCCCCAGTGCTGGGTGGTGTAGGGGCATGGGGTAGGCATTCTGTCTAGTTTTGTTAAATGAGTGAATACATTACAGAGGTTAAAAACAGGAGGAGAAAAAGGAGAAAGGAACAGGGGGCATTTGGGCATTTGAAATTGCAGATATTGTAGGAAGAGGAGCTTCCAGGCTTCAGTGTGGACAGATGTGGACGTGGGGGAGGGAGGCAAAGAAATTCAAGAGTACACAGAAGGAATGACCCAATTCATTCACTAGCTTTGGGACTTAGGGGTTCAGTTTGACTGTTTGGAGGACAGGGCACAGGGTTGCAGGTAACTGGAAAGGGAACCCAAGAGCCTCACTGGAAGTGAAAGCAGGAGAGGAGCCAGAAAGATGGCAGAGAGGACACCAGCGAGGGTAAAAGGCTTGATTCAGATATGGAGTCTGGTGGACCTGGATTTGATCCCCCATGTGGCCTTGGACAGTGGGTTCTGATGCAGAGGGGCACAGATAATAGGGTACTTGTGCGTAGAGAACTTAAAAATGATAGCACCACCAAGCAAAACTTGGCTGCTTTCTATCATTACCACACTCCAGCCATTCTAAACAGTGTCAGTCGTCAGATCACATCCTGGTCCACGGTATGCCCATGACCTTCAGGGGACTGGGGAGCCTCTCTGAGCCTCAGTTTCTTCACATTTGTTCTCTCTGTTGATCCCTTGGTCTAATTCTCCCTTCACTTCTGCGCAGCCCTCCCCCATTCAACCCTGTACCCCATATTCTGGTGGTGAGGTGCTCATTGCCCTCTTAGGCATTCCTGGGCTGTCCCCATCTTGGCTTTCTTGCAACCTGAGCAGGAAGGGAGGGCGGGAGCGATTGGGACCAGTCAAGCATAACCCTGTCACCATCAGCATTTTATAGTTCTGAGACATTATTTCGCCAGATGATGCATAACACAGCCCTCTGCCTGTTCAAGGGGATGGTGGGTGGAGACAGGGGTAGGAGTTGCCCTGGCAACTCTGGGCTGGAGGTTTTGCTGTTGTGACAGTTTCTCTTGTCCGGCAGTCTAGGTGTAATCCTGTAGACCTGCCTCTCCTCAGTGGTGTGACTGTGCCTTGATTGCTTGGTCATCATGATTGTATCTGATGCATGGGGGAGGGGAACACACTGAGTAGGAGGGAAGGGGAACCCCCTCCTGGCTGCTCAAACAAGGTGCGGGAACCCTGGGCACGCCTGGCTGGGCTTGTGGGCGAGCGTGGGAAGGACGGGAGGGAAAGCCTAGATGCTGAGGAGGCTTTGATGAATGCCACTTCTGCAGAGTGCTTCCTTTCCGCCTGGGGACAAGTTTGTGCTGCAGCCAGGCTCACATGCTGAGACCTGCCCTTGCCAGGAAAGCAAGCTCTGGGGTCCCCCAGTAGAAGATGCCTGGGTGGGCTGGAGGCTGAGGCCACCCTTGTCCAGAACCTCCACCCTCTGTGCCCTTTCAGACGGAGGACCATTGTTTGGGAGGAGGTAAAGTGCCCTTTCTTGAGTGACAACACCCCTCCCCCCAACTCCCAGGTGCTCTTTTCAGGTTGGATTCAAATTCCCTGCCTACCAAATGTCACCTGTCTAAAGTGAAAATGTTGCTCCTGGTAGGTGTGGAGTTCATCTTGCCTCCACCAAGGTTCATTGTGGACTCATGTGCTACGACTGCAACAGTGCTGAGGTGGCCAGGACAGCCTCTTCCAGCTCTCAGTTCCTGTGACCTGGCTCCCTGCCTTTGCTTACAGTGTCATTTTCTTTCCTTCCCTTCCTTCTTCCCTCCCTCCCTCCCTCCCTCCCTCCCTTCTTTCTCCTTCCTTCCTTCCTTCCTTCCTTCCTTCCTTCCTTCCTTCCTTCCTTCCTTCCTTCCTCTTTTGCAGGACTGGGGATTGAACTCAGGGTCTTCTGCACGTTAGACAAGTGCTCTACCACTGAGCTATAGCCCCATCCTTCTTTTTACTTTTTATATATTTTAGAGGCAGGGTCTCACTGAGTTGTCCAGGTTGGTCTAGAACTATCTCTGTAATCCAGGTAGGCCTTGAACTTGCAATCCTTCTGACTACCTCCAGAGTCATGGTGCCATTTCTTTTTTTTTTAATTAAAAAAAAATAGTTGTGTGTGTGTGTGAGAGAGAGAGTGTGTATTGCCTGTTTGCAGTCAGTACACTCATGTCGTGCAAAGTCTGTGGTCAGAAGACAGCGTCAAATTCCCCTGGGAATGGAGTTATGGATGGTTGTTAGCTGCCATGTGCGTTCTGGGAAATTGAACCCAAATCATCAGCAAGAGCAGTCAGTGCTCTTAACCACTAAGCCATCTCTCCAGCTCCTCCTGGTGTCATTTCTGAAGCTTATATTGTCCCAATATAAGCCCCAGGGCTTCTTCCTGAGTGCTGGGTAACTCCAGCTGAAGAGAGGCATCAATGGGTGGGCCTGGGGTCCCAGAAGTGACTTGGTGAGGAAGGACCATTGGGGCAGGGGACAGAGGATGCTGGGGAGGGGATGTTGGAGCAGGGAGCACTTGACATCTGGGGGAGGGTAAGGGTCAAAGGCTTGGGAGACATTTGGGAAGGCAAACACAGGAACATGAAGTTCAGTTCTGGGACCTTCCATCCTCTTCACACCTCTGTGGGTTGTTCCCCACCTGTCGTTGCTGGGGCCCTCAGTGAGGGGCTGAGAGTGGAGATTCTTAAGGAGACAGGGGATTCCTTCTGTGTCCTAACACCCAGTGGGGCTGTTCTGAGTTCAATGAAATGAGAACTACCAGGTCACCACCAGGAGGCACTTTCTGCCTGCCCTGAATCACTTCCCATGGGGTGGGAGACCTGACTACTGTAAGACAGCATGGGGTGGGGAGTCCCTGGAGTCTTGAGCGGGTGTGCCCAAGCCTCTGAGCTGCAACCAGGCCTGAACTATGGCTCTATGGCTGGGGTGGGTGGTGCTTAGGGATGCCCCAACCTCCCAACAAATACTCCACAGGAACTCCATAGGAATCCCCTGCCTTGGATTAAAAATCTCAAAGAAAGGGTGCTGACTCCAGGTCAGAGTATCGCTGTTTCTGAGCTCTGGGTTATTACTCAGCAGGGAGCTTGACAGATACAGGGACAGACACATCTCTGTGTCTGAGCTGAAAAGGTTCCCTGTTCTTCTCAGTATGTGGAGAAGTTCAGGCTTGCCTGCTTCTTGTTCTTCCTGGAGGGCTTTTGAGTCCTCATGACTGAAGTGGGACCCTCAAGTCCATTCCCCCATGGTCTCCTACTCAACCACATTTGTGACAAAGACAACTGTTGGAGTTAATGTCCCAAGCCTGTATTCCTGTTAAGGTGGTGGGGGTGTTCCCCTCTTAAAAGCACTAGAATACAATGATATTACCACACAACTTGATTATTTAAAGCACAGTTCAGGGAATTTGGTATAGTTTCTTGTCTATTCACAGATGTTCACAGCAATCGTTACAATTATAGAACATTTTCACCATTTCAGAAAGAAACGTTTTAGCTATCTCCCCCGATCCAGCTTCATCTCTGGCTAGCCCTAAGCGACCACCATTCGCCCTGTCTCTCTGGATTTCCCTATTCTGGACTTTCATTGCACTTCTAGGAGTAGAGTCACATAATCAGTGTTTTCTATGACAAACGTTTTTCAGCTTGCAGGTCCCAAGGTTTGCCCATGTTGCAGCATGCATTAGCGCTCCATTCCATTTTAGAGACAAAATAATATTTTACTGTGTGACTATGCCGAATTTGTTGATCTGTTTTGCTTATTTCTTCATGGATGTTTTGGTTGTTTCCAGAGGCTTTTAGCTGTTATGAATAATGTAGCAGGTTTTAGTGTGGACACACATGTTAATATCTCTTGGGTACCCCCAAGAGAGGATTGGCTAGATAAGTCTACATGTGAGCTTTTCGGGCCCTGCCACACTGTACTTCTCACCACACCTCAGTACTGGTACTTTCAGGGCTGTGCCCTTTACTTCTGTGCTGTCAGCATCTGGTGGCTTGACCCAAGCAGGTGCTTAATAAATATCTACTGCCTGAATGAAAAGTGGGTAAGTGGGTTCTTTGAGCATAGTGCTCCAAATCTTCAGGCTTTCTGTCACATTGTGGTCTTGCCATCCTCCCTGTGAGTCTCTGTGCTTCCAGTACAGTTAGTAACTTGTCTCATTGCTCTCCTCCTCCTGGATCATTATTTATGTCTCCTCAGTTTGGCCGAGAGTTCCTTGGGGGTTAACAGGGCAGCTTGGTCATCTCAGGACCATAGGACTCTAGCTCAGAGCTCTGTACAGGATGGAGGCTCTGTGTGGAGCTGTTGGATGGGGGAAGGGGAGGCTCATCCCAACCCCAAGCAGGGGGCACCACAAGGGGAAGAAAGTCCTTTAGGAGGGGCTATTTCTGGGATCAGTGAAGAAAGCAGGGTAGGGTACTGGGGACTCACACAGAGCAGAACTGCAGTTCAGTCTTGTCTACACATCCTGAGGTTCTCTTACTGAAGAGAGGTGGGTAGAATATCCTGGTTCTCCTTTTAGTCTGGATGTCACTCATTTTCATGGCTTTTCCAGGTGGAGAATGCCCAGGCCCTGGGAATGGCCCTGGGGTTGTTGGATGCAGTTTTGACATGATGGGGCCCTGTGGGCCTCCTCTAGATTATGTGCAGGGAGTGGAGAGACCTGTGTGCAATGAATGTGCAGTTTGTTACATGGCGAGAGTCTTGCAACTGAGGGTGGGATGTGCATATTTTAGGTGTGATTTGTCTGGTGTCATATTTATTCCTCAGGCCATTTCCATATCAGGCATATGCCGTTTTACCATGAGTACAACCCTTTTATTTCCATTCCTAAGCCTTAGGCCCTGAAGGCTGCTCATGAGTCCCCTCAGCTTCATTGCATACTCCCAACAAAGCAGGGTAAGAACTTTGATTGTTGTGTGAACAGAGTCAGTTTATTGGGATCAGACAGCTCGGAGGCTCTTCAAAGAGGACTTGAACCCTAGGCAGGTGGGGTTTGTAGATGTGCCTAATATCTTCTCATTTTCCTAGACCCCACACCACTGTAGGGGCAACCATGTTCCTCTGGACCCAAAGCCCCAAAGTGCCAAAGCTAGAGAAACTAATGGAGAGGAAGCAGGAAGTGGGCTATGTACAGAGGTGGGCTGGCTGGGGCTTGACTGCATTAACCAAAGTCAGCACCTAACTGTCTGCCTGTGCAGTAACTATTTCATGGGTACTTACACTTTGTTCTAGGTGTTTTCCACAATCAGCTGCTGATGTGAGCTATTTTTATAGTTTGAGTTCGACATACCCAAGTGAGGAAATCTGCCTAAAGATCACCTCTTGAGTCTGTGTGCTGGAAGGACCCCAGTTGTACCCCAGTGGCCCTGAAGTTCTAATTCTGGCACTTGGCTTTGGAATTCGGAATGGGATTTGGGGGAGTCTCCTTTTGACATTTGCAATAATGCATGCTGTGAGTTCACTGTTCGTGGGAGGTGGCCTGAGAGCCAGAGGGAAGGAGACAGGAAGGCTTGCATGGGGTAGAAGGGTGGGGCTGGCTTTGTAAGGAAAGTGGTATGGAGCCTTCCACAAAACAGAACTGTGGAGTGCCCACTTAGCTGTCTCACCTGGGAGATAGCTGTTGTACTATTGCCATTCTCTTGGTCATACTAGGACTGATTGCCACTAGTCCCAGTGTCAGGAACTATGCCACCTCTTTTCTGGTATCCCGCCCACCCTGGGCCCAGCTTGGGTTCTGCACCCAACTACATGGATGGTGGTTTTGAAGATTAAGATGGATCTGAGGGTGGCTCGGTTCCCAGGGGTATCCCAGGGCAGTATGGAATCAGTCAGGAAGGGAATGTTTTAGAATGTTCTGGTCTTTAGCCCTGTGGAAACGTGATGTCTAGGGCCCTGCCCCCTGGGTTTCCAGCCTCTGGGGTGGTGCTAACACTAGCGGCTGCAGGAGTTGCCTCCTGAGCCCATCTTCATGCTGGAACTTCGCCCGCTCCCACAGCCCAGGAGCCCCTGGGGCTCACAGGGGATGTAGAGTTCACCGGTGCCCACCACGCTGCAGCCCCCACTGCTCCTGAGGAGGCTGGTAGTCCCTGCGCAGTACTCGGTCCTCAGCATGGGTGTGCTCACCACACATGGCTCATACAGGACGGTGCCTTTGGAACTGCTCACCGCTGTGGGGAAAGGAAGGCATGCTCAGGGCCCCACCCTGTGTGGCTCTGCAGGGCCCACTGAACCGTCTCAGCCAGGCCACTCCTCTCAGCACCGCCACCCACCTCCAAGGATAGCTATTCCAGCTGCTGACTTCCCTGTCTGCCCTGTCTAGCCACATTCGGTGCTTGGAAACTCCTCACACACTTTCCCCTTTCCCTGCAGTCCTGGTGAGACCCGGCCTGATGCCTCCCCTCTCAGACTCTCCTTTGTCTTGTGTTTCTCTCCTGAGCCTGCTGCTAACCCTTCCAGCAACCCTGCCAGCTCTTCTCTACCAGCCCACGGGGCCCATGGCAGACAGGCTCTTCCCATGGAATGTGGGAGGCTCAGGAGGGCCGGCTGGAGTGTGATGGGCTTCCACCTTGGTTGATCAAGTCCTGAGACACAAAGTCCAGGATGTATGACTCAGTCACTTACAGATGTTCACAGGCCCGACGCCTTCACACAGCCTGGGGAAAGGAGGGAAAAGAAATCAGGCACCTGCCTCAAAGGGAACCTTCCTTTCTGCCCTCACTGCGATAAGGAGGTGGTACTGCGGACTGTTCCCCTACTTACCTGTGTTCTTCGCCCTCCAGCAGGCGCCTGTAGGTGGCGATCTCGATGTCCAGGCCCAGCTTGGAGTTCATCACTTCCTGGTACTCCTTGAGCAGGCAGGCCATGTCCTGCTTGGCTTTCTGCAGAGCCTCCTCCAACCCTGCCAGCTTGCACTTGGCGTCGCTGAGGGCTGCCTCACCCTGCTGCTCTGCTTGGGCAATGGCTCCCTCAAGTTTGCCGCGCTGGGGAGAGGGCATAGGAAGGCGTCATTGGGCTCCTGGGGCTTTGAGCTGGACCCACAGATGAACTTAAAACACGTGGTGGTTCCTGCAGGCTGGAGTTGGCTGTGCCTTTTATCCTAAGATTGTGCACCTGGCTTGTCCTGGCAACAGGGAGCTTCCTCCAGGGAGATCAGAGATTTCCCTCTCCAATATGTTCAATAATTGTGGTGGGGTTTTTGTGACTAGAAGATTTTAGCTCCTGGCTGGTCTTCAGCAGCCTGGGAGAGTAGAGTGTGTCTAGTTTTGTAACCAACCTAGAGTCATGCTGGAGGTCAGGTCCCAGGATAAGAGTCCGGGTTTGAAGACTACCCGTTTGCTACTTCCTGTCTGACAGCAGGCCACCTATCCTTGTGCTGCTGGTGGGCAGCTGGTAGAGAAGGGCCTGTTCTCGTGACCTGAGGTAGCTCAGGCTTGTCCCTTTTCCGCACTGCTCACAGGCAAGGTCGGTCTTGCCTTGTCTTGCCCAGCAGCAGAGTGGACCTCCAATGGACTCTCCCAGGCTGTTTAGGAGTCTCACCTGGCCTTTGACTGTTTCAATGTCTTGTTGCAGCCTCTGGATCAGCTTGCTCATTTCCAGGATTTCGTTCTTTCGGTTGCGGAGGTTGTCACAGTGGTTCCCGGCTGTCAACCTCATCTCCTCGTACTACCGGGATAGAGAGTGAGACCAGGCCTGCACTGGGTATGAGCCCCTTTCTTAGCACCCAGCCTCTTTTCTAGGGGCTTTCTAGCTTAGGTTCTTATCCTGCTTCCCTGCCCTTTTCCAATTTCCACCAATTTGGAGCCTTCGTGTGGTTGGTCCATATTCCTTTCTCAACTGCAGCCCTGAGTCTATGTCCCTCAGGCTCCTAGAGCCCCTTCTTTTGCATCTGGTCCAGCTCTTTCTGCCCCAGAGCCCGAACTCTCTTGAGGGCCGTTTCCTTTTTCCACATCCCTCTTGACTTTGGAAGGTTCTATGTTCAGCCTGGGGCTGAATGGTCAAAAGCAGAACACGGGCCAGGTATGATGGCACACATCTTTAATCTCAGCACTTGGGAGGCAGAGGTGGGTGGATCTCTGTGCCTTCAAGGCCAGCCTGTTCTAAATAGTGAGTTTTAGGTCAGCCAGGCAGGGCTGCTTAGTGAGACCCTGTGTCAAAGACAAATCCCAAACCAAACAAAACCACAATGTGATGTTTTGAATCTAATTTCTGAAAAGCACACACATAGCATTTATAGATTTAAAAAATTAGCCAACTTCAAGTTTTCTGATAGTGGATGGAAGATGTCAGCTACAGAAAATACAAATCAATCTTTGGCTCTCTTGTTATCCTGTTACTGTAGGAAAGCCTGTGGTTGTACGATAAATATTCACTCTTCTCTTCCTTAAAACAGAGGCCTCTGAACCCTGATAGATATTTCCCAGCCTGTGACCTCTGGCTCCCACATTCGGCAACTGTTTACTGTCCCTCATGTGCTGAAGCTCAGTGCCGGGAGCTGCTGATGTAGCTGGGAATGGCACAGCCAGTCGGCTCTGCCTCGGTCCTTTTCCTTCTGAGGCAGACAGCACCACAAGGAAGTACACAGGACGGTACTAGGTGGTGGGTGGAGATAAGTCAGGGGCAGGGGTGTTATGGGTGTGAGGATTTAGACAGGGAAGGAGGAGGGTGGCTCAGAGGACACCAACAATCAGACCATCCCTGTCCTGGAGGAGACAGAAAATGTCCTTCAGGGAAGGAACCATGTGCCCAGCCTCACCACACCACATGGGAGGATGCTTCTAGGAAACCTCTTTAAATGGGGGATGACTCAGTTGGCATGCCTTACCTCTGTGCTCCTTCCTGCCTGGCAGAGGTATGTGATATTGGAGATGTTGTAGCTATTTGGCAACACAATGCAACTGTGTTCATGAAAAGATGTGTTCGAGATGACAGAGTGGAAAGTTAGAAGAATCCTGAGCCCCTGGTGGCTTCAGAGAACTCTGGCATCACCCTGTATAGTTTATTTTTATACTTTATCTGATTAAAAAAAAAACAACTGAATTGACTTTAATTATTTTTTACAGATTTCTGACCCTCATAGCTTAAAACAATCCTAACATATAGAATTGTCTTTGAGGTTCTGACTTGGGAATGGAAAAATGAGCTTGTGTTCTTTGAGAGATGTTAACCAGAAGCACTTGGAGGAGAAGGCGGAGGAATGACTGGGTCATGGGACTGGCTGCAGGTGGGTTTATTACCTATGCTTGCTACAGCCCCTCAAGGCTCCTTCTGAGTCTAAAGCCCCTAGCACAGCTCCACAGAGGGGTGGGAGTCTCAGTGCACGGCCCTCTGTGGACCTCACTTCCCTGTCTCTGCATTCTAGGCCTGAACATCCTTCCCCCCCACTCTGCTTACTGGCATCACCTGTCTTGCGAGAGCAGGCCAAATGTCAACGCCCCTGTTTTTCTAGACACAATTTAGTGTTCCTCCTCAGTTGAAGTCTGTTGCTCACCCTTGGCAATGTGGGAGTTGAATGTTCCCATAGAGTAGGCTGTGACTGGACAAAATATGTTTCTCTCCCAACAGGCTGTAGGCTCCTTCAGGACAGGACAACCGGGTGTCACCCTCTTTCTTCTCCTGCTACGCTATAGCCCCACTCCACAGTACTCCTGCCTGTCACCCTCTCTCATCCCCTCCACGGGGATACATCATTGTCATGTGTATTACCTGTCCCCCAGTGGCCCTATCTCTAAGAAGGAAAATGACCAGAAGGCAGGGCTGGTTGGCTGCATCTACAGCTCCCAGCACTATTTGGAATATGAGAAACACAGCTGCCGAATGTGGGAGCCAGTGGGTGAGCACATACCCGGTGCCTTGCTTAGACGGGGCAGTGAGGCTGAGATGACAGGATTGGTTAAATCCAGCTGCCCCGGGGGTACCCCTTGCTCTCCCAGCAAGCCCCTAATTATTAATTCTAGGGCACCCTTAATCACCATTTCTGCTCCACCACCAGTAACACCCAAGCCAGTGGCCTCCACCCACACCTTGAAGCCCAGAGCCCTCTCTGCCATCAACTCCAATTATACTGATTACATGCTGCTTAGAGAGACACTCTGGTGAGCTTGGAGGTAAACAGAACTGGGGACCTGGCAACCTGGTGACAGGCCTGGCCTGTTTGTGGGGTCCTTTTGCTCTGCAGAGACCTAGTCTGGTAGAAACAGTAGTGCTGGGGTTTATGGGGTTCTTTAGTGCTGTGGCATGGGCCAGCTTTGTTAAGTCTTTAGCTACTTCCCAGGGCAGAGAGCATCTGGGTCCCCTCTTCTGCCTTGGCCTGTCTCCCCATCTTTTCTTCTTCCCTTGTTCTCTCTGGGACCCAATCTGAGTCCTGGCTCTCTGCACCCCAGCCTTACCCGGCACTGGTACCAGGCCTCTGCTTCTGCTTTGCTGCGACTGGCGATGTCGTCATACTGGGCTTTGATCTCGGCTATGATGCCATCCACATCCAGATCCCGACTGTTGTCCATCTTTACAATGACTGAGGTCTCAGAGATCTGAGACTGAAGCAGGGCGATCTCCTGGGGAGACCGGATCCAAGGAGTGAGTGCTGAGGGTTTGAGTGTGAGGGGAGCCTGCATTGGCCTCCCATGGCTAACTTTCCCAGGACTCTGATCCCACTTTTCCCAACTGGCCCTCAGTCTCCAACCTGCTCCTTGTCCTTGCCCCTTGCCCATCTAATGACTCAGAACTTTTCCAGGGGGGCCCAAGAACCACACAGATTTGGATGATATGACTTTGGGGAGCCTTGCTCTCTGAGTGCTTGGGGCGCTCTTTCTGCGTTTCCTATTGATGTACTTTCCTACCCTTGTCCCCTGGAACTGTCCTGACCATCCATCTAGAAGGTCATGTGGCTGTGATTACCTCCTCAAACAGGGCTTTCAGGAACTCTATCTCATGTTCTAGGGCCTCCACGTTGGTCTCCAGGTCGGCCTTCACTAGGAAGGCTGTGTCCACATCCTGTAACACAGTAACAGAGCTATGACTTGGAGCAGTTGTGTGTGAAGTTATGTCTACCACCAGCCAAGCACCTTCTGGGAAAGCTGGCAGCCCAGAGAGGTGTGGAGCCAGCTCTCCTCACTGAGCCCAGGTGAATGGGGCCCAGCCATGGGACCCCTACCTGGCCCTGACCCCCAGGGAAGGATATGGAGGGAGGGAGAAAGGTAGAGGTTCCCTAGAACCCCTGTGCAAAGGGGCCTGGAAACATTAGGCTCTAAGCTGAGGAACGGGGTAGCTGTTTCCATGCCTGGGCTTTGAGTCAGTGTTTATTTTTTTCTGACTTGGCATTAGCTACACTGGTAGGCAGGCAGCCTCTTGGGCAGGTGGATTCATGGCTCTTTATGGCCATGTGAATTGAGGGAGGGGTGTAGAGGCCAGACCAATCCCTGCTTCGTAAGGGGGATTGGAGGGGCTTTCCTCTTTCCCAGGGTTAGCAGGGTCAACACAAGAGATCAAAGGAGAGAGGCTTATTGGGGAGGGACTGGGAACACATATGGACACCAATGTAGAGGCTGGTGTCACCTCATTGTGCACCCCTCACCTTCTTCAAGGTAACAAACTCATTTTCGGCACAGGGGCGTAGGGACAGCTCCTCTTCATACCTGTGGGAAGATGTGGAGACTGGAAGAGGCCTCTGGGGGCAGTTCTGGCTGTCCTTGTGCCTAAGCTCCAGATCTCTCTCTAAGCCATTCCTGTTCTTCCCTTCTCCAGAGACACTTGTCACCAGGGCATCTCATAGCTGCCTCTCAAGCCTACCCTTTCCCATTTCCCAGCAGCCTGCCTCTGTGGTGAGTTGTCCTATAGGAAGTCTTCCACAAAGCTACTTCATTCTCTCTCGCATGCAGAGGAAACCCCCCTCATCTTGCCATTTCCTCGGGGAATTAGAGAAAGCCCATCATCTTTCCCTGAGTGGTTCTGAGCTGGCTGCAATCCAGGGGAGATTTCCAGCTGACCCTGTGCCTCTTCCTTGCCTGGAGGGTAAGTCTGGCTCCAACCCGCAACCAGAGGTAGCAATTACCTACTCACCAAACCATAGAGGTAGCCCAGCCCCACCAGCTTCCTAGGGGCTCCTCAGCCCACACACTGTCCCCAAGGCAGAATCAGAGTCAGGGTTCAGCCTGGCTAGAGTGACTCAGTTTGATAAGCAGTGATGATCTATGAAAGCATCCCTGTGTTCCTGATGCCCATCTCTCTTTAGTAGACCAATGCTTCCCAGCCCTGTGCAGAGCTCTGGAGCTGACTGCCCTGGTCTGAATCTCCATTCTGTCATACACTAGGCCCGGTCAAGCTGAGTGGATGATGGCAGCTGTGGGTTTCATTATTTGCAATGGTGTCTTCTACAGAACAGGGGCAGCCCAGGCCTGCCTCTCAGTGTTCATGTGAGTCAGCTGACATCTGCAATTCTTTAGGACAGTTCCTGGACTGGGGCAAGTGTTATGAAAGTGTTAGCCGTAGTGGTTGACATGTCAGTCAGGCTTCATTTTTCTACTGGCCCCTGTTTAAAATTCAGAGATTTTATTCTGAGCTGCAAACTGGTCTCCTAATCTTACCTTGCTATGGTCTTCTCAAGGAAGGCATTGCTCCTGCAGACGGAGTGGCCTTTGCCCCTGCTATAAACTGTCAGTCACCTGCTGTTATCTCGCCCTCATTCCTGAGGTCTACTCTGACTTCTCTTTGATTAAATTAATCATTTTTGAGACAGAGACTCACTCTATAACTAAAGCTGGCCTCAAAGTCACTGTGTATCCCAAGCTGGCCTAGAACTCATAATCCTTTTGCCTCAGCCTCCTGAGTCCTGGGATTACAAGGTATCTGCCGCCATACCTGGTTTTGAATTCTCTTTTTTTAGAAGGCAGCTATTGGAAGAAACATCCGTCAAGAACATAGCGTTATGGTGCCTCCCCCAAAGCCTAACGATGCCTCTGCCCCTTGTCTCCTCTCTTTTCTGCTGTCCTGCATGGTAGCTGTTCCCATGTAAGTGTTGAGGGTGAGTGTGCTGAGGGGCAACTTGAGGGATAAGGCTACACTTCCCTTCTCTAGAATATCCACAGTTCCCAGTACAGTGCCTGCTTTTGAGAAGGGCAATGAATAACACAGCAATCATGTCCCCTGCCATGGCTCCACTCCACTGACACACCCCTTGTGAACTATGGCTCAGTCTACTTGCACCGTTTCTCCTCAATGGAAACATATCCTCCCATCCCATTCCCATTTCCATGGAGCCCTGGGCCCAGGGATGACTCACCAGAACCCACAAAGAGGCAACTTTTCTGGGTCACAGCTTTTTGTATGTCGGGGAGCTCCTTACCTGGTAGTTATTCAGTAACATCAGTCACCTACTCCAGGCTAGGAAGCAGGCTCAGAGTCTGTCCTGAGGGAGCATGGGATGGGATAGATAGCTGAACCCCACAACGGGACAGAGAAGTCTAAGTGAGAATATATGGCTTGTGGTAGCTGGATGGGTGTAGGAAATCCTGAGAGGAGGCTTATTAAGTGGAGGGAGGAGAAGGCAAAAAATCTTGTTGGGAAGAGCCCTAAGGAGGTCCTGGGGGACCAGGATGGAGTTCTCGGTCTACAGAGGGATTGGGAAGGTAAGGCCAAGCAGGGAGGTAACTGGAACAGAGGCTTGAGGCTCTGGAAGTGGTAGGTGAAAGAGCATGTTTTATAGCAAGGGGTTTCGAGGCCCTGGGTCAGGCAGGGGAGAGAGAAAGATCAAGAAAAAGACACAAGTTTCAGAGCTTCCACATGTAGATGATAACGTTGCTGCTTTCTTCTACTTAATTGTTTTACCATCAGGTTTCTTGTTTTATAGGCAACTGGGTTACTTCTGCAGCTTGCCCTAGTTCCAAGTGAAGGCAGAGCCTACTTACTTTTTCTTGTAACTCTCCAGTGCATCCTGGAGGCTGCAGAGCTCAGCCTCCAGCCTCCCATGGTCCCCAGACACACAGTCCAGTTGCCGCCGCAGGGCGCAGATATAGCCCTCAAAGAGCGGCTCCATGTTGCTCTGGCAGCACCTCTGCTGCTGCATGAAGTTCCACTTGGTCTCCAGCAGCTTGTTCTTCTGCTCCAGGAACCGCACCTGCCACCAAGAATGGATGTCACCATGCAGAAAGGACCGGGAGACCACGCTTTGGAACACATCAGTTTCTGAAAAGACTGACATCCAAGAGGATGTGTCTTGGTGTATCCTCAACCTTGGGGACTTTGGAGGACTCCCATCTTCCACTTTGGTAGTACAAGTTGGGGTGGAGAAAGTGTGCTCCAAGAGGTCTTGGGCAGCCCACGTCCAGCTCTCTGACCTGGACCAAGTCTCTTCCCCATTGCAAGCCTCTCCTTGTCATAGTCACAGCTGCACATAAGCATAAGACTGATGCCTGAGACCTGGGGCACTCAGTGCAAAAGATCAGGTTAAAGGTTGTGTTCTAGCACTGTAGGATATTTCCACCTCTCCTGCCCCACTCCTGCATGGACACATCTGAGGGAAGCCTGGGTCCTGGTAACATGGATTCACCTTCTCTATTTTTGTGAACTGAAACCAAGATTGGAACAGCTGAACAAGTTGATCTGGTCACTGGTTAGTCACAGGCACAGAGCACACGGCTTGCAGCTCTTACTGTGGGCTTTCCCATATTAAATCTTGCCTCTCAAGACAGCTGCAGCAGAAGGAATGTTGCCCTGTTTCTGCTTACTGGCCATGTCAACAGGAGGTTGTTGCCAACCTTACAGAGGTTGATGGCCAGGAACCACCTTGTTGGAATGTTTATAACCAGAACTTAAGGAACTTTAAGAATAACACAGTGGGAGTGGACCAGCTCTATTTGAAAGGTTTTTTAAGAATAACACAGTGGGAGTGGACCAGCTCTATTTGAAAGGTTTTTTTTTTTTTGCTTTGTGTTTTGAGACAGAGTCTCATGTAGTCCAGATTGGCTTTAAATTCACTATGTAGCTGAAGCTGGCCTTGAACTCTAATCCTCCTGCCTTTATTTCCCACTTCCCCCATCCCCAAGTAGCAAAGACTGAGGCTGAGCTGTGAGTGGCTTGCACAGAGATTCAGGGTAGCAGGAGTAGGTCCTGCCAGGACTAGACTTCTGACTTCTGGCCCAGGGATGTTTGCCCTAATCCTTAGGGGGTTCCAGAAACACTAGCTCAGCCCTTGGCATGGACACTGACTTAAGAGCCTCTCTGGGGGTGTGGGGACTCAGTGCTTCTTAAAGGCAGCACATCACCTGGCCTTGTAGCCTTTCAAGGCTTTCCAAGGCTTTTCTTGTTGCTCTGGTTTTGGGGTGAGCAGATGCATGATGTGATAACCACTTTGTGCCTTGAGCTCCGCTAATTCATCACCCCAGGCCTAAAAAATGATAGCATATGTTGGTCATGGTATCCAAGCCTGCCTTTCAGGTCTGAGAATCACCCAGAAAGTGGTTCTACTGTTAACTCCCTATGAGAAAGGGGGCTCACTTCTCTGCGTCTTTTGTCATCCCTTTCATTGTTGCTTTGGAAATCCCTTTGACAGACAACTTTGATGATTTGTCAAAGATAGTATTCTAATCCCCCTCCCTAAAAAAACCTCAAGGGCTGAGACCTGGTATGGTGTGTTCGTTGTAATCTCAAGCACTTGGGAAGCATGGGGAGGAGTAATGCTGTATAGGTAAGCCTGGTCTACATAGAAAATTTCAAATCAACCAGGGCTATATAGCAGACCTTGTTTCATATATATATGAATATATATGTGAATACATATACATGCATGCACACACACTTGCATATGGACTACGAAGCAGACATTTTCACTGACAAGTAGTCATGAAATGCTCAAGAGGCCAGTGGACAAACAGCAGTTTGTCTACTGCCAGTGGTTCCCTGCCCCTCAAATAAAACAGACCCGGAATGCTCTCTGTAGCAGGTCTCCCCCTACCCTGCCCTCGCTGCTTTTTACCTTGTTGATGAAGGATGCGAAGCGGTTATTGAGACACTTGATCTGCTCCTTCTCGTCCCTCTTCACCCTCTGGACCGTTGGGTCGATCTCCAGCTCCAGAGGGACCAGCAGGCTCTCATTGATGGTGACAGGGGTGATGCAGGTAGGAGGTCCGCAGGTGGCCCCCGCTCGGTACCCAAAGCCAGGCATGCCACATCTGGAGGCAACTCGGGGTCTGCTGAACCCTACATTGCACAGGCTTCGAGAGCCAAGGCAGCCCAGGGCTCGGAGGCCCCCACCACCCCCAGGCCGGCAGGACCCCTTGCTCACTTCATAATGAGTGACCATCCGGGGCATGACAGCTGAGCAGGAGCTAAAACTCCGGCTGCCACACCTGGAGCTCAGCTGGAAATTGCGACACGACATGGCAGGAGAAGCAGAGATGGAGCCCTAGAGGGGAGGATTGACCAAGCTGTGGAAAGGCTTCTCCCCTTTTATCTGGTGGGGGTTAGGGGTTGGACTGGTTCAAACCCCTAATCACCACTAAATCAGGTTTATGAGCTTGGGGTATTGGAAGCTAGTAGGTACAAGGTGCATAATTAAGGCAGCAAAGACCAAGAGGGAGCCAGTGGTCAGTGCTGGGGGGGGGGTCCCATAAAAATCCTATTTGTCCTTGTTCCTTGTTTATGGGAACCATGAAAGGGGCCAGCCAGGCACATATGGGTGTCATATCCAGTGGCTTAGCCTCCAGGAAAGGGACAGTTGGAGGTTTCACAGGAGGGAACTTCCCTGGCTACGAGGGCAGGTTAAAGATATTGAAGATGTTCTGTTTGCTAGAGCTTGTCTCAGTGAATTCCTAGTGATCCCCGCCACCCCCCCCCAGCCCACTTAGGCTCCCAGACAAGCCTAGAACTGCCCAAGGAGAAAAAAGCCTCCCTGTCACAGACTGTATCTTGACCCAACTCAGGACAGGAAGCACCTTTGCTTCCACACAGCTGTCTCACAGGGTCCTCCAGGCACAGATACTGGCCCCACCCCACCCCTGTTTATTCACAGAGGCTTCCGGGGACTGGGGGAGAGAGCCGAGCTTGGGGACAGGAGAGGAAGTAATGCTCTCTCCCATACTCTGTCTCCTACCCCTACCAGGCTGGTCTAGGGAAAGCACTGCCAATGGCAGCCTCCATCATGGGGACGAAGTCTACTCTGACCTGAGAATACCCGTGGAGACGGTGTTGTCTTTGGGAACGTTCCAGATAGATGCGGGAATCAGGCTTTCTTTCCAGCGAGAGGCCACAGACACATCTCTTTGGAGATGCTCAAGCCCTCCCCAGCTTCTCCCTTCTTTCTATCCACCTGCACAGAGCAGCCTGTGCTGGGTAAATTGGCCTGGCCCTTCCTCACTGAGATTATGTCCAGATCAAAAGCCCGTAATATTGTACCATTGATTAGGGGTTTACTACATGTCAAGACCACCCTGGGCCTTTTACATCTATGATCTCATTTAATTCCTAGGACAGTGTGATGAGGAACGTGAGGAGCACGGTGGTGAGCTTTTTGGTGACAAGGCTGGGGTTAGAGCCTGTTCCCTTGGTCTTCACTGTGCTCTGTAACCACAGAGGCAGAAACCTGAGTTTGGATGGGAGATCTACCCCCAACATGCTGTGTGTTCCTTGCTTTGCCACCTGTAGATCAATAGAGTGGGATGCAAAGCTATCTCATGCCTTAGAAATTCTTGCCTAATTGTGCCATTTCATTACCCTCTTTCATAGCCTTGGCTTTGAGTCTGAGAATGAGAGGTACAATTAAGAGACTGAGTGATGGTTGGAAGGCAACAGTGGAGTGGGCTGGGGTTTTACTGGGATGAGGTTTTGGTACACGGAGTGAGGGAGGACATTCTCATTCTGATGGCGGATCCAGGAAATGGTGCAAATGGTGAAGCCAAGAATCTTGACCCAAGGGCAGACTGCTATGGGGACACGCAGTGGGCAGAGCCAAGATGACAGGGCTTGCTGGAGTCACCTCCCTCCTGCCATCTCCAGGACAGGTGATGGTCCCAGTGACCATGCTGAGTTCCTGGGACCAGGACTCAGGAGCAGAGGTGAGGATGGTTTACTGGACTTACGGCAGTCCAAAGCATAGATTCCCAGAGCCCACCAGTTCTGAGGTTGCCAACAACTATGAGACAAGATACATTCAGTGAAGGCCCAGGGTGCTCAATGACATTTTATTAAAGCAATTCCAGGAAACAGGCATGCATAAGAGGAGCCACAAGAGAAACGGGCAGTCTGGAAGGTTTGGCTGGTACTCCGAAGCTGTTAACTCTGTTCACATGCAGCACGACAGCAGGCTACCTCATTGCCTTTGGGTAAGCATTATGGTCCTGAACTCATAGCAGGCGTTTGAGGGTTTACAGCTCTTCAGACTAAACCATGGTGAAGGCCAGCTTCCAAAAGATTCATGCATATCCCCCTTCCTATTCCTTGCATTTTCCCTCTGCTACCTTGGAAGGGCCCTGTGTCCACCCAGCAAAGCAGGGGCTGCCTCTCTCCTCCAACTTGTAGTCTATGCTCTGCCCTGAGGGCTTAGAGAGCTGCCTTCTAGCTAAGCAGACAGAGGGGAAGAGACAGGTAGTGCACACAGCCCAGAGTCACCTCAGAGGCTGGGAGGCTGAACAAGAGAGGTTGTGGGCAGAGTGGGAAGGAGAGAATGAGGAGAGGAGAGGAAAGAGGACCCGAGAGACAGGAGACCCGAGGGTGGTGGAGTATGAGTAGAGAAAAGCAGGCGAGCAAGCAGGTGGAAAGGACAAAGTAAACAAGAGAACTTTCCAGAAGGGAGATGCAGCTAGTGCAAGGAAAAGAGGGAGAAAGGTCTAGGCTTGAGCACTGCTTTGCGGAAGACAGTGCTTCATTCAGGGCAATTGGATTTCTTCTTCAGGGGTGTCTTCTGCAGGAACCTGGGCTGAGATATCCCCACCCCCTACCTGAGCCTGCCTCCCACTCCTCACTGGGATGTTTCTGTTTAGGGAAAGCAATTCCAAACATCAGCTTAATTGAGACTGGTTTGCCTCAGGATTCTCAATTTAATGCAGCCAAAGGTCATAGAGGAGTTTGGGGTTCTTGATCAAGTTCTTCCATTGTGGTATGAATGATCAAGAGTTGAGGCTATCGGGAAAGGTTCAAATATTCCTCTGGTGGGAGTTCTCTAGCTAGACCCTCGGTAGGAAGAAGAAAGGGAGAGAAAGGCAGCGTGTGGAGTAGGGTCTGCACGGGTTTTCCTGGTCTGAAGCCCCAGCAGGAGGGGTCCTGTCTACAAGAAGAAACAACATACTTGCGAACTCTGACCTAGAATTTACTTGACTTTGGGCCACCAAGGTCAAGTCTAAGGTCCCCTGAAGGACTGAACAAGAACCTCTTGTGGTTGCCAGGCAAGTAGAGAAAGACTTGCTGCACCCACACTGCCCCCCACTGTTTATGGGCAAAGGCCTAGCCTAAAGCAGTTGAGTCAGTGTGGGTAGAAATGGACCCTGGAAGACTTTGAGATGAAGAGTGGGTGGGGAGCTCTCTGGGGGACCTGTTTGGAGGCAGAAGCCAGACGAAGGGACCTTAAAACTCATAGACCGCTTGCTGGTTTGAGTGCTCCTGTTGGAGACTGTAGGCATGGGCTAAGCATCAGGCCTTAGTGCTGGGGAGCTGGGGAGCTGGGGAGCTGGGGAGCTGGGGAGCTGGGGAGCTGGGGACGGCAGCCGAGGCAGGTAGTACTTTAGCTCCGGTAACTCTTCTTGCTGGACGAAGTCTTGGAGACGATGCGCATGCTGGAACTGCTGCCACTCACGCTGCGACCGCTGGTGGAGCTGAAGCTGCCGCTCCCTCCGCCGCCATAGCAGAGGCCACTCCCACTGTAGCCACCTCCTCCATAGCTGCCCCCACTCATGCAAAGGCCACCGCCTCCACTGTAGCTTGTGCCCCCGGAAGAAGAGACCACAGCTGTGGAGAGAAGGCATAGGGCACACTGTCAGTCGTCAGGAGCCCCTCCGAGGCTCATCATCAAGCCTGTTCTCCTCCATAGTGCCTGGCTCCAGGAAGCCCCCAGAAACCTCAGATGACAGCCAGCCAGCTCCTGAGGAAGCAGGAGGCAGGGTGGGCCTGACTGAAGGTCTCTGTCACTGGCTGCTTCAATATGAGCATCTATACAAGGCTTTGTGATTCTCAAAGCTTTCATAGCTGTGATAGCACTGGTCCCCTTGAGGGGACGTCATCACTTCAGTGACTTCCATTTTACAGTGTAAGAGAGAGAGGTGGGAAGAGATCAGGCGGCATGCCGAAGGTCATCCCTGCCAGAGACCAGGGCTTAGGCTCCTGTACTGTGTTTCTCTCCCCGCCCCCCACTCCAGGGGCTCTCACATTAGATGGGATATAAGACTCCAATTTGAGGCGGGAGCCCTGGACTCCTATATCAGGACAGACCCCAAAGCCACCTAGACGAGCAGCCCCTCTGCCAAGTACTGGCATCCCTGCAGCTTCATCGCTAGGCCACAGCTGTTTAGCATCTGTTCCAATGCTTCATTAGCAGTGAACTCAGCCCTGTGAGTGAACAATGTTCCCAGCCTGCCAGGCATGTGAAGCCATTGCTAGACCTCCTTGTGGAAATCTGCTTCTCCTGTGGGGCCCCCCTGATCCTTTCTCTAGTGGGCCACAGGTTCTGGTCTCCTTATTCTCTGACCTAGTCAGGGCCTGAGGGTTCTCTTCTCCATGACCGGGACAGTGCTCCCATACTGCCACTGAAGATGCTAGGCTTTTCATCAGACCTTAGCCCTGGGGAGGTGAGTCCCTCTGCAATCACCCTCTCCAGGTCTCCTCCTGGGAATCCAGGCCAGGTCTAGACATCACTGTTCTACTTGCTCAGCTAGTTTGCTTGAATTATACATACAGGCCTTTGAGCTGTTTTTGTTAGTTGTGTGCCGGAAGAGCCGAGAGCAGGGCACCCTGCTGCATGAGCAGTCCTGCCCCATACAGGATCCTCTGGGCCAGGCTGGACATATGACCGACCCCCTTGCAACCCCCAGGGATGAAGGGTCCCCTTCAGTATCTGAGGAGATTTTCCCAGAATGAGAAAAGTCCCCAAGCTCCTTGTTTTTGTTCTCTTGATCTCAACAGGAGACTCTTGGTCTCAGTTCTCTTGATTTCAGTGGGAGGAAAAAACAAAAAAAACAACCCTCAAAGAACAGAGGGGTCTCCGCAGAGCCTCTGGGAGGGGCTTGATAGTGTCTCTGCCCCTGTTGTGCATTTTCTAGCCACCAAATCCCAGTTAGTGAGGCTAGTGGCTCATATTGCCCTCTTTCCCCCCATTCATCTGTCTTCCCAAGACATTTACTCACAGATGTTCACAGCACCGACGCCTTCTCCAGTGAGCCTGTGGTGGGGGTTGGGGGGGGGAACGGAAAGAGAATCATTGCTGAAATGTTAGAGAGCTCTGGGTCCTTTGCATGTGAAGTCATCAGTCCCGGGCACATACTGTGTGCCAGGCCCGGTGTTTAACAAACTTGACATTCATCTCATGAGCTCTAGAAGCTAACACAAATAGGCAGAGGGAATCCTAAACCAGGGATCAAGTCAAAATATTCAAAGAAATGAGAAGAGGAATCTGTGCTAACAATGCAGAGTGGGATGGTCAGTGTGCAGGGCATCTCTGGGAGTTGTGCCTCCCCTGAGGTCAATTCTGAGGGTGCCTGCATTTGTTTTAAGACCTGAGCTGAAATGTTTCCGCTTAGTGCCTGCCACTCCTGGTCATGTGACCTCCTGGTCCCGCCCACCTCTTCCTCACAGTTTTGAACCTGGCCCTGCCTGGGCCGGCAGCAGCTGAGGGAGGGAACCTCTGAAGGAACATTGGCTTTTCCCCCACGCCACTGACCTTGGGCTTTTTATCTGGGGGCCTAGCAGTGAGGGGCTCATGTCGCTTTTGTAGCATCCTGTCACATTCTGGTAGCATTTGTCTGGGTTGTGCTGGGAGCAGAAGGTAGCCCACCTGCTCTCCTCGCCCTCCAGCAGCTTGCGGTAGGTGGCGATCTCAATGTCCAGGGACAGCTTGACGTTCATCAGCTCCTGGTACTCACGCAACTGTCTGGCCATGTCCTGCTTGGCCTTCTGCAGGGCCTCCTCCAGTTCAGCCAGTAGGTTAAAAAATAGGGATACTTCCCTGAAATGGGTTTAATGCAATGGAAGCTGGATCATTGTATTTAAAAGTAAGGTTGCTTTCAGTCCTCATGATTTAGATGTCCCCCAGATGAGAGAATCACTTTCTGGGGTCTTCCTCTGGGCAGTGGGGTAGGTACATAAAGCAAATCATACAATGGAAGCTGGATCATTGTATTTAAAAGTAAGGTTGCTTTCAGTCCTCATAATTTAGATGTCCCCCAGATGAGAGAATCACTTTCTGGGGTCTTTCTCTGGGCAGTGGGGTAGGTACATAAAGCAAATCATGCTTGGCCATGTGTGGCTTCAGAGGAAAGGGCCTATCCCAGGTGGATGCACTTACATTTCTAGGAGGCCTCTATTTGAGAGGCGTCTGTCTGAATGGGCTGAGTTAACCCCAGATCCACATCTGTCCTGAGTCAGGGGCATGGATGATGGGATGACCTGTGGAGGCTCGGCCCTACCTGTTTTTTTA
>NW_008343671.1:513005-528444 GCF_000622305.1 Nannospalax galili | reverse complement strand
GGGCATCTGTGTGAGTGCACATATCTGTGCATGTCTTCTAGGCTCACGTCCTCATTCCTTCAGGTTTCCTATCAAATGTCTCATGCTGCCTTCTAGCCTTTGCTCCCTAATGCCGTGTTTCCTCATTGCCCCACCATCCATTTTCTGCCTCTTACACTATCACGTAAGACCCGAGAACTGAGGGGCTGGATCGTATTTGCTCAGCTCTGTCCCTGTAGCTCACAGAAGAGTGTCCTGGGGTACATGGGTGCTCTACAAAAACATGTCCTTAGGAGATGCAGGTAATTGTGCCTCACCCTTCCCTCCAGGCTGACTGGCTGACTGGTTTGTATAATTGCACCAATCTGCAGTGCTCCAGGAAGAACAGTAGTGGGACTTGGCTGGGCTGGGCTGGGCAGGCCCCATGACTCAGACAGTTCTGTGGGAATCACTGGCTTTTGGTGATAGGCAGCTGTTCTGGATCCTCAACATGACACGCTTGCTCTAAACAGCCACGGTTGAGTTTTTCCTCTCTTGGGACCTTCTAGCTACCCCAGGGAACCTCTTCTCTCCTTTCAAGGAGCAGCACCTGCCTCATGAATCACAACCCGCAGATGGGATGAGGAGCAGGGAGGTCAGTAAGGAGCCTGCAGCTCGTGTGCCCGTGTGGACTCCAGCCCTCCCGACCGGGCACCAGGGCCTCTTTACCGCCTCATAGAAAGCTCTCAGGAAGTTGATCTCGTCCATCAGGGCATCCACCTTGGCCTCCAGCTCTACCTTGTTCATGTAGGCAGCATCCACATCCTGGGCACAAAACACAAGATCATTCTGGGGTTCTTCCTTCCTGGGTTGGCCAGCAGCCTCCGGGAGCCATCTCTGAAACTAGTGGGATACCTTCAGCTCCCAGGAAAGGCCATGCCTCTGCTCCATGCTATGGAGTGGACCTGGGGATGTCCACATAGTGTGGCCCCTATGAATGCCTGCCTGCTCATCAGCTAGTGCCACTTGAAAGGTCTCCTATGACACCTTCCATGGCAAGGACACTGCATCCTGAGCCCTGGGACTCCCATTGCCTCTGGGCTCTCAAGCCTCTCCCCAAAGCCTGTGTGGCTTCCCATCCTCATGCCTCTGCCCATCCTGTCTCCCTCTCACCCTCTCGAAAAGTTGCTCTGTTCTTATTCCAGCTTAGTCCTGGGAGGTCTCTCCCTTCCTCTGTTCCCACCAAGCAGACTGGCCAGATCTTTAGATCTCTGACCTGATACCTCTACCGCTTCACCACCAATCCAGGCTCCATTTTGTGGATTCTGGGCTCAGGACCAGGCCCCTTTGAGTTTCCCTCTCCTTGCACTGGACCATGCAGGGAGAGGTCCTGGGGTATGATTAATACATCTCAGACTTGGGAGTCCTGGATTCTGACCCACTTCTGATTATCTGGGTACCTATGGACAATAAACCAAACTTACCTGGCCCTCAAGTTTCCTCACTTTTTTTTTTTGTCTTTTTGAGACAGGGTCTCCCTGTAGTCCCAGCTGGCCTGGAACTCACAGAGGTCCACCTGCCTCTGCTTCCCAAGTGCTGGGATTAAAGCACCATGCCTGGCTCGAGTTTCCTCACTTTTAAAGTAAAATATGTCTCCAAGATTTGTCATGCAAATCCAATAAAGGCTATAGGAATGGCGCTAACGTCACTGGAAACTCTGCCGCCCCCAGGAACCTGCCGTCAGCGGGAGCGCCTCTTCCCCTCACCTTCTTGAGCACCACGAACTCATTCTCTGCTGCAGTGCGCCTGTGGATTTCCTCTTCGTACCTGTGGGAAAGGCCAAGAAGGGTGTTGGTGGAGGGCTTGAGAGTGAGATGGGAACTATGATCTAGTGGGCACACGGGAAATAATTTGCTATAGAATATCTCCCTGTACATGCATGGTCTCAGAATTCCAAACCAAACACCCCTAGTTCTGCCAAAAGAGGACTCGAGCTGCAAACGGCAAAGCAGACTGTCCTCTTCCGGGGTGCCTTTTCACAGAGCCTGTTCTCTAAAGAATCGTGCCTTCCTCCCTCCTCTTCCTCCTCCTCCTTCTCCTTCTCTCCCTGTTCCTCTTCTTCCTCCTCCTCCTTCTCCTTCTTTCCCTGTTCCTCTTCCTCCTCCTCCTCCTTGTTTTTGACTGGCAGCCCCTGACCTCTAGCCTAGCTCCTGCATCCTCTGGTGCTGTCACGTCCCCTAATATTCTCAGTCACAGTGAATCTCATCCTAAGAGGCGGAGTCGTCAAGGTAATGGGAGCCCCTCTGCCCCGGCTTTCTTATCTCCAGTCTGCTCCTGATCTGTCTGGCCACTAGAGCGGCCCTTCCATTACAGGTGGCCCAGGCTGTTACCCAGGCTGCCTTAGCACCAGTGTATCATATATTTTCTCCCAACGGGCTCCTCGCTGTCTCCTCAGCTGCCTTCTTATGAAGCATTTTCTTCACCTATGTTTATACAACTGCCCTTGTTTTCCCTGTTTCTCAGCTCCTAGTCTTGACACATAGGCCACTTGGTCTCCACAGCAGCACTGCTGGTCATGAACCAGGAGCACACTCTTCAACACACACCTGGCTGTGTCCTTCCCATGCCTTCTTCCTCCTCAACCTAATCTGTAGTCTCCTCCTTCAGGGAGCATTCTTGGATGGAAACACTCTTTCCCATGTTTGCATGCATGTTATAAATTATCATCTCTATAAGAATTATGCAATTTTGGAGTCTTTTAGATAGACCCACTGAAGGGTACTCCAATCTCTTCACCTGCGTCCCTGTTCAGCATGGAAGAAGCCAGAGCGGTCTGTGTCCCTATTCCCTATTGGCAAGTTGGGCAACCCCTTCAGAGGATGGCGTGATAAAAATAGGAGGTAGGAATTGGCTAGGCAGTTAGGGTAAAAAGACCCCAAAGAAAAGTAGCCAGTTTCTTGGCTAAAAGTCAAAATGTCCTTGGGCCTCTTAGCAACACACTCTGTTCCAAAGGCCAAAAATGTCAAAAGTACTTGGGAGCTCTTATCTAATCTGGGGAGATATGGGAGGAGTTAGAGGGGAGGGAGTGGGCATGGATTTGATCAAAATACCTTATATGCACGTATGACATTCTCAATAAATTATTTAAAAAAATAATAAATTATCATCTGTACTTGCCTTTCTGTTCCAGGGCTGAATCACTACATGTCTGCCTAATCATAACAGAATAAAAATAACTAGTACATCTTACTACATGCTAGACCAAGTGCTTTCCATCACTGGCCACAGGGGTGACTCAGCACTTGAAATGGTCTGGTATGACTGAGGAGTTGAAGTTTAAGTTTTACTTAAATTTATTAAATACTAATTAAGGGCCAGGTGTGGTGGGGTACACCTTTAATCCCAGCAATTGGGAAGAGAGGTGGATCTCTGTGAGACCAAGGCCAGCCTGGTCTACATGGTGAGTTCCAGGCCTGCTGGGACTACAGGGAGACCCTGTCTGAAAAAGACCAAAAAATATTGATTAAAATGTTCTTAGGGGCTTGGGTTCTTACTACATTATACAAAGATCACTTCATGGAGCAATTAATTTGGGTTGGAATAATGGAATTAAAGAAAAATTAAAATAAGAAAAATAAGGAATAAAAGCAATAAAAATAAGAAAAAGGAATAATAAAAAAAGAGCAATGAAAAGAAAAACATGTCTAAAAGCACAAGCGCACGTGTGCGTGTGCGTGCATGCGTGCGTGCATGTGTGTGTGTGTTCTGTGTGTACATGCACATTTGCAAACACATGCAGATGGTCCTGGGAGAAGGCTGCAAGTACATCTTTTTCTATCTCTGTTCCTCCAGCCTCTTGGGCATTGCTGGGATGAATATATGAACCCTGTAAAGGAGCATTTAGTTGAATAAATGTGAGTGAGAGATTCCCTGGCTTTATTTTTTAACTCATGAGTTGCCCTTTGTATAACTTTGGATAACTGAGCTGCCATTTCTGAGCCTGAATTTCCTTATCTGCAGAGGTTAAACGTTGTTACATAGGCATAAGTCTTTGAACCTATGGTAGCCATCACTCTGTTAGCCCCAGCGCTCTTCCTCAAAGCCACAAAATTCTGGACCAAGGGTCCATGTTTTCTACTTCATGTCTGTTTGATTACATCTCATGACCGCCCCCCCAAGTGTATGTCCCATTCCCAATGAATGTGTGTGTCGGGGGGTGGATTTCAGAGAATACGGCCCTCTCCTCCTACCCCTCTGGCTTCTCCGAAAGCATCAGGGGACCCCAGGAGGGAGAAGCTGAGTTCCCACTCACTTGTTCTTGAAGTCCTCTACCACATCTTGCATGTTCTTCAACTCTGTCTCCAGCCTTCCCCGTTCTCCTCCCAGACAGTCCAGCTGTCGCCTCAGATTGGCGATGTAGGCTTCAAACATGGGCTCGAGATTGGTTCTGGTGGTTTTGTGGTCTTGCAGGAGGCTCCATTTGGTCTCTAGGACTTTGTTCTGCTGCTCCAGGAATCGCACCTGCCCAGGTCAGAGGTAAGAGACTGTGAGGGGATTTCCCTGTTGCAGTCTCCCACATGCTCTGAGATACAGGACTTCCTAATAGTGCAGGGGCTCTGCATGACCTCAGAGCCCAGGTGGTACCTCCTCTTCCTCCTCCTCCTCCTCCTCCTCCTCCTCCTCCTCCCCCTCCTTCTCCTCCTTATCCTCCTCATCCTCCTCCTCCAACTGCAGGGAGCATGGGATTCGGAGAGCCAAGTCAAAATGTTAGTGTACTGGGCTTGGGAGACATCAGAATACACCAACCATGATGACATGTGATAACACAGGAAAAGAGCATTGCATCTGAGCCTAAACTGATTCCTATTAAGTGGGTAGAAGGTTTGCGGCAGAAAATTCATCTGTTCATTTTCTTTCTGTCAAGATTTCTCAGGATCTGGATTCTGGACTCAGTTGCTGGTTTACTTCAGAAATATTGGTGTGGGCCACTCAAGAATTGCACTGAAGGAACCTGGACACAATCTCAACCATGTCTCTCAGTGGTTGGGTGGCCTTATACAATCTCCTCTCTCACTTTGCTCTTTAGGGCCCTTGTGATTGTGGGCTGCTAATTTGGGTTTCTGGATTTAACCCTATCTGCTCCTCATTCTGGGAAATATGCAAAACTCTCCCCTCCCGCCTCAACCTAAAGTCCTCTCACTGGGAGGGACTGCAATGTCACTTAGCCTCCAAGAATGAAAGAACAGTCTCTCCACTACTTCAGTGATGCAGTGTCTCTACAGGGGTCTTTAGCAAATGCAACTTTCTCTCCCACTCCCACTGTAGGAGAGAGGACACCCGGGCTCCAAGTCCTTCCCTAGTCCCATGCCCTATTCCCATATCTCCTCTGGATGAATCAGGGAGAAGCAAAGCCCAGGATTTTCCTTTCTCAGCCAGGCTCCTGGAAGCCACATCTCTGTTGGCATAACGCAGGCCAGCCAGGAGGGGTGACATGGGTAACAAAGCTAGAGAACAGGTGCCTTAGCAGTGCCTTTGGTGAGGTCTACCCACCCAACAATCTTCTCCCCATGCTGAAGCATTCAGTGTCTGGCAGAGCTGCAAAGGGAGGGAGAGTTCACCTGTTCCACCCTACAGGAGCCCAAGAGGAGGGGCAACTCTCCCCACAGTAGAGCCCACACTGGAGCCTGAGCTGAGAGGCCTCTTGGCTTAACACTTTCTTCTACACCCCAGAAATTTAGCACAAGTGGTCCAGAGCTGCGACCCTTCTCCCTTCCCAGATGAGGCATGAGATGGTGATCTACAACAGAACCACGTCCCGTAAGGGCCTTTCCCAGAGCCAGGGACCTCTGTGACGCCAAATCATGCGGCAGTTGAGACTGAGGCTGAAGTCCCACGTTTCCCTTCACTGACAGAAACACACTAAATGCTCTGAATGCCACTTTACTGCCCATTCAGCCTCCCGGATACACCCTATCACCAGGGCATGTCACCAGAGCAATGCTCCTGCCTCAAGAGGACATTAGTGTTGACTAACTGGGTGAGGGAAAGGGACTCAGCTCACTTCTATGAACTTTCAGTCTTCTCTTCTCCATCCCTTTTCCTTCAAACTGACCTCCTTATCTGTCTAGCTGAGCCCATAATAAGCACTGGCCACCAGAGTCGCAGTGTCCTCATTGTGGGTCTGAGACCTCTGGGGTCTGTGGATGGACATTTTATTATCCTGCCTCATCAGTAGACTGACTAGCCTCCAGGTGCACAGGTCCTGGGAAGCCAGTTTGTTTCAGGAAAACCCAGAAAACAAAAATCTCAGACGGAAGCTGCTTTAATAACAAAGACCCCACCTGCCCCTCACCTTGTCAATGAAGGAGGCGAACTTGTTGTTGAGGCTCTTGATCTGCTCCTTCTCCTCCTTGCGAACTCGCTGGAGGGATGGATCGATCTCCAGGTGTAAGGGGGTCAGGAGACTCTGGTTGACAGTGACTTCGTGGATGCCCCCAGCTCCAGGGGCCATCCCACCTCCAAATCCATATCCACCGTAGGCTCCCCCAACTCTGTACCCTATGCCACCGACACCCAGCCCACAGCTAGCAACGCCAAAGCTGGCCCTGCTGGAGCGGAAGCCCCCACCAATAGAGATTCTCTTGCTACCCCCTAAGCTGTGGAGGCTCCTTGTCCCAAAACCACCCCCAAAGCCACTGCCAAAGCTCTTTCCGCTCTGGGACACAGAGACAGAGCTAAAGCCCGGCCGGCAGCCTGGGAGGAGGCTGGCTGAGGAAGCACTGAAGTTCCGTGTGCCCCCCGATTTGATGGTCACAGAGGATCGCTGGGTCATGGTGGAAGTTGCTGTCAGAAGGCAGCAGAGCAAAAAATGTTAGAAGAATGAAGTCTTGGCTCTTCTGGACTTGCCTTGACTTTTATCCCTTTCAAGAACTGGGCTTGGCCAGAGGAGATCAAAGACCACTCTGTTGAGTTCACTTTAATGGCATGTCTGGCCACAGCCCATCTTCCTGCCCGCTAATCACCGTGGGGAACACCCTACCCTGGGCAGGACCAGGCCTGGCTTCAGAGCTCCCCACCTTCCCAGGTTCTGTCATACACTGTGGACACTCTGCTCCATGCCCAGATCCCAGGCTCCATACCCAAGCATCTTACTCTGCCCATCCTATCCTGTTCATTTACATATAAAAATCCCGTTTATTGAGGATTGAGTCTGTGCCCACCATGTGGAAGGTCTACCACAATATCGTTACATTTGATTTTATAGCTCTGTGAAAGTAGATGAATTATTGCCAGCGTCTTTTGAACACGTCATGAAGCTGACCTTCACCCCACTTCTCATTTAACCCTCGACATCAGCTGTTCTTGTTCTTGGTTTTCACGTGGACTAATTGGAGCATAGACTGGTTAGGCACCCTGGCTAATAGCAAGTGTTGGACCAGTATTAGAGCCCAGTGGTCTGACTGGGTCATATGCCCCAAATTCCTGAACTTCACATAGCTGGGGAAAAATCCACAGAGGATGCGATGTCTCTTGTCCTAGGGAAGAAGCAGTCAGGGTGCCACTCCAAACTCTTGTCCCCCAGTTGCTGTAACCCCTTCACTCCTATCCCCACCCCTCACCCCCAGTGCCTTGAGTCTTAGCTTGCCCTTTTCCAGGAATTTAACAATCGCTCTCAGGGTCTTTTCTCCCTGCCCTGAAATCCTTACCCTCCTCACCGTTCTAAACACGGTCCCTTGTTTTCCTCTCTTCTCGTTGGTGTCATGTGCCATTGAACTTCTGCCCTAGCATGAATGGTTCTCACAACCCTGGTTGGCAGCTCCCATCACTTCACACTGGGTCCTGAGTACTGAGCCCACCCTGTCCAAGCACACCTGATCCCTAAGTGAGCTTCATCACCCAGCTCAGTCCTGATGGGAAGGGTTCAGGAGACTTGTGAGCTCAGGAATGTGGGGGCTTCCTGGGCGTCTCCCTACTGCCTGCAATTTTGCAGTTATGGACTCATTGGCTCCTCTGCCTGGCCCCAGGGCTGACTTTTAACTCCTCTCCTAACCTTTTATTTCTCTGCTCAGGTTTGCAAGTTTGAAGCTGTCAGAGAACAATCTGCTCCTTTGCTGTCTGAGGCCTGGGCCACCCACCCTACGTCAGTGCTGTCCCAGAACATAGGCTGGTTTGGGAAGAGGATGACCTCGCCCTACATGACATACTGAGCAGGAGACTGGGCAAGGCTTCTGCCTAGGGGTTGGGGTTTCCTAAACAAAACATCCCAAGGAGAAGGGAGAAGGCTGGTGGTCTCCTGCCCTCTCCACGCCGCCCTCTCCACGCCACCCTCTCCACACCACCCTCTCCATACCGCCGCCCTCTCCATGCCGCCCTCTCCATGCTGCCCTCTCCATACTGCCCTCTCCATACCACCCTCTCAGTTCCGCATGAAGGGACAACAGTTGTGTTCTGAGCACTGCCTGTGTTGACCCCTGGCTTGGGGAAGCCTGAAAGTCAGGACAATTTTGGGGGGCACATAGAGGGCTGAGCCAAACACATTACACATGCTGTTTAATAGGCACATTCAGAGGAGGGAATAGGAACACTCACTCTAGCTGGCAGTTTGTAAGCAGCCAGTGATGAGACAGCCTGACGTTAAGGTGGCCTGAGAGACATGGACTCCCCTGTCACTGCATCTGGGGGGAAGGGACAGGTGGCGTTGAATGGGCATTTGTGGATACCTGGTCCTAGCAGGATCCATTGAATATGAATTGTGGAAGAGAATGGACCTTGGGTTTGTGTGTCTAGCACAAAGAAGTACCAGGAGCAACTTGGGGACTACAAAGAGGCTGCCTTAGGCCAGTGATTGATTTAGTCAGGGTATCAGGCCCCTTGGCAGCACAGGAGGGCCCTGTGAAGAGGAGGTGGGAGAAGGGCCCAGGCATCAAGGTACAGGTGAGAAAAGGCTTCAGGGCAGTGACTAGGGGAGTGGTTGGCTGCTGGCCTTAGTGCCTGTAGCTTTTCCTGCTGGATGATGTAGTGGAAACAAACTTGATGCTGGAGCCACTGCTCCCTGGGCCCCGGCTGCTGCAGGTGGTGAAGCTAGAGCCTCCCAGGCCTGCACCCAAGCTGTGCCCACTGCTGGTGGTGAAGTTGTAGCCACTGCTCCCATTGAGACCCAGGCTTCCACTTCCCAAGCCGCTGCCACCGCCATAGCCACTGGAAACTGTGGAAGTGACCACGGCTGCAGAAAAAAGGAGACAGGGTTAAGCATCTGGTGTTAGAACCTGTGTCCTGAAGTCCCTGGGGAGGCAGGCAATGGGTGGTCTCACAGGTAGGTGCTGATCTTCTTCCTATCTCCTGTCTGCTCAGTGAGACACTGAGCTGGGCTGTAGTGCCTGCATTCTCCAGGTAGGAAGGACTTTCTTCCTCCTCTAGGCTACTCTCTTACAGAACCTACTGAAGAGTTCTCCAGGATGCTGTTCCCCCTGTGGCTGTGTCTGATCCTGTCTCCCTCTGTTGGCTTGGTTCTGGGGTCTTCTTCCTTCTGAGAGCTCATATGAGATGTACATGTCCTTTTCCTGGTATCCCCTTGGCTTTGGTGCTCTAAACACCATTGATGCCTACCCTGGAAAGGCCTTAGCACCTTCCTGTAGCAACCCTCTGCAGAGCTGAGTTAAGCCTTTTGCCAGACTGTTCAGAGGAGGCAGGGCCCCCTTCTAGCCACACTCTGGGACCTAACCCGAATGCCGTCTCCAAAGAGTCTGGGCAGAACCAGGAAATTTCCTAAGTCCTGTCTGTGTCAAATACTTGTTTCTGAGCTCTCTAAGTTAGGCTTGCAACTCCAGAGAGACTGCATGTACTTCTGGAAGGTAGGAGGTGTGGCTACGGCTTCTAAAGTGCCTATAGGACAATACACAGAACGTCCCATCACCTGTTTAGTGGTGTGGCACTCACTCCCAAAGGTAAGAACTGTGGAACTAAAGATGCTCATCTAACTTGGCAAGAAGAGGCAAGAGAATCAGGAATTTGAGGCCAGTCTGGGCTCCATGAGATCTGATTCAAACAAACAAACAAACAAATAAACAAACAAACGAGAACCTTTAGCTCCACACTGATGCTCACTTGGGTGGACCTAGTTACACTCAACGGATTACAAAAGATAAACGCAAACAGAACAGAAATGCATTAAAAGAGGAGGGAGACTTGTTGGGATAGGGGTTGGCAAGGGGGAAAGAGTGGGGGTAAGAGTGATCAGAGTACATTATATACATGTATGAAATTGTCAGAGAATAAATTTAATTTAAAAAGACTACCAGTACCACAATGAATAATTAATATAATAATATAACAATAATATGATATAAAAAATCCACAGCCCCCTATGGCTTTCTCTCTAACATACCTAAGCCCTCAAACTTTCTAAAAACAAATCTGCCCGTGAGGTCCTCTCAGTTTCTTTCTGTATACCCCGCCCCGAACCACACGTCTGCAAAGTCACACAGGGTGTCATACTCACAGATGTTCACTGGAGAAACGCCCTCTGCACTCAGCCTGATTGGGAGGAGGGAGGAAAGGTTACTACGGTGGCTAGCATCTCACAGGTATTTGCAGTGACATTTTTGCAAATGTTTTAAGTGTTAAAAAACTATTATCTTTATTGCAGAAATAAAGTTGAAATTCTGAAAATACTAGCAGAACCAAAAATAATCAAAATCTAATAGATGGAATAATGTGGAGCTTGAGGTTCAGAGCAGTAAAACCTGTAGTCTCAGAAACACAGTTTTCGTCGCATACTTGGAACTAATATATATTGAGAACCTGCTATATACGTCATGCCATTTTGTTCTCCTGACAACCCTATTAGGTGTTATTCCCTTAATTTCATAGTGGGAAACTGAAGCTCAGAGGGGCTCATTAACTTTCTCATTGTCCATCTGTCTCCAAAACCCTAAACTTTGGCCACTAAACTAAAGGAGAGCTAGTATTTTTTATTATATTATCTTTAGTGTGTGTGTGTGTGTGTGTGTGTGTGTGTGTGTGTGTGTGTGTGTGTGTGAGTGAAGGTACATACCATTTCTCTGTGTGTGCACGGGTGTCACTGTGTGTGTGTGTGTGTGTGTGTGTGTGTGTGTGTGTGTGTGTGTGTGTGTGTGTATGTAAGGGCAGATTCCTACAGAGGCCAGAGGAGTCAGATCCTCCAGGAGCTGGAGTTACAGGCAATTGTAAGCTGCCTGACATGAGTGTTGGGAACTGAACTTGGGTCCGCTACAAGACCAGTACACGCTCTTAACCACTGAGCCATCTCTCCAGCTCCAAGAGCTAGTAGTTTTTGATGTTTTGGTTGTTTGCCTTAACCTTTAACAGTCAAGCTATCACTCCAATCTATAGTACTTTTTCAAACACTTTTTGCATATCATGAGCTATTGTAAGTTTCATGCATATTGCCTTATTTTAGCCCTTTTAGTAATATACAACATCGGAACTATTACCCCTATTCTACAGGTAGGAACCCTGAGATGTGGGAAGGTTAAGAAACTTGCCTGTGGTAATGCAGCTGGTAACAGGCAGAATACCAAGCTCCCATTAGTTCTGGGGATCATCTAGTCTTCTGGTCTCTATTCTGCCATTGAAGAAACTGAGGGCTAGACATAACTGACTTCCCATAATGAGTGAGGGACCTGTAAACCCAAATCTAAAACAGTTTACTCTCAGTTCAGAACCTTTATACCACATTTCCAGACCTGTTATGTAACCAGACTTCTTTAATAGAATTAGGTTTCTTAGGCCTGCTCAGGTCTTCGATTTCTATGGGGTGTACCGTGAATGACTTCTTAGTTTGGAAAGAAATTGTACCTTCATTCAATTTCACCTGCATTTTGCTCCCTCTTCCAGTAGAGGATGGGCTGCAGCCAGCCTGGCCTCTCAGGGTACCTAGGCCCCTGTGTTTTCTTTGAGAACAGATTGGCAACCCACCTGTACTCCTCACCCTCCAGCAGCTTCCTGTAGGTGGCGATCTCCACATCTAGGGCCAGCTTAACATTCATGAGCTCTTGGTACTCCCGAAGCAGCCGGGCCATGTCCTGCTTGGCCTTCTGCAGTGCGTCCTCAAGGTCCACCAGTTTGGCCCGGGCATCCTTGAGGGCCAACTCTCCGCGTTGCTCAGCATCTGAGATGGCAGTTTGCAGGCTGGCACACTGAAAAGAAAGGGGTGTCATGAAATCTGTGGACAGATTCTGTATGTGGGGTGCTCTTTGAATAGGAGTCCTCAGAGATAGGAAAACCCTGAATAAACGGGCATTCTGGAGCTCTTGGACCGACTGGAATTTTACCTGCTTCTTCACGCCATCAATCTCAGATCTCAGTCTCTGGATCATTCGGTTCATCTCTGAAATCTCTTGCTTGGTGTTTCGGAGGTCATCGCCATGCCTGCCTGCTGTCACCTGCAGCTCCTCGTACTGATAGGATCAGGGCAGACATGGATACTTAGTGAATGCCTGTGTGCCAAGCAGGCCACTCATCACCAGTGACTCTCCCCTTCCCTCATTCATTTATCCAGGTGGTTCTTCTTGAGCCCATTTGCTTGTCAAGAAGGTAGCCAGCTCTGGGAATAATGGCACATGAGCACAGGCTGGCCCTGCTTTCAGAAGCTTACATTTGCTTGGGAGAGACAGACACTAAGTTGCATACTGCTTAATTTGTAGTTCCAAACAGGGCCCTTGAGAGTGTCATAAAGGAGTCTGACTTAGATTTGAAAGTGCTGAGGGAGTAACAGAGGGAGCCTTTCTTGAGACAGAGATGCTAAACTGTGGTCTTCAAGTTGGGTAGGAGGAGCCTCTGTAGCCAGCCTAGGGAGAGAACATTCCAGACAGAGGAAAGGACCTATGACATGACCCTGGGGCAGGAGGAACAGCGGTGAGTTCTGGGAGTGAGGAAGTCACTGTCACTGGGGTGGGAGGTTTCCTTGGCCTTGTGCATGCAGATGGACTGTGCCCATGAATTAAGGTAGCCATGCAGAGAACAGTGCTGAGAGCTGTGGAGGAGGGACAGGAAACAGTGTGGATGGCACAGTGTTGACCTGACAGAGACCCTGGTCTTGGTGGTTTTCATCCTAAAGGTGTGTCTCCATGGCATGCTTGTTTAGGAGAAATGGTATACTGGCCCCTCAGGCCCACTGGCATGAAACCCACACATTTCCCATCAAAAAAGCTCCTGCCAGAGTCAGTATCCATTGAGTTTGGGAAGTGCTGGACAGCTCAGCTCCCTGTTTCCAGATATGCAGGACTAGCAGGAAGAACAGCTCAACAACACAGGGAATTATCTATTATCAATTTCAACCACTTCCCTTTGGGGTTAAGAAGCTGTACTATGGACCCCTGCAAGCCCCTTCTTTCCTTCCATGTTTCGAGCAGAAGGGCAGTTTCACAGGGCAGAGCAAGGGATGAGAGTCAGAGAGTGGCGAGCAGATGTAAGGGTCCTGGGTTTGGCAGGGTGTCGATGCAGGGTCTGCTGCACTGTTCTAGCCCAGATTTAATGGCCGCCTGAGCCTTCAAACAGTAGTTTGGGGTCAGTCAACAGCCTCCTTCTTCCAGATACCGATCTTTTGCCTCACAAGTGTGTGTTCCTGCAAGTGTGTGTTCCTGCAAGTGTGTGTTCCTGCAAGTGTGTGTTCCTGCAAGTGTGTGTTCCTGCAAGTGTGTGTTGTTGCAAGTGTGTGTTGCTTGCTCAGCCTTAAACATTTTCTTGCTCTTTCGTAGTCTTTCGTCTTTCTGCTTCTCTGCTGGGCTAAAGACCTAGCTCTTCCTGGTAGCTCTTTGTTAATGCTGTCTTTTTCCCTTCGGTGATTGCCCATCTACTTCCTGACTTTCTAGACTTTGGGTTTTCTGGTTGCCGTTTCTTCATTTATAACCCCGAAGCCCTGCTTGGCAAAGTGCAGGAGCTCAGAGCATATGAATAGAAGTAATAGCCCTTTAGGACCTACCTTACGAATACTTCTTAGTCATTTTGGAGTTTCACCCAGTCCAACCTATAGCGAACAATGTGAGGACCATGAATGTCCTTCTGGGCATGCAGCGTTGCCCGGGCCACAGTGTATGCGGTTAGGTTTTCCTAGCATCAAAGCTGCGCCTACCAGGTTTTCTGAGAGAAGTGATGAAGTGCAGCCTCAGAACACTAACCCTGGGCTTATCACCTCACCTTGGTCTGGTACCAGGACTCGGCCTCTGCCCGGCTTCGGTTGGCAATGTCTTCATATTGTGCTTTGACCTCAGCGATGATGCTGTCCAAGTCCAGGCTGCGGTTGTTGTCCATGGACAGGACCACAGAGGTGTCACTGACTTGGTTTTGCATCTGAGAGAGTTCCTACAAGGTATCGACTCAGTGTCATCCAGGAACGAAAAGGACTATGAGTGCCTGAGGTGACTAATCACCTAGGTTAGGAATCACTTCTCTGGTGTCCCTGGCAGAGACCTAACTGTCTGTTCCCTGGGTATTCTCAGTCATGTTGAGGATCCCAATTCTTCCCACAGAAGTTTCTATACCACTGATCATTGTGGTGGGAGTTCCCCCTGAATTGCCTCTTTCGAGGTACCCATCAGTGTGGTTTCCTTGGGGATGGGGGTAAAAAAGTGTCCTTTGTATCCTAATCACATAGACTCAGATATGATGTTTGTTCACATGCTATATAAACGGGTTCTTCAGGATCAAATGGTGTTTAGGACCCTGCCACCCCACCCCGTAGTGTCGTTTCCTTCCTCTGTTTCTCTTTCCACAGATCCAGGTATCTGCTTTCCAGAGGGCGGGGCCTCAAATAAGGCATCTTTAGAGGTCAAGAAGTCATCTAACCAGTGAGCTGAGGGGCAGCTTGCTTCTGGATTTTTTGAGGAGGGAGTCTTCATTCCTAGAATGAAGCAACATGCCTTCCTTTGTAGGACTGCCCTACCATGGTGGGGAGAAGAAGCCTCAGAGTTGGGACATTTCCATGTGATAAAGTTTTCCAGCAGTTCCCTCTGCCCCTTCTCCCCCAGGGTCCAGCGTGCTTGGGATGAGATGCTGGTTGACACACTCTAAAGCATCCTTTGCTTTCCTGGCTCTGGTACCAAGAGCAACAGAAACACTTGTGAACCCTTACTGCCTCATAGATCATCCGGTAGAAGTTGAGCTGGTCAGTCAGAGAGTCGACCTTGGCCTCCAGCTCCACCTTGTTCATGTAGGCTCCGTCTACATCCTGGAACAACAGCCCAGGAGAGTCCTCTGAGAACCTAGCTCTGAACAGCAAGTCAAAAGGAGCTGAGCAGAATCTAATCTTGATTTCTGGGGATTCAGGTTGGGGAGGGTGATCACTGAGACTGGGACTTCAGTTTCCTGGGATAAAAAAAAAAACCTGAGCAAGGCCAGTGGGGCCTTTAACACAGGGAGACATCTGGGAGGTTTGTACCTCTTCATGGTCTCATTATTGATAGGGTATTTCTTGGGTGTCCCAAGGATCAGACCATCCTACCCT
>NW_008343671.1:491883-512945 GCF_000622305.1 Nannospalax galili | reverse complement strand
CTCCCCCTCCCTCCCGCCCCCCATGCTGGAGTTCAAATAGAAAAATTCATTTTGTAGTCCAGGCTGGCTTCAAATACAGGTTGGCTTCTGGTTTCTAGCTCCTGAGTGCTGGGATCATGGGCTTGGTGCTAAATCTCCTTTGAGAGACATTCTTACCTTTTTTAGGGTCACAAACTCATTTTCTGCAGCTGTGCGCTTGTTAATTTCATCTTCATACCTGTAAATATGGGAGTCAGAGGGATGTGTGATTGAGCAAAGTGTCCACTTAACTCTTCTCTGGCTGCTGTAGCAAGAGTTAAAAGACCTCAAATCCTCTCCAGATCTTCTGTGACCTGTGCATGACTTTGGGTGATTCACTTAACCTCTATTTCTTCCTCTATAAAGGCAGATAATTTCTTCTGCCAGTTAAAAATAAAACTTTTATAAGCCTAGAAGGTGAGCATGGACTCATGGGAATAGAATTATGTGCTTAGGCAATTCCATTTCTTTATAGATGCTTGGTCCTAATCACTCCAACTGCATGCCGCCTCAGTGCCTGCTGAACCTGCAGAGAAAGCTTCATTTGTTCAGGACAGTCTTCCAGGCAGATTTTGGGATATTTTCACCAGGCCTCAGGGCGACTTTTGTGAATAGGTGGCACTCAAGCCAGCTAAGGGCTCACCAGGGCACCCCTTTCCTCTAGCTACTTCTCCCACTGTAGCCCAAACGATGAACAGACAACAGTTGCCTCTGTAAGGAGCACCAGAAACCCTCCTCCTTCGTTCTATCCTTCTTCACCCCCGAGCTCATACCATCTTGGAAATTCAAGCCATCCCAGCCCTGAGCTCATGCCCAATGGGGCTAAATAATGTGCAGAACACAAAACAACATCATTGACCAGAATGAGCAACAGTGCCTGTGTTGTCAGATGATGCTGATTGGTACCCTTTGCAGTCGTGCAGACAGGTATAATCAGGCTGCCTTGTAACAGTGATGCTAAGGAAGGTCCCTCTGCTACTCTGCTTGTGCTGTCTTTGCCTACTGTACTCAGGGCTGCACATTCCAATGCTCCTAGCTGACACTGCATTCACTCCTTTGCACTTCTCTGGACCTCAGAGGAAGTAGCCCTGGGGGTAGTTGTGTGTAGTCAGGAGCCTGTCCCCGACTCACCTGACTTTGAAGTCTTCTACGACCTCCTGCGTGTTCCTCAGTTCAGCATCTAGCCTGCCCCTCTCGGCAGTGATGCCGTCCAGCTGTCGTCGGAGGTCATTGATGTATGTGTCGAATAAGGGTTCCAGGTTGTGTCTCACGGTTCTGGAGCCTTGCTCTTGCAGGAGGCTCCACTTGGTCTCTAAGACCTTGTTCTGCTGTTCCAGGAAGCGTACCTGCAGAGGACAGACAGAGACAGAGTGAAGTTTGCTTGAGAAGCTGGGGAGACAGAGCCAGCACTCCTGATGGCAAGGAAGACAAGCCAATGGGGGCTGTTGTTCCATGCCCATCTGGCAGGTGTGTAAGTGACAACTCCACCCTCAAATGAGAAAACCCATGAAGCTACCCCAGAGATTCTAGAGATTCCATAGAGTAGGCATGAGAGAGAACAGCCTCTATGAGGGAGCCATTCAGCTGGGGTTGAGATTCTCAGTGCTGCTGCTCTGGGTCAGGTAATTGGATGGAGAATCCCAGACAGGGGGCATCTCTACAAGGTCCTATGAGTCAGCTGGCCTGACTTGAAAATGTCTCTGCCCATGGCTAGTGGTGGGTGATGAGTGCTCTTCCCCTGCAGACCCTGATTATTGCTGTCTCTTCTGAGCTAGCTTTCTCCAGCTTAGTCACTCCATGCACTGGGACCTGGGAGGGATAAGCACAGGCCCACCTTGTCAATGAAGGAGGCAAACTTGTTGTTGAGAGTCTTGATCTGCTCCCGTTCCTCTTTCCGAACCCTCTGGATGGTGGGGTCGATTTGTAGGTTAAGGGGGGTCAGGAGACTCTGGTTGACTGTGACTTCTTGGATGCCTCCAGAGGGGCAGACAGGAAAGCCAGCGCCCCCATAGCCTCCTCCAATACCTCCCCCATAACCAAACCCACTGCTGACCCCAAACCCAGTGCTAGCCCTGCCACCAAAGCCAATTCGGAAGCCGCTTCCAGCACTCCCACCGACGGAGACCCGCTTGGACCCCCCCAGGTTGTAGAGGCTGCGGCTTCCAAAGCCAGTCCCAGCGCCACTGATCCTGCCCAGGGCCCCGCTGTTTCCTGAAGAGCGGGCCACAGAAGCGGAGCTGAAGCGGGAGCGGCCAGTATTTGCGGTGGTAGCTGAGGCAGTGCTGAAGCCCCGACGGCTGCCGGTGTGGAAAGTGATGGTGGACTGCCGAGACATGGTGGGAGAGGAAGGCTGGTGAGAGACGATCCCGAGGTAGATGCGTAAAGGGGCTGGAGAAGCCAGGCAGTTGGAGAACTGCAGGCCCCTGGGCTTTTATGAGCCTCCATAAAGGGCGGGGCTGGACTAATGAAGGGAGCCCTGCTGATGGCATCCCCTAGGCATCCACCAGTCCTGAGCTCACCCTCAGTATCCCGCAGGTCGTCCTCTTTTTTTTTTTTTTTTTTTAAAAAAAAAAAAAAAAAAAAAAAAAAAAAAAAAAAGCGCTACTGGTTAGCTCCTGGCCTCACCTTCCCCCACATGGAAACTCCTTTCCAGTTGCAACTTGATCAGCAGACCAGCTAATTGCTTTCAGTCATGTCCTAATCATGCATCCTCTAATAGACTCAGAAAACACTGCCTCATTTCTGAACCGCTTTCTTAGGTCTGGGACCAACTCCCTCCTGTCCAAACATCTTGTGTCAACACAAACGCTGCAATGCACTGTTTCCGGTTCCTTAGCATGCTTCCTATGCCTGAGAACTGTCTCAGCAGCTGCTGGGTGGCTCTCCCAATCCCATCAGGCTGGCCCTTCAGGTCTAGCGCATCTTCTTTAGGCTTCCATCCATTGATGGTCCTTTTGTTTTGCTCTTCAGGATTCATGCCTGTTGGGTATCATAAAGCACTTTCTAGAACATGTATGTTGGTGTACACATGCTTATACACCATGCTAGCACCAATGTCGTGGGCCCTTTGAGGCCATCCAGCATTCTGTCTTCTGTGAACAGACATGAAAGAAGAGAGACAGGTTTGAATCCCAGCCCCTCCCCCTCTTCCCAGTGCCTAGCCATGGGACCTTGGGCTCATCCTGCAACTTTTCTGAGCCCAACGTATGTCTGTAAAATGGGGTTTGTGGTCAGCGTTATTAATGGTAAGTTATTTTGCAGGGCCTCAGCCATGTAAATTCAGAGCCCATTGGGTCACTCTGCTCCCAGTAGCACAAGTATTAATGAAGGGCTGGCCACATCCATCCTCAAACAGGTCCTGGAAAGATTCAAAACACAACACACATTCCTAATAATGACTCACAGTTCCGTTGGGAAGACAAAACTGAAGTATGCTAGAAATTTGAACAAAATGGTGTATGGCCAAGCTGTCTTAATTTTTTTGTCTTATTATATGTGTGTGTTTCGCCTGCATGTATGGAAGTGTACCACGTGTGTGAAATAGCCATGGAGGCTAGAAGAGGGTGTTGGATCCCCTGGAACTAGAGTCACTGATGGTTGTTAGCTTCTGTTCAGACAACAGGTGGTGGGGATAGAACTTGGGTTCTCTGTAAGAACATTCAGTGCTCTAGTGAAGGTAGCTTTGAGTTGCCTTCTCCCAGAAGTCCCCAGTCTGTCCTGTTGTCCTGAAGACCTGTATCCCCTCCTCTTCTCTCTCTCATCAAAACAGTCCCAAGGCTGCAACCAGTGGACAAATTTGTATCTTCATCCATTTTTTAAAAAAATTTTAAGTTTATTTGTTATCTCTCGTGTGTGTGTGTGTGTGTGTGTGTGTGTGTGTGTGTGTGTATTATGTGAATGCTGGCACACACACTTAACAGTAGGTGTGAGAGGACAACTTTGAGGAGTTATTTCACTCTTTTCATTGTGGGATCTGGGGATCAAACTCAGGTCATCAGGCTCGCACAGCAAGTACTTCTACTCACTGAGCCATGTGTCTGGCTCCTCGTTCATCTTCCTGATTTGCCCCACATCCTCCTAGCATGGACTGACAGAGTATGCAGTGTGCCTTATCTCCCTTTCTTCCTGCATCCCCTCTTCCTGTCTTTCATAAGGTACCTGACAGAGAAATGATTAGGTCCTCTTTGACCTTGCTGACCTCTTCTTGCTGTGACTTTGAAGGGTGGGAGGATAGGAAAGATGATAGTGAGGTGTTCAGGCAGTGTGGATAAGGAAATGAAACCAACAGCAATTAACTGAGAGACAGGCTGACATAGCCTGATAGGTGGGAAGGAGAGAGCCAGGTCCAATGGTCCTTCTGTACAGGTGTCATTTGGGAGACACATATGGCAACTTGGCATTTGGAGCACTGGTCCCTGTCCTTGGAGCTGTCTCCTCCCTGGGTCTCTGGCCCTCTCCTCTATCTGGGGTTGTCCAAGACTCCTTGTTTCCACAAGGAGCCTGTGAGTCACAGCTTTTGTTGACGCAGGCCAAGCAGAGCACAGTTCTCTCACTCTGTTGCTAATGTACCGAGATCCAGCTGGGTTGGTACATACTTGTCTTTGCTAGTAAAGAGAATAAACATCATTGTGTGTTTTGCTCTTTACGTGATAATCTGCCTCCCAGAGGAAGGGACGCTTGTTTCCTGAGCATTCTGAGTAAACACAGAGCTTTCTGCAGAACAAAGGCTGGTGCTGGGCAGGACTCAGGGGCCAGTCATGGGCCATGCCCAAGGGAAGAACTGCAGGCTGATGACTTGGCTCTCTCCTCTGAGCTGCCCGTGTCAGCTCCAGGTTGCCTTCCTCCTGGCCACGCCTTTTCCCACGACTGCTCCTAGGACCCCATTTTCTGTTCCGGTTATCTCATCGTTTCTAACCCACAGCCACCTCTTCTCTGGAGTTACTCGTACACTCTTCTTTTCCTTTCTCTGATTTCCCCACTAAGATGGCGATCACCAAAGCTCAATGGCCTTGCTCGCCCGTGTCAGCTCCAGGTTGCCTTCCTCCTGGCCACGCCTTTTCCCACGACTGCTCCTAGGACCCCATTTTCTGTTCCGGTTATCTCATCGTTTCTAACCCACAGCCACCTCTTCTCTGGAGTTACTCGTACACTCTTCCTTTCCTTTCTCTGATTTTCCCACTAAGATGGCGATCACCAAAGCTCAATGGCCTTGCTCACTGATGTTGGGGAGTTATACGGAGGCAGTTACGTCTTTCACCTCTCTTCTTCCTTCACTCCCCCTTTGTGATCTTTCCTGTGCACTGTGACCTTTACCCATATAGATGATGAGTACCTAGGATACCTGGCCTCCCCAGCACACATGTGTCACTCCCTGTTTTATTTGTATTTTATTTTTCTTCTGTTGGTGATCCAGCGCAGGGTCTTATGCCCACTAAACTTATTCCCTTTAAAAACCTCAAAACATGTTGACTCTGTTTTGTTATTTTCTTTTAAAAATATTTTTATTGATTCTTTGAGAATTTTACACAATGCATTTTGATCATATTCAGAACCCCTCCCCAGTCTCCATCCCTACCCTACTCCCCCTCCCCTCTCTCCCATCAGCTGACAATGGCCAGTAGTTCCTCAAGTAGGGCTGGCGTTCTTGCCCACCTCCCTATCCATGCTGGGTTTTTGTCTGGCTTGGGCTTGCAGAGGGCTTTTAAAAATAATATTTTTATTTATCCTTTGAAAATGTCATAAGTGTATATAGTGTATCTTGATCATATATCCATCCCTCTCACCTCACTCTTCCTACTGAATCTAGTACCTTCTCTTTTGCTTTCTGCCGAGGAAGGTTTCTTGGTGCTTATCTATTTGTATGTGTGTGTATGTGTGCAAGTATATGTGTATGCAAATGCAGGCCAGAGGCCAACCTTGCATGTTCTTCCTCAGGAACCATCCACCTCATTCTTTCAGACACCGTCTCCCACCGAACCTCGTGCTCATCCATCAGGTTAGGCTAGCTGGCCAGCAAGCTCCAGGAGTCTGCTTGCCTCTTTCTCCTCAGTGCTGGGGTTAGAAGCAGGAGTTACCTTGATCTTTTATGTGGGTGCTGGGGTTTGAACTCAGGCCCTCATGCTTATGTGGTAGAACTCTTTATTGACTACATTATCTCCCCAGACCCTTGATGTAGTTGTTAACTTCCTTTGTAATTAATCAAAAGCTCACCCTCACGGCCCCAGTGCTAACTCTGTTCCACTTCTGATTTGGAATGCTTGTACTTCAGTGTGTTGAGGGTTTGGTGACCTGGCTAGTGGTGTATCTCTGAGAGTTGGGGTGCTTCTTCCCCAAGATGTGTCTCCCAAGCTTCCTCGATAGTATGGTGGCAGGAATTCATGTGATAGAAGGTATCTAACATAATGGAGATCTACAGATTTCTTTCTGCTCTCTGGGCATTTCTGAGTTTCTCTGACCATGTGTCTGGGAGTTTTCCTGAGGTTTGAGGGAGTGGTGGGTCTAAGAACATGATGTGTTATAACAGCCAAGACTAGAACAGCTGGACCCTGCAGTCTTTGATGCCTGCCCCTCTGGCTGTATAAAGAGGGGACAAACCCATAGACAATCGCCAGCCTGCTGTCCTGCATTTGCTTCAGTCTCTTTCACCTTTTAGATTCCAGAGGGACAAACTATCTGTTGCCTGTGACACAGTTAGGACCCTTTCTGGGGGCAGGTGGTAGGTGAGATGCCTCATCTCAAGGGGGGATTTAGACAAGTCAGGACTCAAGGTGCATCTTGGTCCCTCACTTCCAGCTACTTCAGTGGCCTCAGTTTCATCTGCTAAGTTTCTCTGGTTCCTGTGGAGAAGCCACTAAAAGGAAACGGTGAGAGAGGAAAGTAGAGGAGCCATGAGATGCTGCGCTGGCTCATCCTTGAAGGTGGAGGCCCAGAAGTCCTTTGGACTGAGCAAAGAGGACAAAACCTGGAAACCCAGCATAGTGCACACTGGCATGGAGCCACAGCCTAGGGGCACAGGCCAGGTGGGCTGGGCGATACTGGCACATGGAGGGACGCTGTTGACACCACCTCATTGGCTTGCAACTGGTGTGGAGGTGGCTGCTGAGAGTAGAATGTGTGTCACAGCTGGGGAGGAAGATCTAAAAGCAAGTCACATTACTCCCAGGATTCATGAACTTGGGGAGTTGGAAACTGGTTCCTCCTTGATTTCTGCCTCCTTCTCCGACTCTGGTGATCTTGGAGACACACTTCTGATCTGAGCCTTCCAATGACCTATGCTTTTCATTCATTTATTCCCTTGTGAAATATCTTTGGGCACTGGGACACAATTGGCTGACACAGCCACCCCAGGGGACCATAGCGGTAGACTGTCACTTTAGAGGTAGACCTAGGGTGTCCCAAAGGAGCGCTAAGATCCTTGGGAGGGTACCCTCTCCTTGGAGGACCAATGTTTTATGAATGAGGAGAGTGAGGCCCAAAGTCTTTTAGGAAACTGAGAGTGAAACTGGACCCAGAACTGCTGTCTTCTGTCCCTGGGCACAATGCTTTGTTCCTGGGTTACTACATGTTCCAGGGTGGAAAGTAATTATTTCCTGTGTTTCCTACCCTCTCGGGGCTTGCTGCCTGATGCCTGATGAGAAAGACTAAAAGGACATATGGGAAACAAGTCACACACAATGGTATATGGCAGAATCAGAAAATAGAAAATTTTGGTAGTAAGTAGTATGACCAGTTCTGGATGGGCCTGGAGGACTTCAGATGAGCTTTGCTCTCCCCAGTGGTTCCAGATGCCACACTTTGTGCACACACAAGAGAAAGGCAGGAAACAGCCCCTGACCATAGGAGATAGGCTGGGGGGTGGGGGTGGGGCCTCCCAACTTGGTTTAAATAAAAGATGAATCACAAAGTTAATCCACGCAAGACACTGAGGATGGGAGTGCATTCATTTGCCGACTGTATACTCACCTTATCTGTGTAAGCTGTGCCCCTACCACACTTTGTGCACACACAAGAGAAAGGCAGGAAACAGCCCCTGACCATAGGAGATAGGCTGGGGGGTGGGGGTGGGGCCTCCCAACTTGGTTTAAATAAAAGATGAATCACAAAGTTAATCCACGCAAGACACTGAGGACGGGAGTGCATTCATTTGCTGACTGTATACTCACCTTATCTATGTAAGCTGTGCCCCTGTTCTACACCTAGGTGAGGTATTGCTTATCTGACTGCTTCCAAGGACAGGAGCCTTTGGGTATCAGGCTGTGCTTTCCACGTTACCTGGAAGGCTGGTCTCCGGAAGCACTAGAAATCCGTCTCCTTCTGGACTGCATGATGCCCAGGTGACCTGCAGGCACCAAATCAGCACATACTCAATATGAGATAGTGACAGTGATGCTGATGATGATGTTGGAAAACTAAGAGCCAGTAAGCTGGGAATGATTGGCCGAAGGTACCTGGAGAGCAGGAACCAATTCCCGTTCTGCTTTCAGAGGGCTAAAAAGACAAAAGCCCAGATGCCGAGGAATGAAAAATTAGTGTCATGACTCATTATTACAAGAGTGCTAATCTCTTTGAAGAAGGAGTTGGTTGAGGGCTTTTTCAATTAGTCAGCCCTCCTGGTGTACAAAGTGCAGTTGGTGGACATGCAGTTCCAGGGGTATGAAACCAGGCTTGCCGCTGAACTCTGATGAGAGAAAAGGTGTCCACTGAGCAGACCAGGCTATATCTGAGCCCCCAGAACACTGCTCTCCTCTTCCCAGAAAAGGGCAAAATGGCAGATGACCCGCAGGAAAGGCCCCAGAGCCTTCTGTGAGATTCCTGTCTGTGCCTATCTGGATGTGCTCGATCAGGCCCACAAGAGACACGTTCCTTTTAAAGGAAATTACCGAGAGTGCCTTTCATTCACCCTGAGTACCACTTTATTAAGCAAGAGTTGGGCAACCTGTAGTGAATCCAGAGACTCATGAAAATGAGGAATGAGTTGGGAAAGAGCAGGTGTGAAGAAAGCACAAGGCAGTGGTGACAGACCAATGTGCTTGTTGCTGTTATTGTAACCACCAGGGAACACCTTAAGTATCACCAGGAAGGAGTCGGTGGAGCATCAACGGGCTTCTGTGCTCTAACACCAAACAGGGAGACTTCCTCCAGCTAAGTTGTAGAGTTCTGGAATGACTGAGGGGATGTGATTCTGCTAGAAATGGGAGTGGCTTTTGATGTTTGTTTTCTTTTGGTTTGTTGTATGTGAACAACTCATGTTTCCATAACAAAACGCCTCTGTTCTCTACCCTGGTATGCTGTGTAGGCATCCTGGGACTTTTACAGATCTGATACTACAAAAGGGTTTCCCTACAGTTTTCAAATTTTTCCCTTGAAGATACTGGTACCCACTTAGCTTCTCTGAAGTTGGGTCTGTCATTGCTCACTTACATGTATGCTTTTTATCCATTGCCCTTGCCCCTTGGTCTATGTGGTAGTAATGGTGGTGGTGGTGGTGGTGGTGGTGGTGGTGGTGTGTGTGTGTGTGTCTGTGTATCTGTGTACGCACGTGTGATTGTGGGCATAAGTCTGGCTTTGGCAAGTAGGAAGCATTTTTCAAAAGTAAGCATAAAGGTCGGTTAAATCCAACTTGTATTTAATGATGTGCCTACCTTGCTTTAACTTCTTCAGTATTTAGAGCCCCAGTGTGCCACAGGCAGCCTTAACCTGGATTTTTGAATGACTGCTGAGCTGCTAAGTGCCTGAAGGTATAGAAAAGCAAAGAAAAAAAGTTTTAAAGATATTTTCTGAGACAAAGAAGACTTGAACTGCCGACGAACACATTTTGCTTTTTATCTCCAAAGAATAAACACATAGAACAGGGGAATATGGCTTTAGAGACATGAACGAACTCTCAAAAAGATGAAAGACCAAATAAAGGTTGGCTAAGGTCCAGAGATGAGAGAGGAGAGAACGGTAACAGAGCCAACTTGGGAAAAGGCTCTCATTCATCTTCTTCCCAGTGTAGGCTGGCATTCCCAAGCTACAGGGTAAGCAATGCTTGGTGTTTGCCCTCTGAGTGTATGTCACCAGCTGATGTCATCATCCAGTGTGGACGCTTAGCTGGAGGGCCTGCTCCCCTCATCTGCTGTTGGCATTCCAGGGCAGTTGAATCTCCACCAGAGGGCAAGCAAGACAAAAAAGCCTGGAGGGGGAAGGTACAGGCCAGGCCCTCCCCATGCTCAGAGGGGAGGTGATGAGGGAGCCCAGTGCCTGGTGAGACAAAGCCTCCCAGTGGAGGGAACAGCACAGATTTGAACATAATCCTGTACCAAAGCAATCAGTGCTGGGATCCTGCTCAGTCTTACGTGTCACAGTACTTTTCTAAGGCTGTTTTTCTCTCTCATCTTTAAGAAGGAACGAGCTTTAAGGAGGTGGCTAGGTACAAGATCAAAGAACAGAAATCAGCATTTTTCATGGACTACCTTCCAGGAAAAAATGATGTGGAAAGGGTTCTGTCTCACAACACGGAAACTCGAAGACACCTAGGGATCTAGAACAACCACAAGAACAACCGGATACCACTGAGAGTAAACAAGCAGGACTGGTGGAACCAACGTGTGCTTCACGCTCTGGCGATGAGGATAGTGAGCAGAGAGCACTGCGCACACCTTTAATTCCAGCAACTCAGGAGGCAGAGGCAGGAGATTATCTGTGAGATTGAGGCCAGCCCGGTCTACATACCATGTTCCAGTGCAGCTGGGGCCACACCACAGGGAGACCCTGTCTCAAACAAACAAACAATGAGATCAGTGGAACCAGGGAGAAACAGGAGTGACTTCACGTGATAAAAGTGGCGTTTTAGTGAGACAGCAAATAGATTGTTTTCTCCTTATGTAGCAGAAAAGCACAAAGGGCCAAGCAGTGGTTACTTGAAACCAAAATTCCTACCTGAAAATCAATCACTGTTAATACTGACCTCTTTTCGTCCTTTTTTCCTTGTCAAGGTTTTTAAAAAAATTATTTATTTATTTATTTATTATTTATTTATTTATCTATCTATATTTTATGTTTTCCCTGCATGTTTGTAAGTGCATCCATGCCATGCAGTGCCCACAGAGGCCAGAAGATGGGATCAGATTCCGTGGAATTGAAGCTACCGACAGTTGTTAGCTGCTGTGTGGGTGCTGGGAACTGAACCCAGGTCCTCTGCAGGTACAACCGGTGCTCTTAACTATTGAGCCATCTCTCCAGCCTCTTGCTAAGGTCTTTTAGTAACTTACAGGCATGTAAATACAATGCATTTTAAAGGCATCCATGGCTCAATTCTTGCTGTGTCCCTCCTGCAAGACTAGCCCTGAGAAATTATGGAACTACCTGGGAAGAACTACGGGACGGGAACATGGACACTAAAGCACCAAGGCAGTCCCTGCTGGTGAGTAGCTACAGCCTTGTAGCCGAGGCTGCAGTAACAGTGAGGGGGAGGTGTGAGACTTGGGCTTGATTTTCAACTTCGCTGGATTAAGAGATGTCTAGGAGCGGTAAAACATATTTCTTGTGCTTGTGAGTGTGTTTCTAGAAAAGACTGACATACATGAAAACAGTGACTGGGAGAGAAAGACTTGCCTGAATGTGGGTCACACCATCCAACGGGCTGGTAACCCAAACGGAGAGACGCTGGAAGAAGGCGGGGCCTGCAAGCCCTTTACTTCTCAGAGTGAGCACATGTATGGCCGCTGCCATCTTCCGCTGATAATCAGACCACAGCTTCCTCAGACTCTCAATGTGGTCTGGATACCGTTACTGTCCAGGGAGTCTCTAGGCCTGCAGTGTGGGATTGAGGCTGCTGCACTCAGTTTCTTACACTGGGCATTGTCATTCTCCTCTGCCCCTGGGGGTGCAGACAGCCGTTGTTAAAGTACCCACTTCCCAAGGTGCAAACCGATCTAATAAATCTGCCTTTTATTTTGTATACATATTTTATATTGATTTTGTTCCTTTAGGAAACCTTAACTAACACAGCAGGAAAAGGTCCTGGATTTGGTAACTGGCCTAATGTCTGACCCGCTGGTAACTGACTTAATGTCTGATTGGGCAGCAGCCCGACCACGGCACCCTTGTCTGCAGTTCAGCAATACAAGTAGAGGATGTGCCTTTCAGATTGAAAGTAGGTGAACAGCAAATGTTTTCAATATGAGCATGTTCCACTCAGTATTTAAGGCATGCTGGATGATTTTTTTGTTATCAGAAATTCAGATCTAACTGGGCACTCTCTGCTTTGTCTGGATAGCCCTACTCATAGGCAACAGAGGTAGGAAGAAGGCCTGTAGTAAGCATCAACCCACCTGGTATCTAGTTGGCCGCTTCACAACTGGGTACTCAAACGGCCTTCATTCAGGGGTGGTGAAGGGGCCTGTAGATGGCCTGATCTTCTGGGGGATCTTAACATGGGAGAACGGGGTCTGTACGGCACATTGGAAATACCCTCATCAGCTTTGGCTTTTGTCTGACATGGTAGTCCTAAGCTCTATTTCTCCATGCTTGGCCCTCAAACCCAGATTATAGTGATAATCAGAGAGGGAAGTCACAGATCCCCAAAGTCTCTCTCAGCTCCAAAGCTTCTGTGTAGTGACCTTTCATTAGCAAGACCCTCAACTTGGTTAGGGACCCAAGGAGCAAGCCTCTGCAGTGGCTTTAAATTAGTGTCACTGTAGGTATACGATTGTTGCTGTTCTGGTGGAAGTTTCCTTTGCTGTGTATTCTTTGTCTTACCAATAAAACTTGTGAAGCGTCTGATTAGATGGACTTTAGAATAAACTTGAAGCAACATGGCCTAAAATCTAGACACACTATTTTTGCATTTATAACCTTGACCTTGATATCTGAATATATTGAAGTAAACTTCCCACATCTAGATTTGCTTGTCAAAATTTGCACGGATGTGCACAGTAAAAATGTATTTTTGGGGGAGGGCATTCTATCACAGAATGGAAACTTCTTTCCCAAAGCTAAGTCCTCACCTGAGTGTCATCTGTCAACACAGAACATCTTTTAATCTCACCTCTGCAAACAGCACTTCAAATAAAATATGTAACTAATATACTGGTTTGAGATTTTATCGAGTTATTTTATTGATTTATTGATGGCTTCCTCTTTTTCTGGGTTACTGGGATAGAAGGTACAGATAGTTAACTTCAAAATGGGTTCTTGCTATAGTTAATACTGATTGCTAACTTGACAGGCTCTAAAATCACTGACAAACCTTTGAGAATGTCTGTGAGGGAAAATCTAGATTATTTTCATTGAGCTGGTAAGAGCCACGTGAAATGTGGGCAGCATCATTCCATGGTCTGAGGTCCTGGACAGAATTAAGAGAGGAGAAAGCGAGATGAATGGAAGTTTCCTTCCACTTCCTGACTGAATGAAATGTAACCCATCTGATTTCCTGTTCCACCTCCGTGCCTGCCCACCTGCTGCCATGTCTCTTCTGCCATAAATGGAATGATCCCCTCAAATTGAAGTCGGACTAACTCTTTGCTCCCTTCAAGTGCTTCTTGTCAGGTATTTGGTCACAGCAACAAGACAAGTAACTGAGATAGGCCTATGGGTTTTACCAGCCTCTTTAAAGAGAAGTTCTTCATCTGACCCCTGTACTGCTGGGTTGTATAAGATCCACTGAGCACCATTAATGCTGTGTGGCCACAAATCCACACACTGAGGATAGGAAGTTTCTTTATTGAACCAGTTGGCTTGATGACTGCAACTCAAGTGTGGTATAAAAGTGGTCCCTTCAAGACAAAGGTCTTGATAACCACAGAGCCATGGCATTCTGGCCTCTTTCCAACAGTTTCTGCTCTGTAAAATCAGTGCAGAATTTCCTCAGGTGGGGAGTTGGAAGTGGGGGGTTTCTCAAGGAGCCTCAGATATGGTGGGGCTGGGAACCAAACCACTAAGTGGCAGGATTGAAAAAAATACACTGATCCAGTTTCCAGTAAACAGTTTCCCTTGCTGTACTGATGCTTTAAAAAAGATTTTATAAGGTTGAGCACGGTGGCACACACTTTTAAATCCAGAATTTGGGAGGTAGAAGCAGGTGGATCTCTGTGAGATTGAGGTCAACCTGGTGTATGCAGTGAGTTCTAAGCCAGCTAGGGCTGCAGGGAGACCCTGTCTCAAAAACAAACGAAAACAAAACAGCCGTAAATAAATAAATACTCAATATTAGAGAAAAGCAGTGGGTGCAGAGCGCTGAGTTATTGGTGACCATGTCCCTAGAGACCTCCTGTGATAGGATATGAAGTTGACAGATAGAGGAAGGGAATATGGGGACCAGTGAAGGGTGTGGCATGGTTCTCCAAAGACAATGAGCAGTGCGCGTGATGGAAAGGTTTCTGAGCAACAAATGAAGAACAATGAAGTTAACAATTTTCCCTTGTATTCCAATTTTACTTGATATAACAGAAGACATGAAGCAAAGAGATCAGAGAAAAACAGTGCAGAGACAGACTCTGTTCCTCAGAGGGCCGTGTCACAGAGCATTCAGGATCATCACAGGGATGAGCCAGAAAATACGCTGATTGGATGGGGACTGCTGAACATAGCCACAGTGGGCAGAGCAGCCAGAACTCTCAAGGAGCACTCCCAATCTGAGGACCAGTTTTCACTTCTTGGGGGCATATGATGGGCTATTCTCAGAATCATAGCAGACTCTTACAGATGGGAACTGCACTGTCTAGGTGATAATAACGTGATATTCTGAAGGCGAGCACTGGGGGCTCAGGAGAAGAAAGAACTACGGAGAAGCAATGAAGGTCCACGGTCTCCTCAGCTCCCACTAGAGAGCAGTCATGAGGCCAGTGCAGCACAAGCATCTGAGCTCTGCAGTCAGAGGGCTCTTGGGATCACAGCCATTAGTGCTTCCTGTTAGAAGCAGTGGTGTATTCCATAGTGGAAGAACTGTCCCCAGAGGAACTGACGTTGACCCTAATGTCTCTGCTCCTGCTGGAACTGAAGCCACATTCAATGTAATGGCTACTACTGTAGGAATAGCCACTGCCATCCAGGCCTAAGCACTCAGTACTGGCATCACTGGCACTGCCATAACCACTGGAGACGGTGGCAGTTTCCACATCCAGGGCGAGATTACATCATAAGCTCTTGATACTCTTTCAGCAGCCTGGCCAGGACCTGCAGGGTGTCTTCCAGCCTTCCAGCCTGCTCCTGGCATCCTTGAGGGCCACCTCCCCACGACGCACTGGTGGTCTGCAGGTTGGTATACTAAGGTGGGAAGAGCAAACAAAAGGGACTTGCAGTATGGTCCTCTGTAGACTAAACTTCATTCTTTTTATTTCCCAATGCAGATATTTCCAACAAAGACCGGAAGGATGAAGAAGAGCATGAGCTTTTTCGATCTCACCCTTTTAAGTTCTTCAGATCCCTTTTACCCCAAACTACTTGAGAACAACTTATGTTACATTGTGTTTGTCACCCTGCATGTGAATGTGGTTGACTACTGATAGAACAAAAGTCCGGGGCCAACAAAAGAAACCAAGCCATCGACGTGAGCTGAGATTGTCCCCAAAGCTACTCAAAGACCACTTTAAAATTTTCTCAGTCTTTCCCTCCCAGCCTGCCTCCGTGTGTGAATGCGTGTACTATGGTGTATATGTAGAGCTCAGGGGACAACCTCAAGTCCTTACCTCCCACTTAGATAAAATCTCTGTTGTTTTCTGCTGCAGACACCAGGCTCCCTGGCCCATGAACTTCTGGGATTTCTCCTGTCTCTGCTTCCTGTCTTGCCATGGGGGCATTGCCATTATGTGTGCAACTGTGTCCAGCTTTAAGTGGGTGCTGGAGATTCAAACTCAGGTCCTTAATCTATTCCTTACACCATTCTGATGTTCTAAAGAGATTTCAAGGGGCCACCTCCAGGTAACAGCTTCTTAAACTGTGGGGTCATAACCTTATTTGGGGTCACATAACTGAATATGGAAGATCATGAAATGCTTGGCAATAGCAAAAGACTTCTGAATATGCAGTTACCAAAAATTAACTAAAATTCAGATGCGTAATGAATCTGAGGCATTTCTGGCAGTGACCAAACACGTTACATCATGTGGCTTCAGCGCAGCCCTGGATCTGAACACAGAGCACACGCACTTCCACTGTGTATGCTGACATACCACTCAACACCAACAAACCCTGTCTGAAACACCTCAGCACAGACTTAATGCTGTTGTACGTTACAAAAATTCTTACTATGTCTTAACTGTTCATACGAAGTTTTTTGCTCTTATAGAAACATAATGGTTTAATTACAAAAACAAAGACATCTAATATTTTCCTACCATCATCCCTGAGCATGCAAGCATCAAATCAGTATGTCTTTGGGCTGTATTGTGTTAGAATGTTTAATTTTAACAATGGGTGTTTGAACTGATGACTTGTTTCATTTTCAATAAAATTAGGACAAAATTTCCCACAATTCTGAAAAGGCCCTAAACAAGCTTCTGTCATTTTGTACTATGTATTTGTAGGAAGCAGACTTCTCACCATTAACAATTATAAAATCAGAATATCGCTCAATTCTGAAATGTGTTGAAGATGTCCTACATCCTCTAGCATTAAATAATTATTCATCTAAGTCTTCATTCTTTGTGCCAAAATAAAAACACATTGTAGCCCTAGGGTCACTTGGTTTCTAAAATAAATGAGCATTTTTATGTATTTTATAAGTGGTTCTAATTTTTTTGCAATTGAGTCAGAAAGTCTTACCATTTTCTTTTTTTGTTTAACTCTTTCCCTCTTACCAGGGCTCTGGAATGGACTCAGGAGCCGAGACCACTGGCATTTCTCTGTAATCACTTAGATCCTGTCTGCGCTACTTGACAGAAAATGTGGCAAGATTTATATAGAGCTGGAGTTTCTAGCAAAAAAAAATAACAGAAAGCCAAATGCTGTGCTAGTGAGTTTCTGGAAGGCTTTAGAAACTGAGCAGTAATTTGTGAAAGAAAAGATTAAGCTTATTCTAGGGGAGGGCAGTTATTTCCCCAGAGTATATAGTATAAAATAATAAACTGGAGACAAAAATTATTCACCCAACTTGGGGCCCTGCCAACCACCAGGTGCGACCAATGGAAAGGCAAAGGCCCAGTTCAGAGCTTATCAGAACCAAGGAGCTGCCTCCACTGGCGGGCATAGCAGGCGATAGCTAAGCTATTGAGACAGAACTGGGCTAAGCAGTACAACCCCAGCACCACCGAGAACATCAGGGGTGGGGACATGTGGGGCGGCCCTGCAGCAGCAGTACCCCAGGGTTAGGGGACTGGGGCTCTTGCGAAATGTCTATGGATTATGGAGGGATAGATGATAATCTCTCCCATCCATGCTCCTGTACCCAACACAGTTCATTTTACAAAATAATTGATATAGGGCTGGAGAGATGGTTCAGCAGTTAAGAGTGCTGGCTATTCTTGCTGAACACCGGCTTTGAATCCCAGCACTGATATGGTGGCTAACAGCCATCTGTAATTCCAGTTCCAGGTGATCTGATGCCTGCTTCTGTCCTCCACGGGCACTGTGTGACACGGGTGCACTTACATGTATGCAGGCATAACACTCACACACATAAAACAAATAAAAATAATAATTGATACAGATGTTGGGACATTTCATGCTATATTGGACCTTGCTAATATTTTCATTTTTTAGCATTCCCTTAGCAACTCAAGACCACATGATACTTGGGAGAGTTGACATTGAACCTTTAGAGATTATGCCCACCTCCTCTAAAAAGGTTTCTGTACATAATGCTAATCCTTGGGTGTCTTACAGATTTGAGAAGCATCTAGAAGAAGAGTTTAAATTAGGGCAGCATGTGTGAGTGGAAAATGGCACCCCAGAAGCCCTAAGTGCCAGAAGTGAGCTGCCTCCCTACCAGTTTTTGTCCAGCGAGCTCCCTGAATCCCCCAAAACTATAAAGACTGTTGCTACTCCTGTTGGTTTCATGCTAGAACTAGATGATAAGTACCTATTGCTGAAGATTCCACAAGTTTTGGTTGAAGGACACGGAGAAATCAGGTTGAGGCTGAACAAGAAGCTCTCTCCCAGCTGGCTGACTTTCACAGTGTCAGAAGGCACCATGCGGGTTTCTGGGGGAGAACTGTCACCAACAGTCCTGCTTGACTATGGACCTTGCCTGCTATAGAACCAACATGCTAAGCAATATATGTGCCCAATGGTGCAGTAGTGGCAGGACTGTTATGAGTGCAACCAACTGCTTTGTAATTGGATTTAAGGCCCATTTTACAGGAAGGAACTCACATCTGGTACTGCTGACCAGGGCAGAAGCCCATGGCTTGGGAAGTCATAGGTAGCAATAGAAAGGCCACTGCTGTTGTTCTGTTAAAAGGATATGTCCCTCTCGATTGCCTTTGAAAATTTTCTGTTTATGCCCATAGATTACTATTGCTGTCAGCCTCAATGAGGCATGGAAGTGATGTGAGCCATGCGTAGCTATTTCCTTTCAATGAACACATTCTTCCTGGAGGGAGGGAGGAATCTCCCTAAGACTCAGGAAGTAAATGAAATTTATCATGCTCAGGAAGTAAACAAACCTCAGAAGTCCCAGGAAGCTCCTAAACCTTTAATCTTTACAAGGTCCCTCCACAAGGTCATATAGGCAGTAACAGTTGCTGGGGAGTAGAGAGTGCCGGGCCAGCCCATCTGCCTGCAAGTTGAGAAATGCAGCTTTCATGAGTCATCACCACTGCTGGGGTGGGCTTTTCAGTGATATGGCTGCTTTTGAGTCACCCATACTCCTGTAAGTAGCCCTTTACCCATAATCCTGTAAGTAACCCCAATAAACTCACTGGTTCACTAAGCCAGACTGGGTGAAACAATGCTTTGCTTGTCATCAGTGCCCCATTTAAGGTGAGTAGACTTTGGCTCATGTCTCTTGAGGACAAGTCACACAGTAGCTTCAACTTTTTCTAGCTGTGACCAACCCTATGATATAAACGGATGCGTGTATGCCTTTTCTGTGTTCGCAGTATTTTTTCAGTATACATTTCTAGAAATATAACTCTAGGTCAGAAGTATTCACACTCTAATTGCTGGTTTTGTTTTACTTAATTCCATCATTTTCTTTTAGACAAAATAAATATACATTAACATGTACATATTAGCTAGAGTCTCTCAATAAATTTTGACAACAGTATACTCCTGTGTGCTCAGCACCACAATCAAAGCAACACACTGCTGTGATTCCAAAGGGTCTTTTGTTCCTCTTTGATACTAACTGCCCCAGTCCCAGGAAACTGCTGATCTCCCTCTGGTTTGTGTCCGTAGACATTAATAGAAACAGAATCAAAAGGATATATTCTCCTGTCTTTTACTTACTGCTGAATGCACTGAAGTACACCCAACTTGGTAAGTATTGTAGCAGCTCTTTTAGTTGACTGCTGCTTAATTGTAACAAAACAGCACAATTTCATATATGAAAGTGCCACAATTAAATCCGTTATGTCCCACGCTAACTTAAAAATTAATGAAAACATTTTAGAAAGGAGACACTACAAGTTACCTATTGATGCCTAGTTGAGAGTTTCTCATTAAGAAAAGGCTGCTAAGAATATAAATTGCAATTTTTTGAAGACTATAGTTTGTTTCCTTTTTATTTTGACTTTGTTTTGTGGTACTGGGATTGAACCTAGAGACTCACGCTGCTGGGCAAGGGCTCTACAATTGAGCTACATCCTTCGCCTAAGATGATGGTTTCTGCTATTAGTTTTTTACAGTGGAAATTTTTCTTGACAGGATCTCCCTAGTCCCATACCACCTAGAAGTCATTATGTGCACCAGCCTGGCCTCAGTTTCACAGAGATCCGCCTGCCTCTGCCTCCCAAGAGTACATGCCACCACACCCAGCATGAAGTGGATTTTTTTTGTTTTTGTTTTTGAAAGATCTATTTATATATATTTTTTTATTTTTTAAAAATTTATTCATTACTTTTATTTTATTTTATTTTTTTAAAAGATGTCATGCAATGCCCATAGAGGTCAGAAGAGGGTGTTGGAGCCCCTGGAACTGGCATTATGGACTGTTGTTAGCTGGGATCAAACTCAGGTCCTCTTCAAGAGCAGCCAGTGCTCTTAACCACTGAGTCATCTCTCCAGCCCCTTGGTTAATATTTTAAAAGAATGCATGTTATTAACAAAAACTAGATTTGCAAAATTACATGATCAAAAGTAAAACCATCCTCCTCTATCAGATTACAGGCTCTCTAGAAACTGCCACAGGTCAGTGAGATGGATCAGCAGGTAAAGATGGTTGCCACCAAGCCTGACAATCTGAGTTTGAGCTCTAGAACCCACGTGGTAGAAGGGAAAAAACAACTCCAGCAAGTTGTCTTCTGACGTCCACGAGTACACTGTGTCATATGCAGTCACTGTTACTAGTTTCACAAACACCCATCCACAAGTGATATATGATTCCTGTGCAAACAGTGTTTGTAGAAAAGAGAGCTCAAAACAAAGGAGGAGGAATATGAATTTATCTCCATGGAAAGACTTCTGGTGTAAGCTTATACCCATCATTCCATAGTATTCTAGGTTTAATATCTTGTGTGTGTGTGTGTGTGTGTGTGTGTGTGTGTGTGTGTGTGTGTTTTTTCAGTTCACTCCTTCTCCCTTGTGGGATCTGAGGATCAAACTCAGGTTATCAGACTTGTGGGGCTAGCTCCTTTACCATCTGAGCCATTTTACAAGCCCCATCTTATTTTTTAAGTCAAGGACCTGGGTTCAGTTCCCAGAACCTGTGTTAGGGAGTCTGGTGTGTTAGCACACACTTGTAATCCCAGTGCTGGGAAGGTAGAAACAGGTAGATCCCAGAGCTTGCTGGCCAGCCAGCCTATCCTAAAAGCAGAGCTTCCTGTTCAGTAAGAGGCTCTATATGAAGGCAATAAGCCAGAGAGTTATAGATGAAGACACCCAATGTCCTTGCTGACCTCCAAATGGGAGACATGGGCTCTCGCACCCACACACTCATGTGCATGCACCACACACACATATAACCC
>NW_008343671.1:470446-487163 GCF_000622305.1 Nannospalax galili | reverse complement strand
GCTGTCAGCCCCAGAAAGAGGCTGGCGGGTGTTGCAGGATCAGGAAGCAGAGAGACGTGGGGGCGGGGCTGGGTCTAGAGGTAGTGCTCCTGGGGCCCAAGGAAGGCACCAAGCCGGTGGGGGTGAACAGGGTCAGGAATCAGCAGTGGCTCCCCAGGTGTCTGGGGCCCAAAGACTAGGAATGGCACAGGGCCCAAGCTAGGAGTAGAGAACAGCGCGGGAGATGGAAGGGTGAGCGCGGCTGGCGGAGTCAAGGCGCGGAGGGCTGCAAGGTAGACTTACCCCCAGAGAGGCCTGAGGGCGGGAGAGCGGGCCAGGAGAGCATGAAGTGGAATTTTTAAAATTTTGTTTTCTTCTGTTCTTTAAGTGGTTTAGTTTCATCCCCATCTTCTAGCTACTATGTGCCAAAGCAACCCCAGTTGTAATAATGAAAAATGTCTCTAGTCATTTCCAGAGCTCTGCTCTTAGGGCTGGGCATGTACAGTTGCTCTTGCTATCTTCTGTCAGGCAACTTTTTAGGTCACCAGGCAAATCTAAGTAAATTAAAATTCTTATACTCTTCTCAAATACTTTCATACAGCTGGCCAAGGACATGCTTCTTCAGCTGAGCATTTAGAGTAGGCACTGGTGAGGCGGGGGGAGCAGCCTCAGAGCCAGTACGGAGATTAGACTTCTAGTTCCAGGTTTGGACAGTCAGAGAAGAGCAACATCAGCTGTCTGTATTTGTCGATATCCATGCATACGAATTTACTCCACAGTGATGGGAAACATCTGGAAAAATATTGCATCAGTATTGAACATATCCAGATTCTTTCTTCCCATTCCCATTCCCGAAACATTGGCGTTGTCTTCAGTATGGTCTGCCACCTAGAGATGATTCACTGTGTACAGGAGGATGTGCATCGGTGCTAGGCAACTGGCATGCTAGTCTACAAAAGTGAGCAGAGCATCTACAACATTTGGCATCTGTGAGGGAGGGCCCCTGCAACCAACCTACCACGAACAGATAGGCAGGATTCCATACAGCGCCAATGCCACTGGCAAAAATTTAGGTGGAATTTTGTTTTTGGAAGAAATTGCAGATGTCAAGATTCCACAGAGATTTGGTTGAGTTTCTCTAGGGCAGAAGGTGGAGGGCCCTTACAGATGCCAAATGTTGCATATTCTTTTAACATGAAGAAGGCATTTGCCATTTCAAGTATGCCAAGAATCCTTGGTGCCATGCAGTCCTTTATAATGTGCTTTCTTCAGCAAGTGCTAGAAGGCAAAGAACAGAGAAAAGGATCACAGCACGACAGAGTGTGACCTTGTAAGACAGGGAAGAAGCTGGCACCACTTGTAGGGTGTTCTTAGACCTCGAACATGAGTTTACTTGTTCTTGTGAAGAACTAAAGGGGTGATTTGCAGAATGGAAGGCACGGAGACGATTTGCTTGTCACAGTCAGTCTCAGACACAGGACTGTGGAGGGAAAAGACTGATAAATTTGAAACAATGTGAGATTCTAGATGTGACTGAGTCATGAGTGAGGCAGGAGTTGATAGTCTGAAGGAAAGCCATGGGGGATCAGAAAGAGCAGGAGCAGATGGAAGATCAACAAGGGCAAGTGGCACCCTCAGCCCCAACTAGAGAGCAGAGGTGGGAGACCAGTGGAGAATGAGCACCTGGCCAGAGGGCTCCGCAGCCAGGTGGGCCTGGAGATCCGGCCAAATGCTGGGGGTGGGACTTTATGGCTTGTAACGCTACCTGTTGGAAGACATAGTGGTGCCTTTGACGGTGGAAGTGCTGTTCCCAGTGGGGTCGAAGCCACTCCCCCTCCCATGCCTTTGCCATTGCTGGAACTGAAGCCACCTCCAAGGCCATGGCCACTGCTGTAGTGTTGAGGGACAGACAAGCTGGCACCAGTAGATTCAAAAAGCAGGTTTATTCAGGCTAACTTTGGCCCAGAGAGGCTCTTGTCTCAAAGTTCTGGACCCTGATAAAGGAGAGTTTGTACATTTTATAGGATTGCATATTCATAAGCATTTTACATACTCAAAAGTATCACAGTAAAGCTCCATTTCCTTTACTTGAGTCATTTCTTAAGACAGGGCTTGGAAGGTCCTCAAGATTTGGGGTTTTAGCAATTCTCAAAACAACTTAAAGATTTTCATAAAAAGAAGGGCAGAAAGCTATCTGGAACTGGAGGTGTGAGGCCCCCATCCTCAGCTAGATGTTAAGAGTGTTACCGTAACAGCCTTTTTCTAAAACCACAGTTCTAGCTAACTGTGACAGCGTTCTAACCACAAACTTGTCAGCTGAACTTTGCAGAGAGAGAGAGAAAGAGAGAGAGAGAGAGAGAGATACAGAGAGAAAAAAGGATTAAAATCCATATTTTCTTAAATATTCCATCAGACTGTATCAATCCTTCCTTTGGGACTTGTTATTTACCCAGAGTTAAACTAGAGCCCCATTCTCTTCTTGACTTAGGACCTCATATAATGCCATGACCCTGACTATGGTTCTTCTCTTTATAGTGGATTCTGTGGAAGAAGTGGTGCATCTAACATCAAGAGGAGCTCCACAAGGGGCTATCAGACATGTGCCCAACAGAGGCAGAAGATACCAATTAAGCTTTGTAAAATCTCCTGAAGCAGAAAACCACCCTTCAAATAAGGAACAAGGATCCAAGGCCTTGATTCTTTTCTAAGTTTGTGCTGCCACGTGTGCTGTTTTTCAGATGTTAGTAGCTGTATCCTCTACAGCCACACATTGCCATCTGTCTTAGTCTGAGCTGTTGAACTTCCTAAAACTCTCCCTTCTTCAGCCAGGAGGTAATCCAACAGCAGGCAGTTTTGATACATAACAGCTCTCATGTGGGTTTGTTGCATGCTAGGAGGTCTAGGGCTGAAGCAGCTTGGTTACTAATGATTTTTAGTACAGATTTTGACATATTAATCTGATTAAGCATGCAGATAAGAGTCCTATAACCATAGGTGCTGTCTTGAGCCCAGGTAGCAGGTCCATAGGTGGCAATAATGTGTTGGGGTGGGCATTCTTCCTTATTTTACTTTTGTTGACCTCCCACTATAACACCATCCCTGGTGGGCCTCTTTTTTTTCCCTTGACCCCAAGTCTTCCTATACAGGGATCCCTAGGTCTTTTCTAGTCTGATTTGGTGAGAGGAAGAAACCAGATCTGCTTATGTCAATGGTGTAAGTTCCTCTCCAATTAGTAGGGAGTTGAGTATATGCCCTCTTTTCACAGATCCAAAACAGCTCCTCTGGTGCCGCCCATACATTATAGGCTGGGTTGGCCTATAATGAATATATGGATCAGTGGAATGCCTTGAAAGGTACTAACCTGAGTAGAGTCAGAGTTACTGCAGTTAAACAGGCCATTTCTTTTGAGATTTTTACATTCCAGACCATTAGTACCTGCCCCTTTTTGGTTCAGAGCCCCAAACCAGACAGGTTTGTTTGACTAGCATGTGGCATTCCAGAGCCGTATTTTTTCACATGAGGTTTCTCCTACCCATTGGGTGTGAGCAGGCCCCAGTCTGCTGATATATTCTGTTTTAAGTACTACTTTAGTGAGAACCCAGTTTTGGGCTCTCTCATCTTTGTGTTCACTGAGGGTTTGGTTTCTTAGCAACAAGAAATAAGCCTCTGAACTTATTTCTATCTGGGGTTATTTCTCACTCATTAGGACACACACCCAACAGTTATTACCCAGAGTCCCCTGTCAGTTCTCTCTGTCAGGTCTACAAAGAGACTTTCTCCCAAAGAGGGAAGTTGAAGGTGTGCTTTAGCAGCTGGGTCAGGGTGCATGGTATTAGGACCCATGGAGACTGGCTTCTTCCCGTTTTTTTTTTTTTTTTTATTTCTGATAGATTATACCTTGTTGAGGGTCTTGTGGCCAACAATACCATTCTCTTTTTACTGAAAAAGAAAAGTCTTGTCTACAGGATCGGCCCTGTAAGAAGCTGATGTCAATCTCTGCCATGTAGAGGTTTTCGTTGCTCCATTCACAAGGGGAGGCTGTTGTATAACATTCCTTTGGTGGGGTTGGAACCATGTGTATAGTTTGGTGGAATTTTCCCTTAAAAAGGTATGGCCTAACACAAGGAGCACAGGACCTTAACATACCTGGGGGAGGGGAGAGGTTGGTTATGGACAAGGTCACCTGGGTGGAGAGATATAACAACCATAGGAATGTCATTCTGGCTGGGAGGGCATAACCGACTATAAACAAGGGGGCCAAATCAATAACAGTGAAGAAATCCTGAAACTCCTATACAAGTAAAGTAAGAGAGTACCGGCAGGAACTTTTCCGAAGGAATCCAGTTGGCTGGAGCAACTGTGACCAACTGTGACCAACTGTGACCAACTGTGACCAACTGTGACCAACTGTGACCAACTGTGACCAACCGGTTCAACAGCAAAGAGCAAAGCACAGAATAAAACTGCTATTAACAGCAGGGTTTACAATGCATTACAGTGAGAATGATTATTTTAGAAGATATAGTTTTACTGTGGTCTCACTTCCTCAAGCTTTGGCCGTGTGGCATGTAGACTAGTCAGCTTCTGGAGTGGCAAGAGCAGAGCTGGAGCCTTTTTGATTCCCAGGCTTGTCTGTCGTCCCTTCCTTCGGATCATCAACTGGAGGGGCTCAGCAGGGTCTGGATTGCATTCCCAGTCCGTGGCTGCAGGCTCAAGTCTGGTATAATGGATCTGGGGGCGTAGTTCTTCAACTTTTTCTGCAGTGGGGTGGACAAAATAATGGTGAGAGGACCTATTAAAAAAGGCTTTAGAGGTTGAACATTCCATTCTTAACCCAGATTGAACCTTCTGACACAAAGGAGTATCTGTACTTAAAGTAACTGGCAATCTTTCCCTACCCCATTGGTTGAGAGAATGCAAGGTTTTTCCTAAAGCTTGGAGTTGTCTCAGGGTCAGTTCTCCAACTTCCTTCCAGTTTCCACGTGGTTCTTTGATGAGAGGAGGTGGTCTCCCATGCCATATGTCATAGGGAGAGAACCCAGTCCTTTTAGATGAAGTTGACCTGATCCTTAGTTAAGTCTACTGGGAGAACTTCATCTCAGTGGAGCTGAGTCTCCTGGCACAGCTTGCCTAAATGAGTCTTTCAAGTCCTATTCATTCTTTGCACGTTTTCAGAGCTCTGTGGTCTATAGCAGCGTGTAATTTCCATTTGGCACCTAAACTTTTGGCCAATAACTGTACTACTTCTGCCACAAATGCTGGTCCATCGTCTGAGCTGATAGAGAGGGGAATTCCAAATCTGAGAATGATTTCAGAGGAGTACTTTTGTCACTTCTTGGGCCTTTTCTGTGTGGGTTGGGTAAGCCTCTACCCACCCTAAGTAAGAGCTTACAAATACTAAGAGACAGCTATAACCTCGTGAGCGTGGTAATTCAATGAAGTCCACTGCTAAATCCTCAAACAGAGTTTCTCCCACACTCTGGACTCCTGGGGGAAGCTTTGCCCCTGCCTGTGGATTGCTGTGGGCGTGTGTCTCACATATTTTACATACTGCCCTGGACAGCCTTGTAAGGCAGGGACATAAAAGTGCTGATATAGAGCAGCTTCAAGGGCCGTTTTTCCTATGTCTGTCCCTTGATGAAACTGCCTACCAAAGGCAGTGGCCAGTGTCTCTAGGATGGCTATCCTGCCATCTGAAAATTTCCACCACCCTCTGGGAGGCAGTTCCCATGTTCTGCTTCAAACAAGTCTCTCATTTTGTGAGAAATCTGGCTTCCTGTCTGTTAAAGGCTGAGAAAGCGAAGTGGTAGTTACAGTCACCCCTTAGTTTGGCTGTTTCCAGGCTGCTTGTTTTGCTTCTCAGTCAGCTCTCCAGTTCCCCCAGGTGACCATGCTGTCTCCTTTCTGGTACCTCCAACAGTATGACTGCTATAAAGGGTATAAAGAGTAAGCATTTCTTGGCCATATTTTATGCCTACCCTGCCCCCAGGGTTAATTAGTGCTTTATCCTCTCAGAATCAAGCTGTCATTGCCCCTGGTTAGAAAGCTGAGATATGTAACTTTATCTTGACAGATCTGAGCCTTTTTCTTTGAAACTCTGTAGCTTGCTTTGCATAGCAAGTTGTGGAGCAGCTGGGTTCCCTACACGCACTTTTCTTGAGTAGACTCTGCCATGGGTAAATCATCCACATACAGCAAGATGCACCCACACTGTTTGTTGGGGAAAGTCTTTAAGGGAGGGGCAGTGCTATTCTGAAGATGGTGGGCAAGGTTTTGAAGCCTTGTGGTAGGTGAGTCCAGGTAATTGTTCTTTATTTCCACTGCTGTCCTCTCATTGAAAGGAAACCAGTGACTGGCTTGGAGGGGCTAGACGGATGCAGAAGAAGGCATCTTTCAGGCCTAGGTGGGCGAAGTAGGCTGCTTCAGCTGGGAGCAAACTCAGGAGCATATGTTTGTGGGTTGGGATCCACTGGATGCAGTGTGACAGTGGCCTGATTTATTGTTCTCAAGTCCTGTATTGGCTGATAGTCCTCAGTTCTCAGCTTTTGGACTGGTCCAAGAGTGTCCAGATGCTTTTGGATCCCTGTTTGTGTCGTGTGGGATATAGTACCTTCTGATGCAGACTGAGTCAGCTCCAGGTTTCAATTTTACCACTGCCAGGGGAATATTTCTGGCTAGCCTCAGTGGGGTGCCTTCAGCCCACACTCCTGGACTTTTGAAAGGAAGTTCTCGTTCTGGTGGTGGGCCTTTCAGCGAGTTCAAAGACATGCCATTTCTTTTCTTGGGGAACAGTGAGACTTAAATTTTTTTTTTTTCTCATTTCTCCAAAGACAGTGATGCTTTCCATCTGCATCAAAGGTTATCTGGGCTTGGAGTTTTCCTAGAAAGCCCCATCCCAGTAGAGGAACAGGATATTTAGGATGATATACAAATTCATAGACTATTTCATGGCCTCCAAACGTACATCCTCTGGGCAGCAGGGAAGAGTGGCAACCACTGCTGTTAGTGGCTCCCACAATAATTGTGTGTTTTTTGGAGAGGGGGCCCATAAGTCATGTCACCATCAAATAGGGCCAGTATCAGCCATAAAGTTATCAGCTCTGGTGAACTAGGTCCCTCTTGTCTGGGTGCATTTCTCTTTCCAATGCCCCACCTGCTGGCAGTGTACACATTGATGCCTGCCTAATTTTCCTTTGGATCTGGTGACCTTTGGAAGGCTTGACACTGACCACTGGTTTTGTACTGGCTGTTGCCTCAGTGTGGTAGGGCCTTGGCTAGGTCTGGCTCTCTTAGTGAGTGTAGCAGCAATCAAATCTGCCTTCTTTTTCATCTTTCGATCTGTCTCTCATCAGGCTTCTTGGTCTCGATTAATAAAGACAGTGTCGGCCACCCCGTAGCCATTCACTGGAGTTCTTTCCAGCAAAGCCTGTCAGTTTTTGGAACTTTTAGAGGCGTCTCCCTGTGCTTGTCCCACAAAGACTGAATTTATCAGCCTCTATTTTTTTTTTTTTCTTCGTGCCTAAGGGTCAAAGGGAATGTAGAGTCTGAAGCCTTCACACAGTCTCTCATAGAATTTGGAAGAACAGCTGAAGCTAGGAAGTTTTATCAGCTCCTGGGTTGGAGGCCCTGAGGAGGTGGCTGGCTTCCCTGCTGGCCTTGGCAATGTAGGATGAAGAGGACCATAAGGCAGTGGCCAGTCATCTGGTTCCGCAGGCAGGACAGGCAGTTTTCCTGTTTCAGTTGACCTGGTCTCTTTGGGTCTTGAGGCTTGGAAATTGCTAAGGCCCATGCTAGCATCAATTTGACCTGTCTGAACAGGCAGTCTCTCAACCAAGGGGATTCCTTTTGAACTATCTACTGTCAGCAATCTATATAGGGAAATTGATCTGGATGACCATGAATTCCTATGAGCATGTCATAGATTCCTACAATGACTTTTTTGTCTAAGGTTCTACTTGATGGCCACCCTGCACCAAAAGTTGGCTGCTCTTCCTCACAGAAAGCATGCAGGCAGCTTTAGGGGATAGAGTTCCACCCCATAGTCACCTTTAAAACCTTTTTTGAAATTTCATATCATGAATTCTGAAGGAGTTGGCTAGCTTTGTATGTTCCCCATGTTCCACCCTGCATCAGTGTCGAACACTTAGAGCAAAACTCACTCAGTCCATCACTGCGCGGTCCCCTCCCAGGAATGTTTAAGGCACTCCTGGCTTCGGTGGGGTCATAGAAACCTTGACCAGGCTCCCGTTTAGGGCCACCCTTAGCTGTACGACTCGCCATGGACCCGCAGCTCAGGACACACCTCACTTCTTTGCTTTACTGTTCCTTTGTGTTCAGCCTGTGGCCGGGCAGTGTCTCTTCAACACACTCACACATTTTCATACAGACAGACAGATAAAAATACCACCCTCCATCCAAATGCAGCACAAGCTGCAAAAACCAAAGGAGCCACGGTTTTGTCCTTCCTGGCTGCTGACTTCAATTAGAGACTTACTTGGGTATCTCTCCAGGTCTGTTTCAGGTCTGACTTTCGTTAAAAATATCCAGTCAGAGAATACGCCAGTACCCTTAAGAAAGTTGATCAGAGCTGGGTGTGGTGGCACACGCCTGTAGTCCCAGCACTTGGGAGGCAGAGGCAGGAGGATCTCTGTGAGTTCAAGGCCAGCTTGGTTTACATAGTGAGTTCCAGACCAACTGGGGCTACAGGGAGACCCTGTCTCAAAAAGACCCCCCCAAAAAAAACCAAACCCCAAAACAGGTTGATCAGTACAGCGTGGAATTCCTAGTGGACCCAGGTCCTACCTGTCTCAGCCAGTGGTGCTCCAAAATCCCTACTCCTGGTTCCTGTCTTCTCCAGGTTCATCAGTGCTCTTGGCTGCGTTCCCGGGGCACTAGATGAGTCCTTCCTCTTGTAGGCTGAAAATAGCCTGTTGTGTGCAGTCAACGTGTTAAGATTCCCTCAACATCCCAGGGCAAGCCAGCTCCAGAGACAAGGGAGGCAACAGCACTCTGCCTCCTCTGTTTAGGCAGAATCACCAAGAAATGCTATGGAGCAGACAAGCTAACACCAGGAGATTCAGGAAGCAGGTTTATTCAGGCTAGCCTTGGACCAGAGCGACTCCTGTCTCAAAGTTCTGGATTCCGATTAAGGGGAGTTCATACATTTTATAGGATTACACAAAAACATCATGGTAAAGTTCCATTTCCTTTATTTGGGGTCATTTCTTAGAAAAGGGATTAGAAGTTTCTCAAGATTTAGGGTTTTAGCAATTCTCAAAACAGCTTAAAGGTTTTCATAAAAGCAAAGGCAGGAAGTTGCAAGTAAGGGGCTTTTTCTTACCACAACTGTCTGGGGCTGGAGGTGTGAGGTTCCCATCCTCAGCTAGACTGTCAAGAGCAACCTTCTTCTAAAACCACCACTTTAACTGTGTCAATGTTCTTGTCACAAACTTGCCAGTTGAACTTTGCAGATGGAGACGAAAAGAGAAAGAGCAGGGATTAAAATCCATATTTTCTTAAATATTCCATCAGGCCCTGCATCAATAGGAGTAGCCACTATCTTCACTCAGGCCCGAGACTCTGTTGGCACTCAGGAAATATAGGTACAGAGGAGCAGTAATTACAATGGCCTCCTCAGCACTAAACAGGGAGCAGAGGGAGGTCAGTGCAGAACGAACCCCTGATCACACACAGGCTCTGCAGCTGGAGGGGTCAGGGGTCCAAGCCCTGGAGCAGGACTTCAGTGCCGGTAGCTCTTCCTGCTGGAGGAGGTGGTCGTGGTGTACTTGACGGTAGAAGAGCTGCCACCGGCGGAGCTGAGGCCACTCCCGACGCCTCTGCCACTGCTGGAACTGAAGCCCCCGCCAAGGCCATGGCCACTGCTGTAGGAGTAGCTGCTGCTTCCGCCACCCAGGCCGAAGCCACTGCCCGCACCGCTGGCGCCGCCATAGCCGCTGGAGACGGTGGACTGCACCACAGCTGTAAGGGGGAGAGGACACAACAAACACGATGAGCTCGCTCTGTCCACTGATCCGGGTCCCAAGGGCTGGGCGGGGAGGCAGGCAGCTCAGTACTTACAGATGTTGACTGGTCCGACACCTTCACCATTCAACCTAGGGCAGGAACACAGCAGGTGAGAACTAGGCAGCCATCACCCCAACCCTGTGGGAAGCCTCACTCTGGAGACCGTTCATCCCGACAGTAGCCATATGGCCACAGCTGGTGCTGGGAATGGACTATAGGAATTTTAGAGGAGAAAGTATTGGCTTTGGCAAGCTGTAGGTTCAAATCTCAGCTCTGCTATTAATTAGCTCTGACTTCTCCTCTCAACATGAAGTCCTTCACATATAAAGAAAGGAGCTCCACCGAAGAAACATTCTAAAGAGTAAATGAAATAACAGAATGTGTGGCAGAGTATCTAGAGAGAAGAGGAGGTATTACTAAGTCTGTGGGCCCCACCTGCACTCCTCTCCTTCCAGCAGCTTCCTGTAGGTGGCAATTTCCACATCCAGGGCCAGCTTGACGTTCATGAGCTCCTGGTACTCCTTCATGAGCCTGGCCATGTCCTGCTTGGCCTTCTGCAGGGCGTCCTCCAGCCCTTCCAGCTTGCTCCCGGCATCCTTGAGGGCCCTCTCTCCACGCTGCTCAGCATGAGCACTGGAGGTCTACAGGTTGGTGCTCTGGGTGGGGCCAGTAAGTGAAGTGAACTTCAGAGAAGACTAGGCTTTGTTATTTCTCCCATCCCTCCACCCCAACTGGAGAGCTTTCCAGAAGTCCGGAAGGACAGAGAAAGAATTCAGGTTCTTGCTGTTTAGTCTTTTTGCTCTTTTTAACCCTTTTTGTGTTAACCACTTTGCAATAACATGTCATTTGTGTTTACCAGCCTATATAGGAATGTGGTGGGTTACTAACAGGTCACACTGTTCTGGACAAAAGGAATAGGCCTATGCGCTTGAGTTGAGCACTGTCCCCAAAGCCACCTGAGGGCCATTATTGATGATCGTTTGTGGATGCTGCACTAACTTCTACCATTTCTTGTACCTGTGGAATCAGTAAGCATCCAAAAGAAGCTGCCAGGACTATGCCTTCTGCCCCCCTGGAAGCTCTCAAACCTTGGGCTCCACGTTCTTCTGTCTTTCGCTTTTGCTCTACTCTCATTCCCCCTGGAATCTCCAGCGGATTGGTGGCATGTTCCCCCAGACTTCCTGGCCTGGTCTATTCCTTTCCAGCTGGTTCCTCTCTGAGTCCTTGGTCCTTGCATTTCCTTCAGCAGATTGTTCTGATGCTCAAACTTATAACTAGACAGCTCTGAATAACGGAGTTGGTTCTGTCTGGGTGATGGAACCATGGACTGAATTGAATCTCTCTTGCTACCTAGTGTTCCCTAAGGTAAGGACTGCTTGGTCTCCTCTCCCTGGGGTTTCTTTCATCCCCAGCAGTCATCCTCATGATGGTTGCTAACTGCCTGCTGTTAAGGCAGGATATAAAGCTTCACCATTGTCCCCAGCAAACCTAATTCTTGATCTGGTTGATCTCAGCTCTCAGCTTCTGGATCATGTGGGTGATCTCAGCAATCTCCAGCTTGGTGCTGTGCAGATTTGTCCCCACAACTGCCCACTATTACAGATCCTTTTATTATGGTCCGCAGGGAGAGATACAGAAGCAATGTGAAGATGCTCATGGGAGTGATGACTTTAACTTTTGAATCAGGGATATAATCACATTGATTCAATAACTTCAACTCAAGAAATTGGGGAAATATTAAACTACTGTTGGATACTCTACACCGAACCATGACTGTCTTCATTAGGAGATCAAAGGTCGCCCAGTTCTTTCAGGGGATGACAAGGGTTTTTCCCAGTGTCTTGGGAACCAGCATTGAGGGAGAAGCTTAAGCAAAGATGTTTAAGTCCTTATCTCTAGATGTCTCCTCTTGCCTTTGAATTTTTGTTCTTAGACTAGGACCCAATTTCTGCAAGTCAACTCTAATTGTGTAAGGTACTCTTGTAAATGTTCTTGCTTCTTTCCCATAAATCCCCCCAATCCACAGTGAAAACAGAAGCCTTTTGGTATTCAGAGGGAGATTTTGGATTTCTCAGCAGCTGCCAACTCACTTCTTACCTTGGTCTGGTGGCGCGACACAGCCTCAGCACAGCTCTTCTGCAAGACCACTTCACATCTGACTTTGACTTCAGTGATGATGTTTCCCAGGTCCAAGCTGGGACTGTTGTTCGTGGAGAGGACCACAGAAGTATCTGAGATGTAAGTCCGCATCTCAGATGTTCTTAGAGAGCAGAAGGTTCCAAAGTCAACTTTGTCCTTGATTTTTTTCAGAGTTTTCCCCAAGCACAGCTTTTTCTGATTCATACAGTCCCAGGAGAGTCAAACAAGCAGAGGTGGAGATGCTTACTTTGTGATAGATAACCATCAAGAAGTTGACCTCATCTCTAAGACCATTTGTCTTGGTTTGCAATCCAAGGAAGTCACCATTTGCTTTCTGGGGAAAGAGCTTACAATGAGCAATCAGCTGAGACCTCCTGTGTAGCCCACCATTTCTATCTCTTCCCTCCTGTCCCATAACCTTCCCCCAACTCGTTTGTTCTCACATATTAGCTCTTTGTCAATTATCTTGGATTTTTATTTCCTTGTCCACATTTTACTAGAGAATGGCGCATATACACCTGGACCTAGTTCCTGGTCGTTTCTGAAGGGTGGGTGTTGCAAAGTAGACTATTCCTCTTGTAGCCCACCATTTCTATCTCTTCCCTCCTGTCCCATAACCTTCCCCCAACTCGTTTGTTCTCACATATTAGCTCTTTGTCAATTATCTTGGATTTTTATTTCCTTGTCCACATTTTACTAGAGAATGGCTCATATACACCTGGACCTAGTTCCTGGTGGTTTCTGAAGGGTGGGTGTTGCAAAGTAGACTATTCCTCTATTGTTGACCCCCCTTTTCTTGGAGTACTCTGCCACAGGCTGCGTTTTCCCCGTTGCTTGAGGATTCCATGTACTTCTCAAACTCAGGACTCGGGTCCTTGGAAGTGATCTTTCTGTCCGGAACACCAAGCAGACAGGTGTATCTGTGTGGCAGGTTCCAAGTGAGCCTGGCCTTCTCCATGCTGCATGGCCCTGCGTGGACAATAGCGCAAGCTGAGACATCTGCCAGTCAAACTATTCTTTATGCCTCTCAGATCTCCCAGGAAAATTTCACAGGTCATTAAAGGTGTTCAACCTGAAGGTTAAAGAGCCAGTCTGTGACTTTCAACATTTCCTCTCCTCTTTCCAAGCACCGGCACCAGACAGTCGGAAAGTAGGTTTTATGCTTGGAAGACCTCAGACATAAGGGATGTCAATGTAGTCGAAGGATTAGGATCCTGTCTAACTTCCCAGTGTGTGTGTGTGTGTGTGTGTGTGTGTGTGTGTGTGTATGTGTGTGTGTCCTCTAAAATAACCCACCTTTGAGACCATTCTATGTTTCTAAAATGAGCATTGTAATATATTCGAGGGGCTTATTTTGTTACAGTCTAGGCAAGCAGTCCCGTTGTTTTCTTTTGCCCTCTCTTACTTAGTTTCTAGATTAGGACCCCAAGCCCAGACATGACAAATTATAGACTTCTCCACAATCACTTAGGCAAATAGAAGGAAGACCAGTCCCTTCTGCTGTTTGGCCTCCTCTGTGCTTCTGGGTTATCAAGAGTGAGGATTCAGGTGGGCGGGAAGGAAGCAGTTCCAGATGTTTCTATTGGTTTATTTTTTTCCATCAGGGGAACAATCCAGTGGTCCTGTGGAGAGCTCATGATGCAGGGATATTTTAGTGTGATGGGATCTATCTCAGCCCAGGTGTTCTTGACTCAAAGACCTAGGGTTTCAGATACCAGGATCACCAAAAATCAACTTGGGACAGTGGTTCCTAGGTTTGTTGTCCCATGACAGTGAAGATTAAAGACATGGACATTACAAAAGTGTATAAAATGGAACCAAGCTTTATTCAGGAGAACTGAGGAAAGTTCTATTTATATAGGAGTTGAATGATACACTGCTTAAATGGTTTATTTGCTGGTAATTATTTTTAAGTGTTATTATTTTCAGTTCACTAATTAATTAAAAGACACTGAGTGACAGAACATATATCAGACCCATTCATATACTGATTACAAACACTACATTTCATTTGTAAAGACATTAAATAGACTGAAATTGGAGTTGTACATTTAAGATACTCTTCTGAAATAGAATCCAAAATAAAGGACTTTTAAAATTAATTTTTAAAAATTTAATAACCACATGATTAGAAGAAGCATTTAATTGCAGCTTTAACATATTCAGTAACATACTCCAGAGCAAGGATACATCTCTTTCAAAAGTGGCTGTAAATTTTTAGGTTCACAGTTGAATTAATACAGTTATACAATATTGAACTCAATATAAACCCTGTAAGATATAAAACCAAATGAGTTTTTACCCTTTAAAGAAGCTCCATTTCATTTTAAGATATGCTGTTTCCTATATATATTTTTTTGTCTTTTTGAGACAGGGTCTCCTTGTAGCCCCAGCTGTCCTGGAACTCACTATGTAGACCAGGCTGGCCTCGAACTCACAAAGATCTGCCTGCCTCTGCCTCCCAAGTGCTGGGATAAAAGGCGTGCGCCAACATGACCGGCTTTGTTTCCTACATTTTTAATGCTACTAACACTTAGATGTTTGCACATGTGTCTTTAATCTCTATGTATCTGATGATTACTAGTCACAGTCGGTTACACGCAGATCCTTAGTACCTGAGTATGGATATAAAGTCATTGGGTATATTTCACTGGTAATGTCTATCACCTCTACTGTTTAACATGGAGTACATTTTTACGCTTCCTCCTCAAATATGTCTTTTAAAAAATTATTGATTTTTTTTGTGTGTATCATACCAAACATCCCACATAATCCTATTCATCTATATACCCATTTCCCAAATGGCACCCTCCCATAGCCTCCCCACTCCCACACACTGCAGCCCACATACTCTGTCATCCCTGTTACTGTCCACTGTGCTGTTGACACCCCCAGCCATTCTCCAGTGCTTGTCTGTCTGCTGAATCTAGTCAGCCTATCTAGAGATCATTGTTTTAGGAACATCAGCTCTTCCTCATGTAGCAGCAATCAGTTGTAAATGTTCCTTTAGATAAGATTGGGGTCTGCTGTTCATTTTCCCAGTTCTATGCTGGATTACTTACTGTTTGGGAGTCTTTTGGGCCACCCTGGACAATCCATTCTCCAGTGCTTGTCTGTCTGCTGAATCTAGTCAGCCTATCTAGAGATCATTGTTTTAGGAACATCAGCTCTTCCTCATGTAGCAGCAATCAGTTGTAAATGTTCCTTTAGATAAGATTGGGGTCTGCTGTTCATTTTCCCAGTTCTATGCTGGATTACTTACTGTTTGGGAGTCTTTTGGGCCACCCTGGCCAACAACTCAAAGGAAGGTGCCTCCGGTCTGGCATTGTTTCTTGTTATGTAGCCTTTAGCTATACATACGGACTCTTAAAAATTATATTGATCCCATTAATCTTTGGTTATACTTTCATTTTGGATGTTTAAGACCATACAGTTGGCCCAGATAAAGCAATTTATTTTTCCTCTTAAGGCCGTTTGAGGATCTGTTCCTCAGGGGTCACATGAGCTTGGGAGGAGCCCCTGGCTCCTTTCTTTTACCAGTTCCGTCTATGTGAAGGTAAGTCAAAGGTCCTGCATGACCATACCTGGCTTCGCTTGGAAGCATGGAGGAAATGTTTCCTCTGTGTTGACCTTCCTCTTTGTAGACTGGACACTGGTTCAGGTCCATCTGGTGGGGTCTCCACGACCTCCTTGCTCAAGAAGACAGGTGACTCACTGCAGTTACAGGACATTTTGAAAGATGCTCATAGTCCCCTGGAACTTATTCGACCTGGGAGGGCAAGGAGCAAAAACTGTCCTTTATGTCCCCCTGACCAAATTAGTATAGGCCTCAAAGTATGGCTGTTAAACATTCAAAAAGATTAGTTCCACCAGTCTGGTACTCTTAATTACCATATGCCAGGTAGATAGAGCTTGGGCAAAGACCAAATGCTCTCAGATAAACCTTGCCTTGACACATAATACATTCTTTGATTTGGTTGTATATGTAATTTGTTAATAGGTTGTTGGCCTAATATGGTTCCCTCTGGTTTTCTAAAACTAGCTAGGCATTATTTATCTCTCGCTTTGTCTAACCCCTCCACCATGGTTTCCCCAATTAAGGTGCCCCCATTTCCCCCATTTCTCCCTTACTAATACCCTTCTCCTATGGTCCTACCTCTCTTGAGCTCCTTCTTTCCCTTTATCCCCTAGGTTCCTTGTATACCCTTCCCTCCCCCCTCCCTTAAACTAACCCAAGTTTTATCCATATCTCCCTTATTAAGGCCTGTTTCCTACTGTTCTTCTCTTTCAGGTTCTTTCTTTTCCTTTACCTCCCTGTTTCCTTTCCATTATCCTGGTTCCTGTGGTTATGTCTGGATACAAACTCATTTATAAGGATTTGATGCTAGGATCCACATATGAGGGAGAACATACGTCGTTTTTTTTTCTGAGTCTGTGTTACTTCACTTAGTATCACAGATCCTAGTTCCATCCATTTACCTGCAAATATCATGATTTCATCTTTCTTTGCTGCTGAGTAAAACTCCATCGTAAAAATGAACCACATTTTTGTTACCCACTCATCAGTTGAGGGAAC
>NW_008343671.1:468299-468526 GCF_000622305.1 Nannospalax galili | reverse complement strand
ATCTATTGAGATGACCATGTGGTTCTTGTCTTTGAGCCCATTTATATGATTTATGACGTTTATTGACTTACGTATTTTGAACCATCCCTGCATCTCTGGGATAAATCCAACTTGATCATAGGATGATCTTTTTGATGTGTGTCTGTATGCGGTTTGAAAGAATCTTGCTGAGAATTTTTGCATCTATGTTCATTAAGGATATGGGTCTATAGTTTTCTTTTTTGGTT
>NW_008343671.1:465620-466204 GCF_000622305.1 Nannospalax galili | reverse complement strand
TCACTCAATTCCTGCATATTCCATTCTTGTGATTTCTTAAATTTTTTATAATCTTTGCTTGAGTGGTCCAGTTCATCCACTTTATTTTCCAGTCTTGGTACTCTGTTTTCCATTTCATTCATCCTATTGGCGAGGCTTTCTCCTGTTGTTTCTAATTGGCTTACTGAGTGTTTCACTTCCTTCTTCATTTCAGCCTGAGTAGTCTGCAATATTTCTCACTCTTCTCTGAATTCATTCAGAAGTTTATCCCTGTTTTCCTTCAGTTCTTTGATTTCTTTGTTTGTGTGTTCTTTAAACTCACCGAATTCTTTTATCATGTTTATAATTGTTCTTTTGAGTCCCATGTCCTGTGTTATCTCTGAGGGATTCTCACTGTACTCCTATAGAGGACTATTGGTACTTGGTGGGGATATGTTATTTTGTTTTTTCATGTTATTTTCTCTGTGACTTGATATGTGAATTTCTTTTGTAGTTTCTGATTCTTATGTGAGACTCAAGTCTTCCTTTGTTAATTTAGGTCTGCATCCTTCTGTAAACTTTATGTGCCTTTGTGGTTTACTTGGTGAGCCTGAACACCTGGTTGG
>NW_008343671.1:464347-465592 GCF_000622305.1 Nannospalax galili | reverse complement strand
GGATCCCTCCAGGAAAGATGTTGTCCTCAGGAATTTGGGGGTTGGACTGGCCTGGGAGCAGGGCCCAGGAAAATGCTGGTCTTGGGTTGCTGGTGGCTGTGCCACCCAGAGAAGCAGAGGAAGGTGAGGGCGGGAGCAAACCCAGAGGGCTCTTGGGGACTGTGAGAAGGGACTGGGTTGGTCTGGATGCAAAGGATCAGGAAGCAGTGGTGGTTCTGGGCCGAGGGGTCAGCCCCGGTGTCTGGGGTGCCAAGAGAAGAAATGGGCCAGTACCCAGGCCAGGAGGAGAGATGGGGCTGGGGAGCTGGGAGGGTGAATTAGGCTGGAGGAGTCAAGGTGAGGTGGGCGCTGCTGGACTTAACCAGGAGAGAGGCTGGCAGGTTATGCACCCCAGGGAAGTAGAGGGAGGTGAGGGCTGGACCAGGCCCAGAGGGCTCTTGGGACAGCAAAAAGGAACTGGGTTGGTCTGGATGCAAAGGATCAGGAAGCAGTGGTGGTTCTGGGCTGAGAGGTCAGCCTCAGTGTTCAGGAGAGAGGCTGGCGGGTTGTCTTAAATGTTTTTATATCATTAAAAAATATTTTTCATGGGGCTGGAGAGATGGCTCAGCAGTTAAGAACAGTGGCTGCTCTTGCAGAGGACCTGTGTTCGATTCCCAGAACCCACATGGAAGCTAACAGCTATCCATAACTCCAGTTCCAGGGGATCTAATGTGCTCTTCAGGCCTCTTTAGGCGTTGTGCAACATAGGTGCACTTAAATACATGCAAGCAAAACACATACATAAAACAAAAATAAATAAATCTTTTAAAAAATCTTCATTTGCTTCCTTGTGATTTATCGGCTATGGAAATTGGGTTAATTGTCTGTGCAGACATCCAGTCTTCGTGTTTCTGCATGTTGTGGTGTTCATTTCCTACACTGTTATGGCCTTCATATTTCCTGACATTCTGGGCCATTAAAGTAAGAAGTTTATTCAGAAATTGGGTGTGGTGGCATATGTCTTTAATCCCAGCACTCAGGAGGCAGAGGCAGGTGGATCTCTGTGAGCTTGAGGCCAGCCTGGTCTACATAGCAAGACCCTGTCTCAAAAAAACCCTAAAAAATAAAAAAATCAAAAAACAGGTTATTCAGATTCTTTTCTATCTTTAGACATTTCCAGTATAGAAATAGTAGACTGTCTATTGAAATGTTATTTCTACATCTTCTTACATATTTGCAGATTATTAAAAACATAATTCCTATTTG
>NW_008343671.1:463399-464311 GCF_000622305.1 Nannospalax galili | reverse complement strand
AATGCCATTCCCAGCCACACAGCCCCTATAGTATTGTAACAAGCAATATTCTTAAGCTCTTGTGTTTTTTATAACGACTTTAGTCAAATATATTTCTATTTTTTTTCTAGGGCTCCTGTGATATGTCTGATAAGAAACACACAGGAAACATGAGCTGCATCACAGAAAGTTATATAAGTAAATGAATCACCTGTGTGTGATTATGTCTGAGTATTTAGTTTGTTTGTAAAATATATATGCATTTAAAATATTTCACCTTTTTATAAATGTAAGACACAGACACAGACACACACAGACACAGGCACACACACACACACACACACACACACACACACACACACACTGTTTCTCATTATGCTTGTGTGAGGTCCAATCTGCTTTCCATTTCTCTGGATGTCCCAAGAACACCTGTGATCCTTTCTTCACAAACCCATGTGTTTGGCTGTGTTTGCCAGTGTGTCTACTCCTGAGTACCCTACCATGACTATTCTCATGTGGTTTTCCCCTGGCCTTCATTTCTGTTGTATCTTTCGTTTGTCTAACCTCCCTGGGTAATTATCTTCTACTGTATAACTGTATTTTACATACTTTGCTTGTTCTGTAGTATTTATTTGCTGCTAGTGCATTTTACTTCTGAATGTTCTTTATATGCCCTTTGTTTCGGCTATTGCTGGATGGGAAGAACATCTCCGGACCTGCTGTAATAATGCATTCTGAGAGGAGAGACAAGACCATCTTTATGCTATCAGGATTTTCATGTTTCCCCAGGCCTGAGTAATCTGTAGATCAATGGAACAAAACTGAAGACCCAAATATGAGTCCATGCAATTTCAGCCACCCGATATTTGACAAAGGGGCCAAGAATATTCACTGGAGGAAAGGCAGCATGTTCAGAAAATGCTGCTGGCAAAA
>NW_008343671.1:455801-462838 GCF_000622305.1 Nannospalax galili | reverse complement strand
TGGGATTGCACTGGGGAACAGCTGGGGGTGCCGACAGCACAGTGGACAGTAACAGGTATGACAGAGTATATGCGCTCCATTGGGGTGGGGGGGAGGCTATGGGAGGGTTCCATTTGGGAAGTGGGTATATAGATGAATAAGGTTGTTTGGGATGTTCTGTATGATAATACGCATAAAAAATCAAATAAAACAAGAGTTATATTTGAGGAGGAAGCATAAAAATTTACTTTATGTTAATCAATAGCGGTGATAAACATTACCGTTGATATCTACCTGATGACTTTATATCCATACTCAGGTGCCAAGGATCTGAGTGTAACCGACTGTGACTAGTAATAATCAGATACACAGAAATTAGAGACACATGTACAAACATCTGTTAGTAGCATTAAAAATGTGTCTTTCTGTGGGAAACAGTATATTTTAAAATGAAATGGAGACTTTTTTAAAGGTTAAAAACTCATTCAATTTTATATCTTACAGGGTTTATACTCAGTTCAATATTGTATAACTGTATTAATTCAACTGTGAACCTAAAAATTTACAGCCACTTTTGAAAGAGAGGTATCTTTGCTCCGGAAATTGTTATTGAATATGTTAAAGCTGTAAAGGAATGCTTCTAATCATGTGGTTATTAAATAATTTTAAAAAAAGATTTCCTCTTACCCCAGTCAGACTGGCTAAGATCAAGAGAACAAATGATACCAAATGTTGGAGAGGATGCAGGGAAAGGGGAATCCTTCTGTTTAAAAATTGTTTACTTATTGGGGCTGGAGAGATGGCTCTGTGGTTAAGAACACTGGTTGTTCTTGCAGAAGACCTGGGTTCGAATCCCAGCACCCACATGGCAGCTAACAATTGTCCATAATTCCAGTTCCAGGGGATCTGACAGCCTCTTCTGTCCTCCGCTGGCATTTCATGACACGAGTGCATTTACCTACGCACAGGCAATACACGCATACACATAAAATAAAAATCATAAATAAAATATTTTTAAAATTTGCTTATTATTTTATGTGTCTGAGTATATTGCCTGCATGTGTGTAAGTGTACCCAATGCCCACAGAGGTCACAAAAGGATGTTGGATCCCCTGGAGCTGGAGTTATAGATGGTTGTTAGCCACCAGGTGGGTGCTGGGAATTGAACCCAGGTCTTCTGCAGGAGCAGCCAGTGCTCTGAGCCACTGAGCCATTTCTCCAGTCCTCATTCTTCTATTATTAAAGATTAATTATTCGTGTAGTTATTTGAGCAGACAGGATCTTTCTCTGTTGCTCAAGGTAGCCTTGAACCCCTGGGAACAAGTGTCCTCCTGCTTCAGAAGCATGAGGAACTAGGACGTCAAGAGAGTACCATCTTGCAAGGCTGTTTCTTTTAGTCTTAAATTTAGCCAGGACTACAATAGTCACCACAGGGCAACTCACATGCACAGCTTTTCTACTTCCTTTGCTCAAAGCTGCCTGGTCTATTGTCCTAGGCCTTCTTTAGCTCTGTCATAAGTTTCTGGAAGCTTCATGACAAGTGGGGTCCCACCTTCAGCTCCTACATCTGGGACTACTGCTTCAAGCAAGGTGTTTTCGTGTTCCCACTCTGAACATTGCCTTTACGCTGGAGCAGAAGGCTCCTTGAATCAGCAGTGCCCAGAGCACGCCAGGTCTCAGTGTGAGCCTTCAAGGCTTCCGTTTTGGTTGCCAAGTGGTGTGATTTTGAGTTGTCTGTGCCCCCCTCCCCCGCCCAGGGCCTCTGAGCTCTCTGCCTGTATTGTTCTCTGAGCTTTCCCAACCACTTCACTTTCTGTTTCTGTGAGAGTTCAATTTTAGTTTAGTTTAGTTTAAATTTTTTTTACTCCTGGCACATGGAGAGGAATGGTGGGTGTAGGTCCTTGGGAAGAGAAAGACCCAACTCCTCAGATTTGAGGGAAGGAGTTAGACATCAGTTATTTCAGTTTGATATTCGTCCTAGCCCTTTGTAATATGCATTTCATCAAAGCCAGGGAGTTTTCTCTACTCCTTGTTTGATGAAACATTTTATTTATTTATTTAAACTTGAGTGGGTGTTGGGTTTTTGTCACGTATATTTTTCTGCATTACAAATATGATCCTATGACTTAAAAATGTTTTCTGGCAGTGGATTCTAATGATTGCTTATAAACTTAAAGTGCCATGGAATATTTAGAACAAATTCTTCTTAATCATTGTGTATAAACCTTGGTATGCTTTGTGGATTTCAATTCTGTACTATTTTGTTGATCTCCCCCCCCATGTGTGTGTGTGTGTGTGTGTGTGTGTGTGTGTGTGTGTGTTATGCTAATAAGAGGTGTTGGCCTTTCCTTTTTCAAAATACTTTTATCTAGTTTTGGTGTCAGGTTCACACTGACCTGGAAGTAGTTAAGTAGTCGTGTAGACCTGGTGACACTGCCTTTTCCAATGTTGGTAGAATGAAGAAATGAAAATATCTAGGTCTGGTCTTCTCATTTTAGTGAGTTAAATTTCATTAATGAGATTTCCAATATTGGCAAGTGGATGTTCTAGATAGTTCTTCTTGGTGAGTTTCGGCAGGTTGTATCTTCCAAACATTTGGTTTTTTAACCTGTATTTGCATTTTATCAACATTATCAAATTTATTGCTGCAGAATTCTTTTTCGTATTTTAAATATTTGTGCATCTTAAGATTTTGTTTGATGTAAATATTATGTAGCTGTATACTCTCACACACAGGCAATTCTTACAATCTAATATATATTTCCATAGCTTAATTATCCTTGTGAATTATTTTCTTTCCCATTTTGTGTGTGTGTGTGTGTGTGTGTCTGTGTCTGTGTGTGTGTCTGTGTCTGTGTCTGTGTCTGTGTGTGTATATCTGTGTCTGTGTCTGTGTGTCTGTGTCTGTGTGTGTATATCTGTGTCTGTGTCTGTGTCTGTGTCTGTGTCTGTGTGTGTATATCTGTGTCTCTGTCTGTGTCTGTGTCTGTGTCTGTGTGTGTATATCTGTGTCTGTGTGTCTGTGTGCCTGTGTCTGTGTCTGTGTCTGTGTGTGTATATCTGTGTCTGTCTGTGTTGACGTTCTCCTTCTCCCTCCTGTCTCTGTCTTTCCTTCCCAGAGGCAATTTTGGTCTCCAACAAGGTGTTATTTATCTGTTTCCATGTCCATCCATCTCTCCCTCTCTGTCCCTAGAGAATGTGTTTTGTGTTGCCTCTTCTGAAGATGCTTGACATGAAATAAGGTAAGGATTCTTTCCGGCTTGATCACACACACACAGAAACATACACACATGGAGGAGACATACACAAAGTCATAGCAACAGACCCAGACATACAGACACACATACACACACACACACACACAGTCTGTGTCTGTGTGTGTGTGTCTGTGTCTGTGTCTGTGTCTGTGTCTGTGTGTCTGTGATGTTTGGAAGTCAGAGAAGTCAACCTTGAGTATCATTACTCAGGGCTCCATCCATTTCGTTTTTGGAACCAGTGTCTCTAACTGACCTGGGACTCATTGAGTAGGCAAGCTAGCTGGCCAGCAAGGCACAGGGATCTGCCTGTCTTTACCTTGGCAGCACAGGGATTATCAGCACAGGCCACTACCTCTTGTTGTTTTTTGCCAATGTATATTTTTATTGAATTTTTGTGCATTTCATACACTATAAATAGTAATCATATTTAGGCCCCTCCCCTATCTGCACTCCCCATAGCCCACCCACTGGATCTCATGCATTCTGTCCTCTATGCTAAGGCCTATCACGTCAAGTTTATGCACCCAGATGTCCCTCAATGTGAGTTCATTTGCTGGAGCCTGGTCAGCCTATCTAGTGTCGCTCCCTTAAAGAAGATCAACTCTCCCTCACCCAGCAGTGATCAGCTGCCAATCGTTCCTCAGCTAAGGTTGGGGCTCCTTCCCCAGTTTCTGCTGGTTTCTGTCTGATGGAGTTTGCATATCCCCTATCTGCACTCCCCATAGCCCACCCACTGGATCTCATGCATTCTGTCATCTATGCTAAGGCCTATCACGTCAAGTTTATGCACCCAGATGTCCCTCAATATGAGTTCATTTGCTGGAGCCTGGTCAGCCTATCTAGTGTCACTCCCTTAAAGAAGATCAACTTTCCCTCACCCAGCAGTGATCAGCTGCCAATAGTTCCTCAGATAAGGTTGGGGCCTCCTTCCCCAGTTTCTGCTGGTTTCTGTCTGATGGAGTTTGCAGGGTCTTGTGCATGCTGTCACCATCGCTGTAAGTTCATATGAGCAAGTTCCCAGAAGCCTGGAAGACTCTGTTACCTCATGGTCATCTACCAGCTCTGGCTCTTAAAACTGTTCTGCCCCCCATGTCTGCGATGGTCCCTGAGCCCTGGGTGGGTGAGGTTTAACACAGGAGTCTATCCAGGGACACATACTCTGCAGTCTCTTATTCTCTACACTTTGGCCAGTTGTGACCTTCTGTGTGCATCGCCCTCTGTTGCATGAGGAAGCTTTGCTAGTGAGGGTTGAAACATGTGTTAGTATTCTCTCTACCCCCATTCCACTGTGTTCCATGAGCCTTAAGTAGAAAGGTTCCATTGTAGATGTGTCACTTAGGGCTGCACATCTCTTGTACACTCATTCTCTGTGTGTGACAAGTTGTGGAACTCTGTAATAGTCTCCGTCTGTTACAAAGGAAATTTCTTTGATGAGTGGTGACTGGCATACTTGTCTGTAAATATAAGGGTTCATACTTAGCATGCAGTAAGAAATTACGTTTGTTTAGGGATGTGACGGACGTAGGATTTTCTCTAGGATCTATGATCTTTCCAGTCATGTTGGATTTGGCTACATTTACAGTGCCACATATGAGTTCCCTACCATTGAGCAGTCTTAAAGCTCAATTAGATAGCTGTTGATTACCCACAAGATAAAAGTACCACTATTGTACCACTATAGTTTGCTGTGCTGGTTATTGTTGTATTTATTAAGCTTTAAAGCTGGAGTTGGACCGTTGACTGATTTTTCTCCTGTAGCAGCTTGCACAGTATCCTCTAAAACTATGAGAGCCATCCTTCAGGGAGGAGCTTCCAGGTCAGTTCCAGCTCCATTGCTCCAAGTCCTGTGTCTGAAGTATGTCCTGTATTCAGCAGTAGAGTATTGCCTTCAAGCCTGGGAGGTAATCAAGGGATGTGGCAATAACCTGTGTTATTCTGGGAGTCTTTTGGACTACCCTGACCAACAACTAAAGGGAGGTTTCCTCTGTCTGGCACAGCGTTTCTTGTTATATAGCTTTCAGCTATACACATGCACTCATGTACAGATATTGTATGTCTATTTTTCAGTAGGCTTTTGAATTAATATCCCTCTGGTTTTTCATACCACATGAGCACTATTTATCTCTCATCTTTCTCTCCCTGTCTAACCTCCCTCTTCACTTCCCAATTAAAATATCCCAGTTTTCCCATTCCCCCTTGATAATACCTATCTATTATTCCCCCCTCTCTTGCACTTCTTCTTCCCCTTACCCCATGGTTTCTTGTATACCCTTCTCCCCTCCCTTTCTAGTTAAATACCTACATTTTCACATTTTCCCTTTGGTAACATCTGTGTCCAATTATTCTCCACTCTTGGGCTCTTTCTTTCCCCTCACCTCCATGGTTCCTTTCCTCCTGCAGTTACAACCAATGGTGCTGGCAAAACTGGATCTCCACCCACAGGAGAATGAAAACAGACCCTGGTCTGTCACCTGCACAAATTGCAGATGAATCAAAGATCTCAATATGAAACCTGAAACTCTGAAACTGTTAAAGAAAACATGGACAGTACCCTACAAGATATAGATACAGGAAGAACTTTCTAAATCAGATATCAGTTGCTCAGGAATTAAGGTCAACAATTGACAAGTGAGACTTCATTGAACTAAAAAGCTTCTGTACAGCAAAAGAAACAAACAAGGAAGTGAAGAGGAACCCACAGAGTGGGAGAAAATCCTCATCAGCTACATGCCTGACAGAGGATTAATATCCAGAATATACAAAGAACTCAAAAAACAAAGAATCAAAAAAACTAGTGACCCAATTGAAAGATGGGATGTGGACCTGAATAGCCTGTCATTTTTTTCTCAAAAGATGAAACCATGAAATTTGCAGGTAAATGGATGGAACTAGAACGGCTGCTGTCTAGTTTTTTTTTTAAATGTGGGTTCTGGAGATCGAACTGGGGCCTTCAAGCTTGCATAATAAGCACTTTATTGTCTGCGCCACCTCTCTAGCCCTTCCATTGTGTCTTACAGATAAATAATAGCATGTGTCTTATGTGGGTATAGATCCAGTATCCCACAGCTGCTGCTGAGAAAGTTTGGACAGAAAATGAGGAGGTGCCAATGTGAAGAGTGCCCATGTGCTAGGGAAATGACCGGGAGTGAACACAGTAGGATACAAGTACAGCAGGATCCAGAAATACTTCTCATAAGTTAACCCAGCCAAGAAAAAATCTCTAGAGATGTGAACCTCAGAATGTTAAGGAGACAAACGTCACTCACATGGGAAACAGCTATTATGGACTTCCCACATTCTGAGCTTTCCCCCATACATCCATGGATGGGAAATCCAGCTGCTTCACTCTTGTGTGTCTCTTCCGAGTGCCCATGTGCTAGGGAAATGACCGGGAGTGAACACAGTAGGATACAAGTACAGCAGGATCCAGAAATACTTCTCATAAGTTAACCCAGCCAAGAAAAAATCTCTAGAGATGTGAACCTCAGAATGCTAAGGAGACAAACGTCACTCACATGGGAAACAGCTATTGCTCTGCTCCCAGGATAGACCAAGTTGAATAATGGACTTCCCACATTCTGAGCTTTCCCTCATACATCCATGGATATGAAATCCAGCTGGTTCACTCTTGTGTGTCTCTTCTGAGCAACCCAGACCAAGTGTCTTTGTGTCTCAGAGAGCTGAAGGAGGAAAGAGAGGGGAGCTCCAACTCATGTTTTGCCTTTGCATTCCAGAAAGAAGTGCTGAACTATATGTACTTGGCTCTTGAAATACTTAATTCTATCAGCTCAAATATCTCAA
>NW_008343671.1:444265-455146 GCF_000622305.1 Nannospalax galili | reverse complement strand
AAAAAAACTAAACAAACAAAAAAACAAACAAAAAAAACCCAGAGAGAAACAAATGCATGTCTACTGTTCAACTTGAATTTTCTACTCTTTTAAAAAATATTTTATTAGTTTTATTTTATGCGTATGAGTGTATTGACTGCATGTGTGTTGAACACAAGTGTACCTGTATTGTGCAGTGTCCGTGGAGGCCAGAGAAGGCCTTGGATTCCCCTAGAACTGGAGTTAGGGATGGTTGTTTGCTGCCATGTGAATGTTGGAAATTGAACCTGGGCCCTCTATAGGAGCAGCCAGTAGTGCTCTTAACTGTTGAGCCATCTCTCAAGCTCCCAGATTTTGTTTTTATTATTGTTCCCTAAATATTGGCATTTTCAGCTATCTAGAGATGATTCACAGTGTACAGGAAGATATACATTGGTGCCAGACCCCCTAGAACTGGAGTTAGGGATGGTTGTTTGCTGCCATGTGAATGTTGGAAGTTGAACCTGGGCCCTCCATAGGAGCAGTGCTCTTAACTGTTGAGCCATCTCTCAAGCTCCCAGATTTTGTTTTTATTATTGTTCCCTAAATATTGGCATTTTCAGCTATCTAGAGATGACTCAATACATTGGTGCCAGAAAATTGGCATGCTAGAATATAAAAGTGAGTGGAGCATTGTCATCCGTGAAGAGTCCTGAAACCACGGTACCATGGGTGGTAAGCCAGGATTCTATACAGCGTGCTGGAATCCATAGCTCCCATACCTGCCGAACATGTTTAGATGTTTAGGTATTTCCTTTTGGAAGGAATCCTGGAGTCAAGTTCCACGATGCTGGTGAGCCTCTCTAATGATGATATGAAATTTGTACACTCCAAGAAGAAGGTATTACTCACTTCAACTATCTGAAGAATCATTGGTACCATGCATTCCTTTATAAATGTGCTCGATTCAGCAAGCGCAGGAAAGCACAGGGCGGAGAAGAGATCACGGAAGGAGAGTGTGACCGCAGAGGACTGACACCTGTGCTTCTCAATGCTGTGGTGAAGCTGGCAACACCTGTGAGGTGGAGTGTTCCTGGGACCCGAAGAGGAATTAACCTCAATTCACAGGGCTTGAGGGTGAGTTCTAGAATGAGAGGGACAGAGATGATTTGCTTGTCACGGTCAGTCTCAGATGCAGGACTGTGGAGGCAAAAGGCTAATAAATTTGGAACGATGTGAGGTTCTAGATGTGATTGAACGGTGAAGTGAGGACAGGAATTGATACTCTGAAGGAAAGTCATGGGGAATCAGAAGGAGCAGATAGATTAGTAAGGGCAGATGGCATCCTCAGCTCCAACCAGAGAGCAGATGTAGGAGACCAATGGAGGACGAGCACCTGAGCAGAGGGCTCTGCAGCCTACCGGACTCGGCATCAGGAAATCAAGCTCTAGAGGAAGGACTTGAGAGCTGGTAGCTCTTGATGGTAGAAGAGCTGCCACCAGCGGAGCTAAAGCCACCTCTGATTTCTCTGCCACTACTGAAATTGAAGCCACCACCAAAGCCATGGTCACTGCTGTCACAATATCTGCCTAGGCCGAAGCCACTGCCCGCACCGCTGGCGCCGCCATAGCCGCTGGAGACGGTGGACTGCACCACAGCTGTAAGGGGGAGAGGACACAACAAACACGATGCATCCTTGAGGGCCATCTCTCCACACTGCTCAGCATCAACACAGGCAGCCTGCAGGTTTGCAAACTGGGCAGGAAGAGCAAACGAAATGAACTCATAGTGAGGTCCTCCAGTCCTCCATGGGACAGCAAACCTCACTATTTTCTCTCCTGATGAGGAACTTTGCAGAAGTCCCAAAGGGTGGTGAAGGAACTTGGCCTCTTGTCACCTGGAGTTTCGGCTCTCCACAAACTCTTTCACGTTTGAAGTCACTGAACGCAGTCTATGTCTGTCTGTGTTCAGATGGCATGAGCATGTGGTTGGTTACTGAGGGACATACTGCAGTGACACAAGACCTGGGACATCTAATGTACCATGAGCTTATACTGAGTGTTGTTTACAAAGCTACCTGAGGGCCATTTTAAATGAGCACACATAGATTCTGCAGGTGAGCGCACTGTATTACCACCCTCAGAGAACAGTGAGCATTCGCAGGAGACATGAGAGCAGCCTCCCTCCTACCTCAGAAGCTCTCACAACCTTGGTCTCCACATTCCTTTGCCTTCTGCCTTTGCTGTATTGTTTTGTGTGTGTGTGTGTGTGTGTGTGTGTGTGTGTGTGTGTGTGTGCGTGTAGATCTCTAACAGATTTGTGGGGCTGCTCCTCACGGCTTCTGGCTTGATCTCTTCCTTTTTCAACTGACTCCTCCTGGATTCTAAAACCTAACATTGTCCTTTTGCAAATCATTCCAATGCCCAACCTTATAATTAGACCCCTCTGAGCAACTATGCTAGGTTCTGTCTGGATGGTGGAATCGTGGACTAGTTTGGATACAGCTTGCTAACCAGTGTGTTCTCTTAAGGTGACAACTGCATGTCCTCCTCTCCTTGGTGTCTCCTCCCCAGGATGGCTGCTGACTGGCTGCTGCTCAGCTAGCAGATGAAGTTTTACTGCTGCCCCAGCATACCTGATCCTTTTTTTAAGTATAAAAACATTTTATACTCAAATAAACTTTAGATAAAATATATACATTTCTGGGAAAATACACAGGAGCCTGAGCTGATAATAATTCAAAGCTTCAGAGGAACTTTATCCATGAATAGAATCAAGTATTAAAAAGGAAAATATCAAGAAAAAAAACTTAACTCTTTTTTTTCTGAATGCACAAACTATAACTTGAAAATGATGAGACTGTTACAAGTTAATTTTTTACAATGAATTTTTAATTTAATTTTATGATTTCCATACAATATAGTTTGATGGTATTTAGGTCCCCTCCCCCTTTGCCTCTCTCCACAACTGTACCCCAATTTAATGTACTTTCTTATATGTGTGCTATGGTCTATAGAGCTCAATTTGAGTCCCCAAATGCCCCTCAGTGTGGGTCCATCCACTGGACCCACAAGAGACCCTGTAAGACCCTGGCTTTCCCCCTCCCAGCAGCCATCAAACACCAAAAGCTCCTTGGGTTGGTACTTCTTACCTATTTCCCCACGTATATGCTGGGATTTTTCTGGTTTGAGCTTGCAAAGGATTTGTGCATGTTGTTATCAGTGCTGTGAGTTCCTATGAGTAACTGACCAGCTGTCCAGAAGACTGTTTCCTTGTGGCCATTCACCCCCTCTGGCTTTTACATCTGTCCACCTGCTCTTCCACCGTGCCCTGACCCGGGGAGGCAGAGGTTTGAAGTAGCCGTCCTGTTCAGGGACAAGCACTCTGCGGCCTCTTGTTCTCTGCACGAGCTGGTTGCTGGATTCTGTGTTAATCACTGTCTGCTGCATGAGGAGAGTAAAGAGATGCATTTATGCTAAGTGTAGAGGTTGCAAAGAAGATGTGTCACTTAGGGTTAAGCATCTCACAGACCCTTATTCTCTGCATTTGATCAGTTGTGGAACTCTGTGTTAGCTTCTCTCTGCTGCTGCAGCTGCAAAAAGTTTATTTGGTGAGGAACGAAAGGTACACTTGTCTGTAAATATGAGGATGTGAATTTATAATAAAGTAGGAAAATCAGTTGTGGAACTCTGTGTTAGCTTCTCTCTGCTGCTGCAGCTGCAAAAAAGTTTATTTGGTGAGGGACGAAAGGTACACTTGTCTGTAAATATGAGGATGCGAATTTATAATAAAGTAGGAAATTACATTGATCTAGGGATGTGGCAAAAGTAGGTTTTTCTCTAGGATCTATGACCTCTCCAGTTATGTATATTTGGCTACTTATTCAAGAAATTTAGGGACTTTGCTGTTACACGACTGTTGAATACTCTATAGCGGAGACACAGGAAATCTTAAGTAGGAGGTCACAGGTAGCCTAGTTCTCAAGCATGTCAGTGTCTTGGGTATTATACAGTGTCCCAAGAACTTGCATTGAGGATAAGCTTAAGCAAAGTTATCTATGTCCTTATCTCAGACACCTTTCTTTTTGTCTTTGCATTCTTTGGATTTCTAGTTGTGGCCCCCAAGTTTCTGTAAGCTAGTTTTGATGGTACAGGGTACATTTGTTGTAAGGGGATCCTCATTATGTGGATTCCCTCTTCCTGTCAGTGATATCAGATGCATTATATTGTTATGAGGGGGCCTGGGAGTATTCAGTAGCTGCCAACTCACTGCTCGCCCTGAGCAATCTCAACTCAGCTCTTCTGAGCAATCTCTTCATATTGGACCTTGTATTCAGCAATGGTCCAGGTCCAGACTGTGATTGTTGTCCATGGACAGAACCATGGATGCATCCCAGACATGGGTTTGCACCTCAGAGAGTTCCTGTAAGACAGAAGGTCCTGAGATCATCTTTGCTGTGATGTTTTCAGAATTTCACAAGATCCAGCTCTTCCTCTTTCCACAAGGCCAAATAAATCAGAGATGGCAGTGCTCACGTTTTCAAAGATGACTGTCAGGTAGTTGATTTTATCTATAAGATCATCTGCCTTGGTTTGCAATGCAACCTTATTCAGATAGGCCACATCCACTTCTTGGGGTGAGAGTTGGCATTAAAGACTCACCCAAGCCCTCCTTGGTGGCCCACTCACCCCATTCTCCCTGGCAAGACTCCTCTTTGCATGAGTCAGAGATACAGAGAAGCATCTGTCTTTAAGCAAAGAAGCTTGAACCCAAGACTAACATAGCTTACTTCCTTCACTTTTACAAATGTATTCTCTGGTGCTGTGTGTGCTCCTGCTGGGCTGTTCCATTTTTTATTGACAGCAATGATCATCAAAGAAGGGAGTTGTATGACATAACAGTTTGCCTCTGTAACTAGTGCTGGGGAAAGATTGTTTTCTCTTAACCTAACAGCTTAGAGAATTAGAAAGAAGAAATAGAGAAAACCTCCATTAGCCTGCAGATAAATTATAGGAAGACAGTTTTCAGAAGAGAGTCAAGAAATGTCTTCCAGTCTTTTAATCAATGAAGAAGAGTTTCTTCAGTGGAGAGTAGACTGCAGAGACCATGACCTTTAAGAAGGGGCTGCTGATGGGGAAGAGCATAAACTATGAGATAGCAGGGAGGGAGGGCAGCATCTGGGGGGCTGACATCTTGAAGTGGGAGCACCTTGGAGATTTGAAGGAGGTTGTTTTTTCTGTCTTAGCTTTCCAATGGCAATGGAGCCCCATCCAATTTTTGGATCTTAGTCTCCGAACAACTTCCCCGGAGAACAGCTGAAGACCCACCAGCTTCACGTTGAGCTTGATTTGGAACACACTGTGTGGGCACAAAGGGAAAGAAAGCCACTGCTTCCTGGTCACCCAGTGGGATCCCTCCTGCCAGGAGCCAGCAGAATGCTCTCCCACAAAGAACGATGAACAGCTTGCTAATGAAGCATGTGTAGGTCAAAGACACAAGCAGGCACGGGACAGGTTCGAGCTGAATACTGTTGCCAAAGACGGCTGTGGAGGTGAAGAGCTGAGGGTGATGGGGTCAGCAGTGGATGGTTCTGTGGAGAAGGGGCTGCCTTGCAGGAGCCAGGGCTACAGATGGTCACCACAGTCCCCTTCTCCTCCCTTCCTTTGATCTAATGTTAATGCGTCTTAAGCCTAGCTACAAGGTTGAGTTCTACCACTGAGTTTTTGGGCACTCCTCCTGGAGCTGGTAGCAGCCTGCTCTCACCTGTTTTGAAAACATTCCCTCCTCTCACTGTGTTGGACACGGCCCCGCCTCAGGGCTGGCCTCCTCTGCGCAGTGGGGCCCTTGGATTCGGCTTCTGTAGCTGGTATCTGCATGCCACTGTGCCGGCTCACAGAGGGTTCTGGTAGGATGGACTTTAGAGGAGTCTTTGAACTAGCACAAAGTTCTTGGATTTCAGGTGCATTGAAAGATGTTTGTTATCTTTTCTGATCTGAATACTGGAGTAGGCGATTGGCTAGCCTCCTTCAGAGTCAAATGAAATACTGGACCAGCCTTGGCATTGAGGAGCCCTTCCTTGCCTCACACGGAGTCTGTGCTATTGCAAAAGGGATCTGAGCCTTCTTATTTGATCCTCAGTGGGTGGAGGAATTGATGCAATGTTTCCTTTTCATGGACTCTAAATCCAGAGCCTGAGTCTTAGAACCTTTTCTCCTGGGAACCAGAAAGTGTACTCACGTCTTATCTCAGGTATTCTACAATTAAAGCATCACCAGGAGAACTGCACTTCTAATATATTTTTTTCTTTTTTGTTTTCTGACAGCTTCTCCTTATGAAGCCCAGGCAGCTCAACACTCAAAATTTTATAAAGAGCACAAACTTAAAAGAGATACAAATGACATGGAGTCACACCAACATTTCATAACTGATAGTTTAGCACGCATCCTTGGATTCCCCCTCTCTCCCGCTCCCTCAGTTCCTCCCTCTCCTATCTTCCTCCCTCCCTTCTTTGGTTAGAAGTGCATCTCAGGTCTCAAGAAAACGGTCACACAATCCAAAGTATTTCAGCAAGGAAGGAAGTTTTGCTTCTTCAGAAGGATGCAAAGCTGTTCTAAATCCAGCAAGCAAGCATGCCCAGTGAGGGTCCTGCTGGGCTTTTACTCCTAACGCAAAGTAGGTCCTGCTCCTCACTCCGTGCATTCAGAGCTCATTTGTACATGGTTGCCTAATTCCAAACAACAATGCGGCTGATAAGCAAAACCTAGCTTTTGAGAGCAGGATGCTACCTTGAGCACCAACTGGAATCTTAGAAAAATGATGACTGAGGAGAAAGCCTTGCCAGATGGTGGTTTCACAAATTTCTTTAAAGACAGAACTTTATCTCATTTAACCCTTTGATAGAACGGTGTATTCATTTACATTTCACACACTTTCTTCCAATCCACTTCACTTTCTTGCATTGTAGTTTTGATTACAATATTAGTGTCAATTAAAACACAGATGCCACTTTGAGGCCACATCTTAGTTTAAATTTTTAAACTTCTTTTGGAATAGACAGCAAAAAAAAAAAAAGTGAAGATAGCTCAGAGGAACCCTGCCCACGCAATCCAGCTTCTCTAACTATTCGTGCACTTCACCCTGATGTAATTTGCCATAATTGACGAACAATTATAAAAATCCCATCAATTAGTCCCTAATCTATCCAGATCTCCTTAGTTTTAGGCCTTTTCTGATGTAGGAGATCCTATCACACCTTTGTCATGTTTCCCTGGTTTCCTCTAGGCTGAGATAGTTTGTCAATTTTTCCTTACTTTAATGATCTTTGAAAGTTTTGGGGGTCACTGGTCAGGTGTTCTGTAGAATACCTGTAATTGTTTATTGTCTGAGTTTTGCTTATGATTCAGCAGGGGTTCTGGGGCTCGTAGAAGGGGACCTGGGATGAGGTTCCTTTTCCTCCTGCTATAATAGCTACATACGGTACAGCTGTGCATGGAGCCCTGATCACCTGGGTAAGGCAGCTGTCTGACTGCTCTGCTGTAAAGTTACCTTTTTCTTTCCTTTCCAAACTGTATCTTTGAGAAGAGGTTGTTGATCACAGCCCACACTTGGGGAGGAGTTGCACTCTGCCTCCTTGATGGACCTGGGATGAGGTTCCTTTTCCTCCTGCTATAATAGCTACATACGGTACCGCTGTGCATGGAGCCCTGATCACCTGGGTAAGGCTGACTGCTCTGCTGTAAAGTTACCTTTTTCTTTCCTTTCCAAATTGTTTCTTTGAGAAGAGGTTGTTGATCACAGCCCGCACTTGGGGAGGAGTTGCACTCTGCCTCCTTGACGGAAGAGTACTTGCACAAGGTATTTGAAATCCTGCTGTGTAAAAGTTAACTCTCTGTGTCATTGATTTATTTGCTCAATCATTTGTTTATAACTATATGGGCTCATGAGCATTTATTTTGTTCTTTGGATCATAAGCCAATATAGTTATGTATTTACTGAGTGGCTTAAATTGTTCCAAGCCACTGAGAGTTCTGCCCATTATGAGTTTCGTTTTCTGGGCTATTTCTGTTTTTGTTTTTTTAATTTTTATTTCTAAGCACTTCCTGTCATGGAACATGCTCCAGGATCCTTCCCCAAATCAGTTATTTTTACGAGGGATCCTTCCCCCTGGTTGGATCAGGCAGAGTTCTTCAGAGAAACAGAACCAGTAAGACATAATATATAAAGACTTTTACTTTAAGGAATTAGCATTTATGCTTATGGACTAGACGAAAAATCCAAATCTGCCAATTTGATTCTGAAGACTAGACGCTGCTACTTAGCCAGGAAGACCTAGGATCCTAGTTTAAAGGCTGTGAATAGGAGCATTCTCTCTTGCTTGGAGGATGATCAGCCTTTGTCTGATTCTGGCCTTCCATTGATGGGCTGAATGCCACTCACCCTGTGGGAGCAGTTGGCTTTGCTCAGTCTGCTCTCCAAATATAACATCCTGTAACATCTGTACAGAAATACCCGGAATAATATTTGACCACGAATCTAGGCATTCTGTGGCCCATTCACACAATGATAGCAGGCGATATTGTTAGGAATGACAGTCTAGACCCTAGATGAACTCATTGCTACTGGGATGTCACTGCTTCTAGGTGCTGTCAGGTGACAGTGAAGAAATGTACATATACATGCTAGTTTGAGTGCATACATATTTCCATATATTTTATGTATTAATTTATTTTTTCAGTGCTGAGGACTGAAACCAGGATCTTGCATATGTCATGCAACCACTGAGCTACCACCACTGCTCTGTGTGTTTTTATAAGCAGCACATCCTGTGTCCATCTCCCACTCATAACCACAGCGCTCGTTCTAGCCTCTTTCTTGGCTTCTCTACAGCCTCACACGAAGTGCTGAGAAACGCAGCTCAAACTATCTGCCATCTACTTGCTTAAGTGTTCTGTTTCACAATGTGCATTGTAATGGTCAAGTGTGTGTCAACTCAAATGGAGCATAGGTTGTCCAGATACTTGTGAGACATTATTTTGGGTGTGTCTGTGAATGTGTTTCTCTGAGATTAACTCTGCAGTAGTAGAGTGAGTGAAGCAAACTGCACTCCCTAGTGAGAACAGCTCTCATCAAATTAGTTGATGGACTTAACAGAACAAAGAGAATGAGTCAGTGGGCATTCCTTTTGCCTGACTGCCATTGACGGGGCATTGCTTGATCCGACCTTTGAATTCAAACCAAATACTGGCTGTCCTGGGACTGCATTTTATGGGCTGTAAATATTGCAACTTGTCAAATCTCTAATATTATGTTAGCCAAAATTTTAATAATAAACTCCCCCATCTTATATTGCCCTATTGACAAGTTAGTTTCTCTGTTGGGCACTGACCAATATACCTGGATACTGTGTTCAGCATTCGCAAGCCATGACCCCACAGGACCTACATTATTAAACAGAACACAGTGCTTACACAAAGAACCTTTGCCTGTTTCTTACAGGTAGACTCATTTCCAAAGCTCCTTAGGGCAGCCCTTTTCTCTCCCGTCCCTCTTCAGTGAAGTTATTTGGTACATCGGTAATAGATTCTTTTGTCACTTATCTCAACTTTATAACTAATTGAGGAGAAGGGCTGGAGCAATGACCCAGCCAATAAAATACTTGCTGTAAAAGCACGAGGACTTGAGCTAGATCCCCAGCATCCATGTAAAAGCCAGGCTCCATGGCATGGACCTATATAACTAATGGAGGAGAAGTGCTGGAGCAATGACCCAGCCAATAAAATACTTGCTGTAAAAGCACGAGGACTTGAGCTAGATCCCCAGCATCCATGTAAAGCCAGGCTCCATGGCATGGACCTATAACCCCAGAGCCGAGGAAGCAGTGTCAGGAGGGTCCCTGGAGCCTGCTGGAAGTCAGCACTTGCTGTAAAAGCACGAGGACTTGAGCTAGATCCCCAGCATCCATGTAAAAGCCAGGCTCCATGGCATGGACCTATAACCCCAGAGCTGAGGAAGCAGTGTCAGGAGGGTCCCTGGAGCCTGCTGGAAGTCAGTCTAGCCAAATCAGTGAGCTCCAAGTTTGGTGAGAGACTCTGTCTCAAGAAATAATATGAAGAGTCCTTTAGGAAGATATTTGACATTGACCTCTGGCCTCTGCATGTGCACCAGTGCATACACATACATGCACACATGACATGCACATATAAACACATATACATGTGCAATATACACTCAAGGGCTGAATACAGGCGTCTCAAGACAGAGTTGCATCATTAGGATTTTGGATAGTTCATCTTGAAAAAAATTTTCATGGTGGAAAAGATTGTTCCTGAAGCAAGGGGCGGAAGTGTAGAGAATTTCAGGAATAGGCCTGGACTTTCCTAAACTAAGACTTCTGTCCCTTCTCTGCCCTTTTGTTGATGCATCATACATGATGGGAGGGTCGAATTTTTCAAGACTAACAATATGGAGATGTCATTCTGATGATGCAAAGGACAGTTGTGGTCATCTCGTCAGCCAGGTTGGTCTCAGATGGCTTTGAAGGTCTTGTTTTTCACTGTTTGAGCCAACACACAACATTCTGTGATAGTACAGCTCTGTGGGCACGTCACCCTCTGGCCTCCCGCTATACAGTTTGCCCCTTTGTTTTTCCTGTCTCTGTCTAGCCTGCTTAATGAGCACTTAATTTTGTGCTACTGTGAATGGTATTAATTTTTTAATTGAAAATTTCAGGCTTTCTTGTGATATATAAGAAAGCACTTATCTTTGTGTCATTGCCTGGTGGGCCACAACTCTGCCATCCTTTAGTAGTTTCCAGGATGATTTTTTGATAGATTCTTTGGATTTTGTATAGACTCTAATTCCAGGCAAGAATATAGTTCTACTTTCCCATTTCTACCATGTGTAATTTTTACTACTTTGTCTCAT
>NW_008343671.1:440551-443775 GCF_000622305.1 Nannospalax galili | reverse complement strand
TACAAGTTACAAGTTATGAGTTTCTATGGAAATCACTGTAGGACTTTTTAAAGAAGCTCTTTGGTAAGTTCAGAAAGTTTCCCTTTGGTTCTTATATGCTGAAAAGTCTATTTTAACTTGAAAGGGTGATGTGATATATGTGGTATATACTTATTCTCTGAACTTCTACAAGTTATGAGTTTCTATGGAAATCACTGTAGGACTTTTTAAAGAAGCTCTTTGGTAAGTTCAGAAAGTTTCCCTTTGGTTCTTATATGCTGAAAAGTCTATTTTAACTTGAAAGGGTGTTGGATTATGTGATATATATGTTTCTATGTTGTTGATATGATCGTATAACTTCTTTTTGCACTTTGAGATAATGAATTGTAGTGCTTGCTTTCAAATGTTGAACTCATCTTACATATTTAGAATAAACCCTGCTCAGTCGTGGTATATAATTCTTTATACACTTGATAGCTTTTTATCTGGTGCCATTTTGTTGATTGTTTTGCCTAATATTTATGAGGGATGTTGATTAAGGTTTTTTTTCTCCAGATATTTTTATCTAGTTGTGTTGTCTGAATAGCATGTGTGTGGCAAGTGGTTTAGAACACAGGAGGATACTAATATGCTGGGATCGATAATTACTTTTTATAAATCAACCAATCAAATAAAACATACTTACTGACATGAGAGATAGACTGTTTGGGAGACAAGTATCACTTGTGGAGAAAACAGCAACTAACGTAGCCTTAAGAGAGGGCAAGTTGACTGTCCACCCCAGCACGTCCTGTATTTCCACTTACAAGGTCACAGATGTCAACTCTAGCTAGTTCACTTCTGAGAGGTTTGGAATTGTCTGTTCTGAGCAACACAGGCTTGGTATCTTTGAGTCTCTAAGAGTTTAGGGAGTAAAGAAGAATGAACTTCCAGCCGCATTTTGCCTTTGTGTTCCAATAAATAAGCACTTGGATTTTCTGCCTTACTCTGTGGATCCATAATTTTATCAGTTAGAATAGCTCTAACTGAAGATCCCGTGATGCACATTCATGTAGATATGTAAATATACCTTTCTGTGTTTGCACTACTTCCTGGTACACTACTTCCATTTCTAAAAGAATAATTCTAACCTTGAGGTATGCATTTGTAATTGCTCCTGACACCTGTTGTCAGACAAGTTTGTTGGTCATGAGGCAATCCTAAGTGTAAATAAAAATTCTTGATTCAGTGGGTAAAATGCTTGTCATGCAAGCAGGAGGATTTGAGTCTGATTCCCCAGAACCCACATAAAAGCTGGACACAGTAGCATGCATCTGTAATCTAGTGCTCCTCTGGGGAGCTGGAAAGCAGATACAGGAGAATTCTGGAAGCTCAAGGGCCAAACAGCCTGGCGTATGCAGTGGGTAAACAACAGAGAGACGTTGTATCAAACAAGATGAAGGTGCGGAAGGTGTCATCCAAGGTTTACCTACACAAACACGCTGTGGTATATCAGAGAGAGAGAGAGAGAGAGAGAGAGAGAGAGAGAGAGAGAGAAACAGAGAAACACAGAGAGAGAAACACAGAGAGAAACACAGAGAGAGACAGAGTTTTTAAAAAGTCCTTTTCTTTTATCAAATGGCTTTTGTTCTATTTAGCCAGGGATATAGGAGGAATGGTCTCAGAGACTCAAGCAGAGGAATTAGCCTCTAGTTTCTGATTTGTATAGTTAGAACAGTCCATATCTGTGTTCACATCTGTGAACTCAACCACCAGTGGATGAAAAAAATCTTAAATGTAAAATTGCATCTTCAATTGAATATATGTTTAGTACTGAACATCTTGTCTTTCTATTACCCCCAACCATTTACATTGTATTAGGAATTAGAAGGAGTAATCTAGGATGAAATAAAGCATTTGGGAAGATGTGGAGGATTTATGCAAACACTGTGACAAGGAACACAAAGAACCAGAGTTTGTGTATTTGCAAAGGTCCTGGATTACTGCGGCATGGATAACAAGAGACAACAGCACAAATTTAGCAACTGGACACCGTCCATCCTATTGGACATGCAGCTGGGAAGAACCCCGAAGTTGGTTGATCCTCCACAGAGGCAGAGTGAAACACCTGGGGATTTCTACTTTCTTTTGTAAAAAAAAATTATTTGACACTTGAAAAGGTAGAAGAAACTTCAGAGTCATACATTATTTTATAAATCTGCTTTATTTTTTAGGAATTACAAGAAAAAAAAGCTGAGCAAAAGCCATATAGATGGAGATTCTGTACATTACTGGGTGATTCACTGGTTACTGCCAGGAGGATTCACTACATTGGAAGATTGCAGGTTTTCTTGGGCCAGTGAAACTGAAAGGGCAACCACTTTTTTTTTTTTTTTTGTAGGGCCCCAGGCAAGGATTTCTAGCATAAAAAGGGGAGGGGTCATTTTGTTGTCATACTTAGCCTCAGACACAAAGCTTCCAAGGAAAAACCTGTTAATTGAGTAACAGACTGAGGTACAAGATGTGACAGATCATGACATGAAATCGGAGGTTGACATCCTAAAGGTGAGCAGCAGGGGCTCAGGAAATATAGGTACAGAGGAGCAGTAGTTACAATGGCCTCCTCAGCACTAAACAGGGAGCAGAGGGAGGTCAGTGCAGAACGAACCCCTGATCACACACAGGCTCTGCAGCTGGAGGGGTCAGGGGACCAAGCCCTGGAGCAGGACTTCAGTGCCGGTAGCTCTTCCTGCTGGAGGAGGTGGTCGTGGTGTACTTGACGGTAGAAGAGCTGCCACCGGCGGAGCTGAGGCCACTCCCGACGCCTCTGCCACTGCTGGAACTGAAGCCCCCGCCAAGGCCATGGCCACTGCTGTAGGAGTAGCTGCTGCTTCCGCCACCCAGGCCGAAGCCACTGCCCGCACCGCTGGCGCCGCCATAGCCGCTGGAGACGGTGGACTGCACCACAGCTGTAAGGGGGAGAGGACACAACAAACACGATGAGCTCGCTCTGTCCACTGATCCGGGTCCCAAGGGCTGGGCGGGGAGGCAGGCAGCTCAGTACTTACAGATGTTGACTGGTCCGACACCTTCACCATTCAACCTAGGGCAGGAACACAGCAGGTGAGAACTAGGCAGCCATCACCCCAACCCTGTGGGAAGCCTCACTCTGGAGACCGTTCATCCCGACAGTAGCCATATGGCCACAGCTGGTGCTGCCCAGCCTTGTGCTCGGTGCCTCACGCTCTGGAGACCTCCCCAGAGGA
>NW_008343671.1:439828-439993 GCF_000622305.1 Nannospalax galili | reverse complement strand
CAGGAAATTAAAGGAGTACTAATTAGAAAAGTAGAGGTCAAATTATCCCTTTTTGCAGATGATATGATATTATAGCTAAGAGATGCCAAAAATCCACCAGAAAACTCCTATAAATTATTAACACATTTAGTAATGTAGCATAATGTAGCAGGTTACAAAATTAAC
>NW_008343671.1:436659-437709 GCF_000622305.1 Nannospalax galili | reverse complement strand
AACTGGTCTTTGCCCAAGATTTATCTACATGGCACACAGTAATTAAAAGTACCAGACTGGTGGAACTAACCTCTTGGATGTTTAACAGACATATTTTGAAGCCTATACAGGACAGTTTTTGTTCCTTACTCTCCTAGGTCCACTAGTTCCAGGGGACTATGAGCATCTCTCAAAATGTCCTGTAATTGTGGTGGGTCACCTGTCCTCTTGATCAAGGAGGCTGGGGAAACCCCCTCCCCCAGATAGACTTGAACCAGTGTCCAGTCTACAAAGAGGAGGGTCAACACAGAGGAATCATTTCCTCCATGCTTCCAAGCGAAGCCAACTATGGTTGAACAGGACCTTCGACTTAACTTCATGTAAGTGGAACTGGTAAAAAAAAAAAAAGGAGCCAGGGGCTCCTCCCAAGTCCTTCTGACCCCTGAGGAACAGATCCTCAAATGACCTTAAGAGTAAAAATAAATTGATTTATCTGGGCCAGCTCTATGGCCTTAAACACCCGAAAGGAAAGTATACCCAAAGACTAAAGGGGTCAATATAATTTCTTAAGAGTCCATATGCATAGCTAAAGGCTACATAACAAGCAACAATGCCAGATAGGAGATACCTTCTTTTGACTTGTTGGCCAGGGTAGCCCAAGGGACTCCCAGATAGTAACTCAGCATAGAACTGGGAAAATGAACAGCAGACTCCAATCTTATCTAAAGGAATGTTGACAACTGATTTCTGCTACATGAGGAACAGCTGACCCTCCTAAAAAAAAAGGCCTCTAGACAGGCTGACTAGATTCATCAGAAGGGCAAGTAGTGGGGAATGGCTGGGGGTGCCGACAACACAGCAGACAGTAGCAGGGATATCAGAGTATAAGGGCTCTAGTGGGGAGAGGGAGGTATGGGAGGGTGCCATCTGGGAAGTGGATGTATAGTTGAATAAGATGGTTTGGGGTGGTCTGTGTGATATATATATACACACACACAAAAAGTCAACAAATTTTTTAAAATGTATTATATTTGAGGAGGAGGCATGGAAATTTACATCATGCTAATTAGT
>NW_008343671.1:433247-435780 GCF_000622305.1 Nannospalax galili | reverse complement strand
GCTCTGGAAATTGTTATTGAATATGTCAATGCTATTGTAATGAATTGCATCTTCTAATTATGTGGTTATTAAATAAATAATTTTTTAAAATCCTAGATATTAAACTCGTGTCAGAAATGGAGCTGACAGTGCTTTTCCCCCATTCACTGATTCTTCGATGTGCAGACTCTTTTTATTTTCATGTGAATCCATTTATCAATTCTTGCTTATTTCCTGCTCTGAAATCTTTTTCAGAAAGTCATTGTATGTGCCTACATCTTGGAATGTTTCAAAGCAGCTGCAAGGTTTCAGATCTTCCATTAAGGTCTTCGAATCACAGACAAAGGAGTTCTGTTACTGTACCTGCTTTGTCCTTTTGTCTTCAGCCTAGGGCTCCAGCTGATGGGATGGCTCCTCTCACATTCAGGGTGGGTCTTCCCATCTCGGTTAAATGTCTATGAAACACTTTCACAGATTCAGAGATTTTTTTCAGTAAGTTTTTCAAAATCTGTCAAACTGAGAAGATTAGCTATCACAAGTCCACCCATTGTCAACTTGGCACCCAAACACATCACTTTAAAATGACATTCCACCATGTGTCATGGACAGCCAATCATGCAAAATACATTTAGTTCATCTCGAAGTCTCTGAAGTTTTAACAGGCTGAACAATGTTCAAAAGTAGAATAAGAGACAGGTGTGATGGTGCACGCCTTTAATCCGAGCACCCAAGAGGCTGAGATTAGTGGATCTCTGTGAGATTGAGGCCAGCCTGGTCTACGTAGTGAGTTCCAGACCTGCAGGGACGACAGGGAGACATTGTCTCAAACACAAAAACAAACAAAAACAAGAGTCTCTTCTGAGCCTCGGACAATTCCTGTGATTAACAACGGTGAGCCCCAGTCAAAGGAAAACACAAGACGCACTCTTCCAGTGTCCCCTGGCACAGAGTAGACATTCCCATCCAAATGGAAGAATGGGAGAATGGCAAGAAAAGACCAAGCAAAGCAAGACCGAAATGCAGTGGGCGGATACCAGTCCCTGCAGCTCCAGATCCGCCATCTGAGTCCTGTGATGGAATAAATGGTCTCCGGCAGCCTTGGGCAGTCCTTCCCCTCCGGTTCTGCCAGCTGTAGCACACGTAGTCTCTCTCTCGGCCCAGCTCCACTCTGTCTGCGGCTCTCCGTATGGATTTCCCACAGACCTAGCATCATCAACAGCCACTTCAACTTGGACTTCACCTTCCCAGTCTCGTGAAATGACTTCTCCAGGCCTTCTTGCAGGGAATCTGAGCCTACCCTGCACTGCTTGGTTTCAGTGGTTCTGGAAACTTGATGCAAGCTTCTATGAACACTTCACTTTTATATCTTTCGAATGGATGATGTCAGCAAGTTCTGCTGTGAACTCAAGACGTAGGCTTGCTCCTTTGAAACACAGCTACAGTGCAGTCCCTGTGCCTCTGGGGTTGGCCCTAGGGAAACACCTAGGCTCTCACGTTGGAGCAGGGAACTTTGTGTGGTGGCTTTCACTCTTCTGTAGTGAATTTGCATTCTCCCAGATTAGAGTCTTTAATAGGTGGGATCTTGCTCTCAGAGTACCTTCCCTGTTGTCCCAGGGAGGAGCACAAGCTCTCTCTTTCATTGTGCTAGCTAGCATCTTTACCAATTACAGCTGTTTTGTGTGAACCTGATGTGTGAAATTTTAAGCTCACTCACAACTCCACCAAACTTCACATTTTCCCCTCTGACAACCTCGATAAGGACAAGGAGCAGCAACCATGACACAGTCTAAATGCTATTCTGTCTTGTATTGTCCTCTCCTAAACAAATTAGCCTATTTCTTTTAAACTTCGCCTCATTTTTGTTCTCAGGTTATAGGCAGAAGTAGGGCAGATTATTAGTCAGAACATAATATTGAATGGCCTATAGCTTAGTTCATGATAAAGTCCTTGTTCCCCTCTGAAACCTCAGGAACTGATCCTTCACTGTCCATGTTTCTCTTAGTATTACAGTGTTCCAAACTCCCACCAGTGCCCATTAAGCACTGCTTACAGAATTCTAGGACTTCTCTAGCCTATCGTCCCAAATTCTTTCACAATCTTCCTGCAAATCAGTTCCAAAAATCTTCAACCACATGGTCAATTTTCTCAGAGCAAGAGCCTCATTTCTCAGAACCAGTTATCTGTATTAGTTGTCTTTTTTTAAAAAATGTATTTTACCTTGTTTTTCAGTGCCCATTAAGCACTGCTTACAGAATTCTAGGACTTCTCTAGCCTATCGTCCCAAATTCTTTCACAATCTTCCTGCAAATCAGTTCCAAAAATCTTCAACCACATGGTCAATTTTCTCAGAGCAAGAGCCTCATTTCTCAGAACCAGTTATCTGTATTAGTTGTCTTTTTTTAAAAAATGTATTTTACCTTGTTTTTTTTTCTTTTTTAGAAGAAGCATTTCATTACAGCTTTAACATACTCATTAACAGTTTCCAGAGCAAAGATACATCTCTTTCAAAAGTGGCTATAAAATTTTTAGGTTTGCTGTTGAATTAATACAGTTA
>NW_008343671.1:415646-432367 GCF_000622305.1 Nannospalax galili | reverse complement strand
TCCATGAGCATGGGAGGTCCTTCCATCTTCTGGTGTCTTTCTCAATCTCTTTCTTTAAAGATTTAAACATTTTGTTGTAGAGATCTTTGATGTCTTTGGTCAGGTTTATTCCAAGATTTTTGTTTCTTGTGGATATTGTGACTACAAAGCTTTCACTCTACTTTTTCTCCCGTTTCTTGTTATTGGTATATAGAAAGGATACTGACTTTTGTAGATTAATTTTAGATTAATAACCTGTCACTTTACTGAAAGTGTTCATCAGTTCTAGGAGCTTTCTGGTGGAATTTCTAGGCTCTCTTAGGTATAGTATCATATCATCTATAAAAAGGAATAATTTGAGCTCTTCTTTTCCAATTATTACTCCTTACTTTCCTTCTCTTGTCTTACTGCTCTAGCAAGAGTTTCAAGCACTATGTTGAAAAGAGGCAGAGATAGTGGACATCCTTGTCTTGTTTCTGATTTTAATGGGAATGCTTCCAGTTTTTTTCCGTTTAAAATCATGTTGGCTGTGGGTTTGTTGCATAGCTTTAATTATATTGAGGTATGTTCCCTCCAGTTCAATCCCCCTTAGAATTCTTATCATGAATGCATGCTGAAATTTGTTGCAAACCTTTTCTGCATCTATTGAGATGTGGTTTTTGTCTTTGAGTCCATTTATATGATTGATGATGTTTATTAACTTGCGTATATTGAACCATCTCTGCATCTCTGGAATAAAGCCTACTTGATCATGGTGAATGACCTTTTTGATGTATATCTGTATGTGGTTTGCCAGTATTTTGTTCAGGATTTTTGCATCTATGTTCATTAAGGTCTATAGTTTTCTTTTTTAATTATGTCTTTGCCTGGTTTTGGTTTTAGAATGATGCTGGATTCATAGAGGGAATTTGGAAGTTCTCCCTGTTTCTATCATTTTGAATAATTTAAGTAGTATTGGTTTATTGGTTGTCAATCTTCTTTAAATATATGGTAGAATTCTGCTGTAAATCCATCTTGACCTGGGCTTTTTTCAGTTGGGATGTTTTGTATTACTATTCCGATTTCCTTATATATTATGGGTCTATTTAAACTATCGATGTCTTCTTGGTTTAATGTTTGTGGTTTCCATGATTTTAGATATCCATCCATTTATTTTAGGTTTTCAAATTTAGTGGGGTATAGGTTTTTAAAGTATTCCCTTATAATGTTCTGGATCATTTGGGTGTCTGTTGTGATGTTTTCCATTTCATCTCTGATTTTGTTGATTTGGGTTTGCTCTTTCTTTCTTTTGATTAACTGGGATAAGGGTCTATCTATATGGTTTAGCTCTTCAAAGAACCAGCTCTTAGATTCATTGATTCTTTGTATTGTTTTCTTTTTTTCTATTTCATTCATTTCTGCTCTGATTTTCATTATTTCTTCTCCTCTGTTGGATTTGGGTTTCATTTGTTCTTGCTTTTCCAGAGTCTTCAGTTGCAATGTTAAGTCATTTATTTTTGTTCTTTCCGATTTTTTAATGTAGGCACTTAAAGCTATATCTTCCCTTCTAGAACTGCTTTTAAAGTGTCCCAGAGGTTTTGTTGTATTGTAGTGTCCTTTTCATTGAATCCCAAGAATAATTTTGTTTCTTTCTTAATTAACAGAAGAATTAAGACACACTTTGACACACACACACTCATCATTCAGGAGTGTGTTGTTTAATCTCCATGAGTTCATGTAGTGACTAGGGCTTCTTCCAGTGTTGAGTTTAAGCTTTCTTGCATTGGGGTCTGATAGAATGCATGGAATCATTTCAATTTTTTGTATTTGCTGATTTTTGTTTTGTGCCCAGTATGTGGTCAATTTTTGAGAAAGTTCCATGGGATGCTGAATAGAAAGTGTATTCTTTGGTGCTTGGGTAAAATATTTGGAAGATATCTGTTGGGTCCATTGGATGTATGGTATCATTTAATTCAGATGTCTCTCTATTTTTTGTGTGGTTGACCTGTCTAATGGAGACAGTGGGGTCTTGAAGTCCCCCACTATTACTAAGTGAGGGATAATCTGTCTCTTAAAGTCCTGTAGTGTTGTTTTTATGAATTTGAGTGCACCAGAGTTTGGTGCGTATATGTTCAAGATTGCAGTATCATCTTATTTGTTCCTTTGATCAGAATTAAGTGACCCTCTTTATCTCTTTGGATTAGCTTTCATTTGAAGTGGATTTTGTCAGATATTGGAATTGCAACCCCTGCTTGCTTTCTTAGTGCGATTTGCTTGAAATATTCTTTTCAATCCTTTCACCTTGAGGTAGTACCTGTCTTTGTTGGTGAGATGGGTTTCTTGCAGACAACAAAAAGATGGATTTTGTTTCTTAATCCATGCAACTAGCTTGTGTCTTTTGATGGGGAGTTCAGTCCATTGATATTTAAAGTTATTATTGAAGGATGTGTATTGTTTGCCATCATTTTTATTACTGTTTGCATTCTTTGTCTACTTTTGTGTTTTCACAATTATACCTTCATTTAGTTTCTTTCTGTTACCCCTGGAGTATAGCTGTTCCTTCCTGTGTTCTTTGCATTGCTTCAAGTATTCTTTGAAGGGCTGGTGTTACGGACATGTATTCTTTCAGCTTATTCATGTCATGGAAGATTTTTCTTTCCCCTTCAACTATAATAGACATTTTTGCTGGGTGATGTATTCTGGGCTGGTATTTATTGCCATTTAGAACTGGGAATACCTTTGTCCAGGCTCTTCTGGCTTTCACAGTTTGCATTGATAGGTCAGCTGTAATTCTGATGGCCTCTCTTTTATATGTCACTTGATGTCACTTGTTTCTCTTTTGCTGCTTTCAGTATTCTCTCTTTGTTCTGTACATTTAATGTGTTTACTGTGATATGCCATGGGGAGTTTCTTTTCTGGTCCTGAATATTTGGTGTTCTATATGCTTCTTGCATTTGTATGGGGATATCTTTCCTTAATTTTGGGAAGTTCTCATCTACAATCCTGTTTAAGATCTGGTCAATATCATTAACCTGAAATTCTTCTCCTTCCTCTATGCCTATGATATGTAGATTTGGCCTTTTCATGGTGTCCCACATCTTCTGCATATTCCATTCGTGTGTTTTAAAATTTTTATCATAGTCTTTGCTTGAGCGGTCCAATTCTTCAACTTTATCCTCCAGTGTTGATATTCTGTTTTCCATCTCATTCATTCTAGTGGTGAGGCTTTCTCCTGTTGTTTCAAATTGGCTTATTGAGTTTTTCACTTTCTTCTTCATTTTTGCCTGAGCTTTTCTTCAATGTTTTTGTCTCTTTTGTGAATTCAGTCAGAAATTTATACCTGTAGACTTTTAGTTCTTCAATTATTTCTTTTTGTGTTCTTTAAGTTCGTTGAATTCCTTGATCATGTTTATGATTATTCTTTTAAATTCTGTGTCCTGGGCTATCTCTAGGGGGTTATTCTTGTAGAACTCTTCTGCAGGACTGGTGAAGTTTGGTGGGAATATACTATTTTGATTTTCCATGTTATTATTTTTTGTTGTGATTTTGGCATGTGTTTTGATTTTTCCTTTCTTGTTTGTGATTCTAGCATGAAACTCAAGCCTTCTTTTGTTGATTTGAAGTTGGCTTCTGTTTGTATTATTGGTGTGCCTTGGTTGTTTTCTTATTGGGTATGTAAAGCTGATTGGTTAGGTTTCAGGTTCTTTCAGATTTTACTTTGGAGGGAACTGATGGCTTCAGATCAGCTACTTAGGACCTCCCACAGAGGCCCAAGTCAGGTTCCAGTCAGGTACACTCAGGCTTCCTTCTAACATTTGGACTCCTACTAGCAGATACTCAGAGCACAATTTGGGAAGTTCCCTAAGGGGAGGCCCAATTTTGGGAAGCTCAGGTGGTCTGCTGAGTTCTCAGCCCCTAGGCCAGAGGGAGGTCTGCTAAGGTCTCAGTCCTACCGTACTGTAGGGCAGAGAGGTCTACTCCTGGTGTTGTTGGGAGGGTCCTCACATAATCTCAGTTAGGGGGTTGGGTACTGTGTGATTTGGAGGAGCTTTGGGGAAGCTCACCCCCACATAGAGGCAGAACCAGGTGCTCTCAGGCAGTCTGCTGAGGTCTGAGTGCCTACACCAAGCAGAGGCCAGGTCTGGCACTATCAGATTGTCTGGGTTCTACTCATCTCCATTCTTTAGTTGGAGAGCTAAGATAATTTATAATCAGAATTAATATTGAGAGGTTTTTTCATTCTGATAATTACTTTAGTTTTGTCCTGATTAGATCAAATGCTATTTGTTTTTTTATCCATATTCATTTCAGGGATTTGTTGGTTTACCCTCACCATCTTTGAAGGGCTTTATTGTACTTTTTAACATCAATGTACTATAAGATTTTACTTTCATTTAAATCCTTATATTAAATAATCTCCTTTGGGGGCTTTGCTATAAAATAACTCTCCTTGTCAGGAGTTTTCCTTACTCTTGTTTCTCTCACATGTGTGTAGGTGGCAAGGTGGCTTAGAGTTCGGAAATCAGATATTAACTTTCTGCTGTCAAGGAAATTCTGGGTGGAGAAAGAAGAGAAACCAGTGCATGAAGCTGTCTGTGTGGCTTCGAGAGCGGTGAAAGCTGAACCCACCAGAAAATGATACAGAAGGATCCAGAAACACCAGTAAAAGCCAGGAAAATTTCTCCAGTGATCGGGGACTTGAGGCTCCATGAGGAGACTATCATTTGAGAGGCAATGGAACTGAAGCAGCCTACAGAAGGGACAAGTCAGCTGATGGACCTCAGGCTGCTCTGAGTTTTCCACCACCATGCACAGAAGTTAAACCAGGACAGACCGCTCCTGAGAATGAAGGAACCATCACATCTGACCCCTGCACAGAGACTCCAGTTCAAAATAAGAATGTCAAGTTTTTCATGTGTCTTTGGGTCCTTCATGTGACAAGACTGAACACATCCAGTTTTCCTCAGATGAGGATATTGTGCTGAACATCCTTGTCCACACACCCTACTGCATTTGTACTGAGTCATCGGGCTGCATTTCTAGAGGGAGAGCTCTAGCTAAGAAGAAAACACTTTTTAACTGCTATTGACCTTTGTAATCAGGAAAGTTTTGTGGTCACCAAAGCAACTGTAATTGTAAACAAGTATTTTGTTCCCTTTTCAAACGACTTTGGCTCCTTGGCCAACAATATGCTTCTCCAACTGGAAATTTTGGCTGAGAACTACAGTGAGTAGGAAGAGATGATAGAGATCAATTCAGAAGGACTTCACCACCTCCTAATGGAGACAGGTAAGCACAAGTAGGCACGAACTGTGAGCCAGGATCCTGTAGTCATTTGCCAAGAAGACAATGACTTTGGGAAAACACATTGAACTGCTACTTGTTGATCGTCTCTGAAGAAAATGAAGGAAACACACGGGAAATAGCTAAATCCCTAAAAATTATTTATCATATGGTAATGAAGGAACTCTAGGATCCAATAAAAGCAACGTGGAAGAAGGCATTATATTATAAATCTGCTTTATTTAGCAATTACCAGAAAGCAAAGATCAGAGAAGGGCACAGACTCTGTACGTCACAGGACTGGTCACTTGTGCTATCACAGTTACTGCCAGGGAGGTTCCCAACACTGGAAATGGGGTTTCCTCAGACCTGGAAACTAAAGGGGAACTTCCCCTTCTCTCAAGTAGAACCCAGACAATGATTTCCAGAATGAAAGGGAGAGAGATACCCTCTCACAGAAGGCCTCAGAAACAGAAGTCAGGAGGCAGGAGCCTGGTAATCTAGATACAACAGAAGCACCAAATGTGATCGGATTGTGATGTGAAGTCAGAGGTTGAGGTCTAAAGCTGAGCAATGGGCACCCAGGAGGAGCAGATTCAGAGGAGTAATGAGACATGTGGCCCCTCAGCTCCACCTAGAGAGCAGAGGTGGAGGCCAGCAAGACTAGCACCTGAGCAGAGGGTCTGCAGCCAAGGGGACCAGGGGTCAGGGGACAAAGGCCTGGAGCAGGACTTCAGTGCCGGTAGCTCTTCCTGCTGGAGGAGGTGGTCGTGGTGTACTTGACGGTAGAAGAGCTGCCACCGGCGGAGCTGAGGCCACTCCCGACGCCTCTGCCACTGCTGGAACTGAAGCCCCCGCCAAGGCCATGGCCACTGCTGTAGGAGTAGCTGCTGCTTCCGCCACCCAGGCCGAAGCCACTGCCCGCACCGCTGGCGCCGCCATAGCCGCTGGAGACGGTGGACTGCACCACAGCTGTAAGGGGGAGAGGACACAACAAACACGATGAGCTCGCTCTGTCCACTGATCCGGGTCCCAAGGGCTGGGCGGGGAGGCAGGCAGCACAGTACTTACAGATGTTGACTGGTCCGACACCTTCACCATTCAACCTAGGGCAGGAACACAGCAGGTGAGAACTAGGCAGCCATCACCCCAACCCTGTGGGAAGCCTCACTCTGGAGACCGTTCATCCCGACAGTAGCCATATGGCCACAGCTGGTGCTGCCCAGCCTTGGGCTCGGTGCCTCAGGCTCTGGAGACGTCCCCAGAGGACGGAGGTGTGAGTTACCCACCTGCACTCCTCTCCTTCCAGCAGCTTCCTGTAGGTGGCAATTTCCACATCCAGGGCCAGCTTGACGTTCATGAGCTCCTGGTACTCCTTCATGAGCCTGGCCATGTCCTGCTTGGCCTTCTGCAGGGCGTCCTCCAGCCCTTCCAGCTTGCTCCTGGCATCCTTGAGGGCCATCTCTCCACGCTGCTCAGCATCAGCAATGGCGGCCTGCAGGTTGGCGCACTGGGTAGGGAGAGCAAGAGAAATGAACTTGAAGTGTGCTTCTGTAGAGAGGGTTAGCCTTAGATCTTTGTACCTATAAGGTCAAGTCTAGGAGACTGGAAATAATGAACACAACCTCCGATTCTTTCTGTCTCCGTACCTGCTTCTTAACGTGGTCGATCTCAGATCTCAGCCTCTGGATCATGCGATTGATCTCAGCAATCTCTTGCTTGGTGTTGCGCAGGTCATCCCCGTGTCTGCCTGCTGTGACCTGCAGCTCCTCGTACTGTGGGTCAATTGAAGAGGGAAAATTCATACCGGTTTTTCACATGCAAACAAGCAAGTTTACTTCTAAGTAAGGCATGAAATAACACTGATATTTATGTAAAGTCAAGAGACACTTTAGCAGACCATAAGTTGACAGTTACTTAGGGACTGACAGTGCTCTGTTCTGTTTCCTGAGGGCTAGTATTCAGACGGAAACTGAATCAAAGGCAGCAAGGTCTTTATCTATGACAGCTCTCCTTCTGCCTCTGGGCACTTTTGCTTCTTAGACTAGAGAAGAATTCTACAAGTGAAAGTTATGTTTGCTGTGAGAGGACTCCAGCTTCTTTTCAGTAAATCTCCAACCTCCAGTGAATTCAGGGACTTTTGGAATTCAGAGTGGGACCTTGACATTCCTCGGTAGCTGCCTATTCACCACTCACCTTGGTCTGGTACCAGGACTCAGCCTCAGCCCGGCTTCTCTGAGCAATCTCCTCATACTGGGCCTTGACTTCGGCAATGATGCTGTCCAGGTCCAGGCTGCGGTTGTTGTCCATGGACAGGATCACGGATGTGTCTGAGACATGGGTTTGCATCTGAGACAGTTCCTGTGGAACAGAAGAGCCCAAGGTCATCTTTACCTATGGAGGATCAGAGGTTTCCAATACCCCATTCTCCCTCCCTTGCAGAATCCCATCAGAGAAAATGAAGGAGGGAGAGACGCTTACTGCCTCATACAAAGCTCTCAGGAAGTTGATCTCATCTGCCAGGCTATCTGCCTTGGCTTGCAGCTCAACCTTATTCATATAGGCAGCATCCACGTCCTGGGAAAAGAGCCAACAATGTGTTGTCAAGTGAGCCCTCTCGTTCAGACCACTCGCCTCCATCTCCCTGGCAACCGTGCTCTGGGATGGACCAGAACGGAACACCACTTTCCTCCTCCAGCAGGAATCCCATCCCCGTGCCTTCACCAGCTCACCTTCTTCAGAGTCACAAATTCGTTCTCCGCTGCCGTGCGCTTGTTGATCTCATCTTCATACCTGTAAGAAAGGTGCGCACATTGGAGCCACTGGGTGGACGGTACCAGCTGCAGCCTGTGATCCCCTACTTTCTATAACTGAAATACAGCCACATCTGGCCAGAAGGTGATTTTTGTTGTTACTAAATAATTCAGTTTTTACTCTCCTCCAACCTCCTTAACCCCACTTTGCTTTTACGTTTTTGCTCTTTGGCAATAATTTGTTATTTTCATGTGAATACATTCTCTTAACAAATGGAGTCTATGTCTAAACTTGGGCCTCCAGTGTCTTAAGCTTTGGGAAACTGAGCCCTTTCCTCTTTCTAACTCACTTGTTCTTGAAGTCCTCCACAGTGTCCTGCATGGTCCTCAGCTCTGAGTCCAGGCGGCCTCTCTCGCCCAGGATCCCATCCAGCTGCCTGCGGAGGTTGCTGATGTACTGCTCGAACAACGGCTCCAGGTTCTGCCTCACAGTCTTGGTGCCCTGCTCCTGCAGCAGGGTCCACTTGGTGTCCAGGACCTTGTTCTGCTGCTCCAAGAACCGCACCTGGAGAGGGCCGGGTGTGAGAAGGACAAGTCTGGGCTTTGTGCTTCTGACCCTTTCGCCAGCAGGTGCCTTCCATCACAGGCTATCTCCCCAAACCCACCCTGTGTGCAGTGCCTGGCCCTGGTTCTGAGAGGGACAATCTGGAGTGAAGCTCCCAACATCCCCCCTCTACTGAAGCCAAGTCCCTCCTGCACTGCACAGCCAGCACTGCAGTGGCTCATTGCAGTGTGGTCCAGTGCAGGGGATCTGGGAAGCTGACTGCCCTGCGGCTGCTTCTGCCTCTGTGCAGTCTTCCCGTTATGTGAGGCACTGAGCTCATCCCTGTGCACTGTGATCAGGCACCCTTATGGGGCAGCCTCTGGAGGAGAGGAAATCAGACCCTGCCTTTCATCGGCCAGCCTAAATAGGAGCACAAAGCCACAGAAAACCAGCTAGAAACAACGGTGGCACTGGAGCAAAGCCTAAAGCCTCCCCTGTTCAGCATTTAAACACTCGATTGTCTACTAAGGAACGTGTCTCACCTTGTCGATGAAGGAGGCGAACTTGTTGTTGAGGGTCTTGATCTGCTCTCGCTCCTCAGTCCGCACCCGCTGGATGGTGGGGTCGATTTGCAGGTTCAGAGGAGTGAGGAGGTTCTGGTTGATGGTGACCTCTTGGATGCCTCCAGGTGGGCACACGGGGAAGCCAGCGCCCCCATAGCCACCACCGAAGCCAGCTCCACCACCGAACCCAAAGGCACCACCAGCTCCACCACCAAAGCCAAATCCACTGCCGGCTCCTCCTCCATAGCCAAAGCCTCCTGAGACGCGGCCGCCGTATCCTGCTCCGATGCCACAGCTGCCCCCTCCGATGGAGATCCTCTGGGAGCCGCCAACACCATAGAGGCTCCTGCTGCCAAAGCCGGCTCCTCCACACACTGCCCCGCTGCCACCGCTGCCCCTGGAGCGGCTCACAGACACACTGCTGAAGCCAGAGCGGTTGAGCCTGGGGACTCTGGCTGAGCTGGCGCTGAAGCCACGGTGGCTGCTGGTTTGGCTCCGCACAGTGGTCTTGGTGGACATGGTTCCTGGAGATGAGAAGACTGGGAAGCGGAGATGCTGAAGGGCAGAGCTGAGCAGATGAGTGTGAAGCGCTCAGGGCAGCGGTTTATATGCTGTGCAGATGGGCTGGGCTGGGTCCCGAGGTGAGCTTGCAGAGTGGGCAGGGCTAGGCTTTACCTACAGTGAGGTCATACCTAGATCATTAGAAAATGTTACGAAACCTTGAGATTGCAGTTTTGGCTTCCTTCAGTCAGGAAAATGCTCTGCCTCTAGTTTTGACTTGATCTGAGTTCAGTCAGTCAGTTCTTGATTCAGTGTAGCCAGAAGTTAGTCACTGTCTCAAAGGCTCTGCATGTCCTGATGGTGCCCATGAGAGGTCTAAGAGCCCTCCTTCTCAGTGCCTGCTCCTTGCCTGTGGAGCTGCTGGGGTTCAAGTAGTATCTTAGGCCAACAGAAAGGCCATAGCTGTGTCTCAGTGAGTGAAAATATTACATTGGACTTGTTTTCCTTTAGGTCCCACGTGAAACAGAAACATTGAAGGTGTTTGCCTTTACATTCCTCCCCCCAGATGTAACAGGTTCATCTCCTGGACAGCCTTCTTCCTTTGTGTGTGTCTGATTCACTCACTAACTCAGTCGATTTGAAAGAAAATCACATAAATGATTATTTACCTAGTAGATAAGTCAATATTGTATCTGTTTATGAGTAGACCAAATTTACCTTATGTCTTAAAAGTGGATATATTCATTAACATCAAGATAGGATTGAAGGACTGGAGAGGTGGCTCAGTGGTTAAGAGCACTGAGTGCTCTTGGAGAGGAGCTGATTTGATCCTCAGCACCCACATGGCAGCCAACCACCATCTGTAAGCCCAGTTCCAGGGGAATTCAACACCCTCTATTGACCTCTGTGGGCACTGCACGACATGTATGCACTTAACATACATACAAGCCATACACCCATACACATGAAATAATAAATAAAATATTTTTTAAAAAAGAAATGATTGAAATCACATGGTTGAGCTCCAGCACCCTCGTTAGTTGTCCTTATTTTTAAAAAATATTTTGGTTTCTTATTTTTCCAAATCTTTTTCATTCATGTCTTAATTGGGTCATACTTCTTAAATAATTTTACATAATCTGTAATTCTGGCATGATCTTCTTTCTCTGAGTAACTTTGTTAAGGAAACCAGGCGAATTGTCCTTTGATGTGTTCCTGATGTTTTGTTTTTTTTTTTTTCACCTGCCTGCTCGTGGTGTTTCCTTTAGCAAGCTCCTGCGTCCACCATGTCTTCAGTAAACTGACATTTAAATCTTGAAGCTTAATAAGATTTTCTATATAGTCATGCTTTTCAAAAGTGAATGCCCTGGGAGGCTGGAGAGATGAGTCAGTGGTTAAGAGTGCATACTGTTCTTACAGACCACCCAAATTTGGTTCCAATGCCCATGTGTGGTGGCTCACAACCACTTCGGGCATCCATGTATACATACCCAGACACATACACTTAATTAAAAGTAATCAAATAACTGCTTTTTAAAAAGTATATGCCCTAGAAAGCATGTTTAGATATTGAACAGTTACATGTTATTTATTTTTATGTTGACTATGTAATACATGTTTAAGGAACAAGATCCATGCTAAGGTCGTTTCCCAAGAATTCAGTTTCTGTATTTCAAAGCAAACAGCGTTATTGCTTCCTTGTGAACCCTTTGAGTCACTTCCTTTTGATATGTTTCTGTGCTTTTCCTTTGTATATTTGTGAGAGAGTTGAACTGTTTGTTTCATGGATGTGTTATCCATGTTTCCTTGTTATGTGCGCACATGTTACGTGTTCTCTTCTACAGTGGTGTTTGTGTTATGGCCATGCCATCTCCCATTTCCGCTTTCACGCTCTGTTTCCGTTCCATGATCCCTTTCCAGAACTGTATGCCTTCACTATCTTTTCCTGGATGCCCGTTGGTGGCCCTCACCCGCGCCTTTCCCGTGTGCTCTAATCTCATTTGTTTCTCTTGTGCCTTGATTTTTTCCTTGTCTTTTTCTGACCTTAGCAAACTCAGCATACTATCCATTCATTCTTATCTTATTGTTGAGATTATTGAATTTCTCATTAATTCTTCAATGTGCCTAATTTTCTGTTAGAATTACATGTCTTTGTTTTTCCTAATTTCTTGTTGGAGTGCACAGATCTTACACGGATCCCTCAGTGGTTCCTTTCTGTGCAGCGATCATCTTTGGATGAGAGGAGCACTTTCTGATGTGACATTCACATAAGCATCCTGGGAGGAGGAACTGGGACATTTCCAGGCTAACAGGAATTCTCCTTATGACACATACACAGTGAATAATCTTTTAATCTTTAATTCAGCAAACCCAACAATGGTCATTGCACAGTGATTTATGAATCACAGGCCCTCTGCTTTCTTTGCCTCACCACAAAAATGCTCTGGTATGCAATAAAAAGCTGTCAACTTGGCTGGACTACAGGATGCCCAGATATTTGGTTAAACATTTTCTGTATATGTCTGTGAGAGTGTTTCTGGATTAGATGAAAATTTTTGGTTGACTGAGTTAAGCAGGCTGTTTGATCTCAATGGGCTGGTCCATTCTGTCAGCTTAAGTCTTTAATATAATAAAAGGCTGAGTAAGTGGAAAATGTTCTCGAGTGACTGCCTTTGAGCTAGGATACTGTTTTTTGTTTTTTTTTTCCTACCTTCAGACTCAGACTAAAACATCAGCATGTTCTGAGTCTTGAGCCTGCTGTGTTTTGGACTAGAAGAAAACAGTGGCTCTGCGGGCTCTCAGGCCTTGAGATTGGCCTGAGCAACGTTACTGTATCTCTGGGCCTCTTGACTCACTGACTACAGGTCTTAGGACTTCTCAACCTCCAAACTTATATCAAAGAGTTCATACGCATCTTCACTCCTTCCATCCCCCTCTCTTGTTCCTTTTATCTCTATCTTTATCTCGATCTGTCTTTATGTTTGAGAAGTTTTAGGTTCTGAGCAGAACTGTATGTATTTCCTACTGTTTTGGACTTAGGGTGGATCACTGTTCCATGAGTATTCTGATCTCAGGATTATTAGTCATGCCTCCATGGGAATCAACCTTAAACGTGGAGTAGTTACCACATACAGTTCTGTTTCCTTTAGTCTCACATGTCCCACTCACTCCCAGAGGTGCTTGATCGGCTTTTTACACCCCTCCCGCCACTATGTTTTAGTAAGATTGACTCATCTATTTGTAATCTTAAAGATCCTTTTGTCTCATTGCACTTTCCTTCTTGAGTTATCTTGATCTCGCAAATTATTATTTTTGCTTTCAAGAATTAAGGTCACTCTGGAGTATAAAATTCTATAAAAGGCAGCGTTAATGAAATCTCTATGAAGATAAACTATAGCCCAGGAGAAATACTTGAAAAAATAAAGGACAAAGACTGTTATAAAAATATACAACAATTAGCAGGAAACCATTCAATTAGAAATAGGCCAGCTGGTCGTCGTGGGACACACCTTTAATGTTAGCACTCGGCAGAGGTAGGTGGATCTCTGTAAGATCCAGGAAAGCCTGGTCTGCATAGTGAGTTCCAGTGGGCTGGGACAAGGAAGACTCTGTCAAAAACATCTCACTGAATTATGCATGCAGATGACAAATGAAAGATGCTCAAAATTGTATGTCATCAGAGAAATACGAATTCAAAGAATGAGATGTCACTGTATACCTAGAATGACCAAAATCCAGAACCCTGACACCTCCAGTGTTTGTGATGCTATGGAACAAGAGATACTGTCAGTCACTTCTGGTGGATTATGAAATGGTCCAGCCCATTTAGAATAGAGTTTCGCAGATTCTGAACAAAACTAAACTCAATCCTAACAGAAAATTCAACAATCAGTCTTCTTGGCATTTACCCAAATGAGTTGGAATTATGCCACTAAAAAACCTGTACAGGGACATTTATAGCAGCTTTAGGCCTAAGTGTCAAGATGTAGAAGAAACCTAGCTGTCCTCAGACAATGGAATATTATTTATCATTTTAAAATTAGCTATAAATCCATGAAAAGGCAGAGAGGAAAATTAAATGGACATTCTCTTAAACACTATATGCTGTATGGTATTTTGGAAACTGGGGACAGCAAAAATATAAGTGGTAGCCAGGATTGAGGGGAGGTAGGAGATATAGATGGATATGAACTTTGGAGCAAGTAGACAATTCTGTATAATGTATAGTGCAATGATGTTGTAGTGGGACTGTTCTGTTAGTACTGTGGTAGCAGACACGTTATGTGTTTTCCAAATCCAGCAGAAGGCACAAAACTAGGAATGAAAAGTGTAGTGGTGACCATGCACGCACAGGATTTCTGTAGTAGAGGATACAGGTTAGGGGTACACGGGGCCACCTTCCCAGCCCCAGTTTCACGTCTGCATTTCTACCATGTCTATCTGTTTTTGCTTTTTCTTGAATTCTTGCTGCTGTCAGGTTTACAGTGAAATGTGAAGAGCAGTGGAGAGATGAGATATGCCTGCCTACCTTGTCTCAACCCTGGGGAGAAAGGATCAGTCTCCCACTGTAAGTACGAAATAGCTTTAGACTGTTTTAGATGCTCCTCAGTAGCACCCTGAAGGTACAGCCCCACATTTGTCACTTGCTGTGACTTTCTGGATTTTTAATCATGACTGGGCACTGCTCTGTGTCGTAAACCTTTTTGTACTTGTCATAATCGCTTGATTTTCCTTTGTTAGCTGTTTTTTGTAACGTTATTTTTATGTTATGTGTATGAGTGTTTTATCTGCGTGTATGCAAGTGTACCACATGTACGCGGTGCTGGGAAGGCCAGAGAGGATTTGGGCCCCCTGGAACTGGAGTGATGGACAGTTGTTAGCCATCAGAGAACTGAACCTGTGTCTTATGCAAGAACAACCAGTGCTGTTAACCACAGAGCAAACTCTTGGCCCCTTTCTTTAGCTGTTTATGTGGGGAAAAGCGCTGATTGTTTTTGAATGTTGAACTAGCTTTGGCTATCTCCATAAATTCATCTACTGCAGCCTGGTGAAACTCACGTTAAATGACATTTGGGGACACAAGCTTCTCGCAAGGTCTTTGTGTGTGTGGCGGGGGGTTGTGTATGCATAATTTATATATATATGTATAGGAAATTTGGGGGGGTATTAATGGGGGTGGAAATAAGGAAGGATATTTAAAGATGATCAAAATACATTATACAAAATTTACAAAAATTCTATTAAAAGGAAAAAACTGCCAGGTGTGGTGGTGCACACCTTCAATCACAGCCCTCGGGAGGCAGAGACAGGCAAATCTCTGCCAGAATGAGGCCACTCGGTCCGAATTGTGACTTCCAGGCTGGCTGGGACTAGGGAGACCCTGTCCAAAAAAAATGGGGAAAACGTTAATACAAATTGAAAAATTCTACTAGCTCATGATGTGTTGTTCTTTTTTAAATAATTTTTTTGGTTAGCATACAAAGTCATGGGTTTATCGTGACATTTTCATGTGTCCTTCACACTTTACCCCCATCTCCCCACTGCCCTTCCCTATTCTCCTCCACATAGGAAACAAAATATGCAGTAATTGCCTTTCTGAGCCTGGATTATTTCACTTCTTGGACTGCTCTCCAGTTCCAGTTCCATCTACTTTCTTTTTTAAAATTTGTTTTTATTAAATTTTGTTGTATTTCATACAGACTACCGCAAACAATCTGAACCATTTTTATAGCCCTGCCCCCACCAGATGCCTCCCATAGTCCCCCCAGTGGAACTCCTATACTTTATCCCGGGTGTTAAGGACTACTGTATCAAGTCAGTGTCCCCAGACATTCCCCAGTGAAAGTCCATCCACTTGCAATCTAGTCAGATCCCTCTCATCTAGCTATCCAAATACCTATCTTTTATCTTTTCTTTTCTTTTTCTTTTTTAACAGCGCATAGGGTGGGGGTTTATTTACAGAAGAGTGGCCACCCCCCATTTATGGCTGCACTGGAAAGTCCACACTCAAATATAGATCCTGTGACTTCCGGCCAGCCACAGAGTATGGTGAGAGAGGTGCCTCCTGGCATTGTAGGTTTATATCCTTAGCCCCTCCTAGCCCCTCCCCCACATGCAGCCAAGATCGACTTACTGGGTGGGAGGGGTAACTGTCTACCCCCTTGACTCCTTGATGAGCATGGGACGGAGGTGTGACTATAGCTTGTTCGCATAGTGGTGCTGTTTTTAAGACTATAGCTCTGTAGTACACTTTGAGATCTGGTATGGTAATCCCCCCCAGCATTGCTCTTTGTGCTCAGGGTTGCTTTGGCTATCTGGGGTCTTTTGTGCTTTCATATGAATTTAAGGATTTTTTTTTTCCCAAAGTATGTCTTGGGGATTTTGATTGGCATTGCATTGAATGTATATACTGCTTTTGGTAGGATGGTCATTTTCACGGTATTAATTCTTCCAATCCATGAGCATGGGAGGTCTTTCCATCTTCTGGTGTCTTCCTCAATCTTTCTTTAAAGATTTAAAATTTTCATTGTAGAGGTCTTTAATGTCTTTGGTCAGGTTTATTCCAAGATTTAAAAAAAAATTTTCTTGCAGCTATTGTGAATGGAAGTGTTTCCCTGTACTCTTTCTCCACTTGCTTGTTATTGGTACATAGAAAGGCTACTGATTTTTGTAGATTGATTTTATAGCCTGCTACTTTACTGAAAATGTTGATCAGTTCTGGGAGTTTTCTGGTGGAACTTTTGGGATTGCTTATGTATAGTATCATATCGTTTGCAAAAAGGGATAATTTGACCTCTTCTTTTCCAATTATTGCTCCTTTAATTTCCTTCTGTTGTCTTATTGCTCTAGCAAGAGTTTCAAGCACTATGTTGAAAAGAGGCAGAGATAGTGGACATCCTTGTCTAGTTCCTTATTTTAATGGGAATGCTTCTAGTTTTTTTCCACTTAGAATGATGTTGGCTATGGGTTTCCTGTATATAGCTTTAATTATGTTGAGGTTTGTTCCCTCCAGATCAACTCCCGTTGGAAGTTTTATCATGAATGCATGCTGGTTTTTGTCTTTGAGTCCATTTACAGGATTGATGATGTTTATTGACTTGCATATATTGAACCATCCCT
>NW_008343671.1:408624-415504 GCF_000622305.1 Nannospalax galili | reverse complement strand
TACCCAGTTTGGGTATTAGTGTGATGTTGGCTTCATAGAAGGAATTTGGGAGTTCTCCCTCTGTTTCTATCATTTTGAATAATTTAAGTATTGGTTGCAGGACTTCTTTAAATGTGGGGTAAAATTCTGCTGTAAATCCATCTGGGCCTGGGCTTTTTTTTTTTAGTTGGGAGGCTTTGTGTTACTGTTTCAATTTCCTTATATGTTATGGGTCTGTTTAAACTGTTGGTCTCTTCTTGTTTTAACTTTGGTAGTTCCCATGATTTTAGATATCTATCCATTTCTTTTAGATTTTCTGATTTAGTAGTAGAGTATAGGTGTTTAAAGTATTCCCTTACAATGTTCTGGATCATTTCAGTGTCTGTTGTGATGTTCCCCCTTTCATCTCTAATTTTGGTGAATTGGATTTGCTCTTTCCTTCTGTTTCGATTTTTATTATTTCTTCTCTTCTCCTGGGTTTGGGTTTCATTTGTTTTTGCCTTCCCAGTGTCTTGAGTTGCAGTGTTAGGTCCTTTATTTGGGCTCTTTCTAATTTTTCAATGTAGGCACTTAGAGCTGTAAACTTCCCTCTTAGGACTGCTTTTAAAGTGTCCCAGAGGTTGTGTTGTGTCATGTTGTCCTTTTCATTGAATTCCAGGAACTCTTTTATTTCTTTCTTTTTTAAAACTATATATTTAATAATCACATGATTAGAAGAAGCATTTTGTTACAGCATTAACATATTCAATAACATTTTCCAGAGCACTTACTACTTTCTTTCAAAAGTGGCTGTAAGTTTTTAGGTTCACAGTGGGGTTAATACAGATATACAATGTTGAACTCAGTATAAACCCTCCAAGAAGAAAAAAAGAGAAAAGTACATAAATAAAAATAAAAAGTAAACCCTGTAAGACATAAAATTAAATGAGGTTTTAAGTTTAAAAAAAAGATCTCCATTTCATTTTAAAATATACTTTTTCACACAAAAACTCATTTTTAATGCTACTAACACTTAGATGTTTGCACATACATCTCTAATCTCTATATATCTGATTATTATTAGTCACAGTCGGTTACGCTCAGCTCCTTGGCACCCGAGTAAGGATATAAAGTCATCAGGTAGATTTCAAAGGTAAAGTTTTTCACCTTTACTAATTAACATGAAGCAAGTTTTTATGCTTCTTCCTCAAATATAACTCTTTTTTTATTTGTTGATTGTGTGTGTGTGTATTTCATACAGAACATCCTAAGCAATCTTATTCATCTATATACCCACTTCCCAAATATAATCCTTCCGTAGCCTCCTCCCACTGGAGCCCACATACTCTGTCATCCCTGTTACTGTCCACTGTGTGGTCGGCGACCCCAGCCATTCCCCAGTGCTTGTCCAGCCTATCTAGAGTCCCTTGTTTTAGGAAGATTAGCTCTTCCTCAGTCTGCTGAATCTAGTCAGCCTATCTAGAGTTCCTTGTCTTAAGAACATCAGCTTTTTCTCATCTAGCAGCAATCAGTTGCCAATATTACTTTGGATAAGATTGGGGTCTGTTGTTCATTTTCCCAGTTTTATGCTGTGTTACTGTCTGGGAGTCTCTTGGGCCACCCTGGCCAACAACTCAAAGAAAAATATTGTTTCTTGTTATATAGCCTTTAGCTATACACATGGACTCCTAAAAAATTATATTGAACCCTTTAATCTTTGGTTATGCTTTCCTTTTGGGTGCTTAAGACCATACAGTTGGCCCAGACAAACCAATTTATTTTTACACTTTAAGGCCATTTGAGGATCTGTTCCTCAGGGGTCACATGGGCTTGGGAGGAGCCCCTGGATCCTTTCTTTTACCAGTTCTATCTATGTGAAGATAAGTCAAAGGTCCTGCTCGACCATGTCTGGCTTCACTTGGAAACATGGAGGAAATGATTCCTCCGTGTTGACCCTCCTCTTTGTAGACTGGGCGCAGGTTCAAGTCCATTTTATGAGGTCTCCATGGCGTCCTTGATCTCAAGGACAGGTGACTCACAACAGTTACAGGACATTTTGAGAGATTCTCATAGTCCCCTGGAACTTAGTCGACCTAGGGGGGCAAAGAGCAAAAATGGTCCTTTATGTTCCTCTGACCAAATTAGTGTAGGCCTCAAAGTATGGCTGTTAAACATCCAAGAAGGTTAGTTCCACCAGTCTGGTACTTTAAATTACCATGTGCCATGTGGATAAAGCTTGGGCAAAGACCAAATGTTCTCAGATAAACCTTGCCTAGATATATATATTATATTCCTTGAGCTAGCTGTATATATAATTTGTCAGTAGGTTGTTTGATTAATATGGTTCCCTCGGATTTTTTTAAAAACTAGCTAGGCATTATTTATTTCTTGCATTGTCTAACCCATCCAGCGTGGTTTCACCATTTAAAGTACCCCCATTTTCCCCCTTTCTCCCTTAATAATACCTTTCTCCTATGGTCCCACCTCTCTTGAGCTCCTTCTTTCCCTTTATGCCCTAGGTTCCTTGTATAACCTTCTCTCCCCCCGCCCCTTTAAATAACCCTATACTTGGACCCACTCGTCATTCAAGAGTGTGTTGTTTAATTGCCACAAGTTCGGGTAATGACTAGGACTTCTTTGTTGATTTTTGAGCTTCATTGCATTGTGACCAGAGAATGGATGGAATTATTTAAATTTTTTTGTATTTGTTGTTTGTTTTGTGCCCCAGTGTGTGGTCAGTTTTTCATAAAGTTCAGTATGGGGTGCTGAACAGAAAGTGTGTTCTTTGGTGGTTGGTTAGAATATTTAGAAGATGTCTGTTAGGTCCATTTGATGTACGGTATCATTTAATTCAGATGTTTCTCTGTTCATTCTTTGTCCAGTTGACCTGCCTAATGCAGACAGTGGGGTATTGAAGTCCTGTACTATTAGTGAGTTGGGGTTAATCTGTGTCTTAAAGTCCTGTCGTGTTGTTTTTAAGAATTTTGGTGCACCAGAGTTTGGTGCATATATGTTCAGGATTGTAATGTCTTCTTGGTTAATTGTTCCTTTGATCAGAATGAAGTGACCCTCCTTATCTCTTCTGATTAGTTTTACTTTAAAGTCTATTTTGTCAGATATTAGAATTGCAGCCCCTGCTTATTTCTTAGTGCCATATGCTTGGAATGTTGTTTCTGTCCTTTCACTTTCAGGTAGTCCTTGAAGGTGAGATGCGTTTCTTGCAGATGACAAAAAAATGGATTTTGTACTTTGTGTCTTAATCCATTCAACTAATCTGTTTCTTTTGACTGGGGAGTTCAGTCCACTGATATTTAAAGTTATTATTGAAAGATATGTATTGGTTGCCATCATTTTGATTATTGTTTTCATTCTTTGTCTAACTTTGTGTTTCCACAATTATATCTTTATTTAGCTTGTTTGTTACCCCTGGGGTACAGTTGTTCCTTTCTCTGTTCTCTGTATTGCTTCAAGTGTTCTCTGAAGGGCTGCTGTTACGGACATTTTCTTTCATGCTATTCATGTCATGGAAGATTTTTCTTTCCCCTCAACTATAATAAACATTTTTGCTGGGTAATGTATTCTGGGCTGGCATCTATTGTCATTTAGAACTGGAAATACCTTGGTCCAGGCTCTTCTGGCTTTCATAGTTTGCACTGATAGGTCAGCTGTAATTCTGATGGGCTTTCCTTTGTATGTGACGTGTTGTTTTTCTTTTGCTGCTTTCAGGATTCTCTCTTTGTTCTGTACATTTAGTGTTTTTACTATGATATATTGTGGGGAGTTTCTTTTCTGGCCCTGCCTATTTTGTGTTCTATGTGCTTCTGTATTTGTATGGGGATGTCTTTCCTTAATTTTGGGAAGTTCTCTTCTACAATCCTATTTAAGGTCTGGTCAGTACTGTTAATCTGAAATTCTTCTCCTTCCTCTATGCCTATGATACGTAGATTTGGTCTTTTCATAGTGTCCCACATCTCCTGTATATTCCATTCCTGTGGTTTTCTAAAATTTTTCATAATCTTTGCTTGAGCTGTCCAATTCTTCAACTTTGTCCTCCAGTGTTGATATTCTGTTTTCCATTTCATTCATTCTAGCAGTGAGGCTTTCCCTTGTTGTTTCAAGTTGGCTTATTGAGTTTTGCACGTCCTTCTTCATGTCTGCCTGAGTTTTCTTCAATGCTTCTGTCTCTTTTGTGAAATCATTCAGAAGTTTATCCCTATCTTTTTTAGTCTTTGGTTTGTTGTTTGAGTGTTCTTTAAATTCGTTGAATTCCCTAATCATTAATTTAATCATTTAATTCCTTTATGATTGTTTTTTAAAATCCTGTGTCCTGGGTGATCTCTAGGGGGTTCTCCTGTAACTCCTCCACAGGACTGGCGAAGTTTGGTGGGGACATAGTGTTTTGGCTTTCCATTATATAATCTTTTCATTGTGATTTTGGCATATGTATTTCTTTTATTGTTTGTGATTCTAGTATGAAAATCAAGTTGAAGTTTGCTTCTGTTTGTATTATTGGTGTGCCTTGGTCATTTTGTTATTGGTTATGTAAGCTGGTTGGTCCAGGTTTTAGGCTCTCTCAAGTTTTATTTTGGAGGGAACTGATGGCTTCAGATCAGCTACTCAGGAGCTCCCACAGATGCCCAAGTCAGGCTCCAATCAGGTACACCTAGGCTTCCTTCTAAAGTTTGGACCCCTGCTAGCCGGTATTCAGAGCACAATTTGGTAAGATCCCTAGGGGGAGGTGTAATTTTTGAGACTCTCAGGCGGTCTACTGAGTTCTCAGCCCCTAAGCCAGAGGCAGGCCAGAATAGGCCCTCTCAGACTGTCTGCTGAGATCACAGCCACTACACTGATGGAAGTCAGAACAGGCCTTCTCAGACTGTCTGCTAAGGTCTCAGCCTTACCCTACCATAAGCCAGAGGTCTGCCCTGGGGCCTTGGAAGGGGCCTAGCATAATCCCAGTTAGGGAGTGGGGAGGATGGGGTTTGGGGAAATTCACCACCATGTGGAGGCTGGCTCCAAGTGCTCTCAGGTGGTCTGCTAAGATCTCAGCCCCCTATGCGAGACAGAGGCCAGAACAGGCACTCTCAGGCAGTCTGCTGAGATCTCAGCCCCTAAACTGATGGAAGTCTGATCGGCCCTCCCCATCTATTTTCTTACAAATGATATAATTTAATTTTTTATGGTTGAATAAAACTGAATAATAAATAAGTAACATTTTATTTATCAACTCATGTACTGATGGGCAGGTAAGCTGATTCCTTAACTTGGTTATTGTGAATGGTGCAGCAATAAACATGGATGTGCATGTATTTGTTTGGTGTGATGACTTACTCTTTTGGGTGTATACCCAGGAGTGGTCTAACTGGAACTTATACTAGGGATTTCCATAGTGGATTACTAAGTTTTTATTAGACACAGTGTCTAAGAGTCCTTTACCCTGGTGTCCGCAGCAGCTTTGTTGGTGTTCCCTTTCATGACGACAGCCGTTCCAACTGGGGTGAGATGGAATGTTAATGTAGTTTTGAGTTTATTTCTCTGATGGTTAAGGACGCTGAACTTCTTTCCATGTAATTGCTGATTCACTTGCACTTCTTTTGATAACTACCTATTCAGTTCATTTGTCCATTTATTGAATTGATCAATTAAGCTTTTGCTGTTGGGTTGTTTTTTTTTTTTTTTTTTTTTTTTTTTGTTTTTTTTTAAAAAAAAAAAAAAAATCATACTAAACAGCCCCCAGCTGGCCTGGAGCTCACTATGTAGACCAGGCTGGCCTTGAACTCACTGAGATCTATCTGCCTCAGCCTGATGAATTCTGAGATTAAAGGTGTGTGCCAAAATGCACAGCAATTTTTTTTTTTTTTACAAATTCTAGATAGTAAACCTGTGTCAGAAGCAGAGCTGACTGTGATCTTCTTCCACTAGTCGGTTCTTCTGCTATGCAGAATCTTTTTAATTTCATGCAAACCTATTGTTCAACTCTTGCTATTATTTCTTTTTTTTAAAGGTAAAGATACATTTTAATCAGGCATGTCAAAAGATGAGAATGAACACACAGAAAGGTGAAGTGGCGAAGGCTTTGTCACTTGGCTATGTTGGGGAGGTCCGGGGCAGACTGAGCAGTGCTGTGTGCTGTCCTAACATGGAATGACATAAAAACAGCTGTGAATAATCATGACAAAATTAGTTCACAAAGAAAAAGACTTTTTTTTCCTATCTACCAAGGAAACAAGGTAACTCTTGGGGTGTCTGTAAGGTGGTTTTTGCCTCCCTTTCAGTCTGTTTCCTTGGGTACCTTCAGTCCTGTAGGATGTCAAGGGTTGGCCTCTTCCTTCAGATCTCCGTTACTGAACAACTAGAAGGCAGTGTCCAACAACTGAGTCTGTGGGATCAGAGGGTCCACCTGTGGCCTCTGAGGCTTTTTGTAGATATCAAGGTCTTGTCAGGTAATAAAATATTGGCCCAGAGGAGCTTGTTCTTCAGAGAGGCAGGATCTAGTTTGGTGAATTTTTTTAATTTTTACAAAAACTTTATTGAGAATTTCATACATGTATATAAGGTGTATTGACCAAATCCATGCCCACTCGCTCCCCTCCAACATTCCCCGCTCTGAAGACATAACCCTAAATTCTATTAGATACAAGCTCCCAAATACTTTTGACATTTTTGGAACAGAGTATGTTGCTAACAGGCCCAAGGACATTATGATTTTAGCCAAGAAACTAGCTACATTTCTTTGGGGTCTTTTTACCCTTACTGCCTAGCCAAATCCTACCTCCTATTCTTATCATGCCATCCTCTGAAGAGGTTACCCAAATTGCCAATAGGGAATAGGGACGCAGACTGCTCTGACTTCTTCCATGCTGAACAGGGACACAGGGTGACACAAGTGGAGTACCCATTCAATGGGTCAATCTAAAAGTCT
>NW_008343671.1:406577-408583 GCF_000622305.1 Nannospalax galili | reverse complement strand
AGGGGAAAGCCCTTAAATTATAAATAGGAGATGTGAAGGAGAAGTAAAGGCAAGAGTAATTAGCATTACAAGTTCTAGACAGGGAACTAGAAAAAAGTCAGAACAGGGCAATTTTCAAATGTTCATATGAGAGTCCACTGGAGTTTCTTGACAAGGATTTCTAAAAGCATCTTTCTATTGGGTTCTTCCTCATTTTTCTTTTATTTTCCAAGGCTGGACTAGTTGTCTGGGAAGAGAGGCTGGATACTCAGGTGAGGGCCCAGTGACCCTGCTTCGCACTCCTTTAATGAATGAGCACAACCATCAGCAAACACAATTGTGACTATGTTGAGGAATCAGGCTCAGCCAAAGTCGTGATGACGGTAGTTATTTCATGCAGAAGGGACTGCTGTATAGTGTCATCTTATTAAAAGGACCTGGAATTTAGAAGGGTTTGGTGCTAGGAGCCACATATGAGGGAGAATATATGTCGTTTGTTTTTCTGAGTCTGTTACTTCACTTAGTATAACAGTTTCTAGATCCATCTATTTATCTGCAAATTTCAGTATCTCATCTTTCTTTACTGCTAAGTAGAATTCCATTGTGTAAACATACATTTTTGTTAACCACTCGTCAGTTGAGGGACACTTAGGTTGCTTCCACCTCTTAGCTATTATGAAAAGAGCAGCAGCAATCATGGTTGTACAAGTGTCTCTACAATAGGATGAGTCCTTTGGGTATATGTCAAGGAGTGGTATAACCGGGTCACATGGTAGGTTCACTTTTAGTTTTTTAAGAGCTCTCCACACTGATTTTCATAGAGGCTGCACGAGTTTGTAGTCCCACCAGCAGTGAATGAGCATTCCCCTTTGTCCCATCCTCGCCAGCATTTGGTATCATTTGTTCTCTTGATCCTAGCCAGTCTGATTGGGGTAAGGTGATGCCTTAGGGTGGTTTTAATTTGCATTTCCCTAATTATTAAAGATGATGAACACTTTTTGAGGTGTTTCTTAGCCATCTTTATTTCTTTCTTTCAGAACTCTGTTTAGATCTCTAGCCCATCTTTTAACTGGGTCATTTGGTTTCTTGATTCTTTGTTTTTGGAGTTCTTTATATACTCTGGATGTTAAACCTCTGTTAGATGTGTCACTGGTGAAGATTTTTTCCATTCTGTGGGTTTTTTCTTCACTTTTTTGATTATTAATTTTGCTGTACAGAAGGTTTTAGTTTAATGAGGTCACACTTAGTGATTGCTGACCTTAATTCCTGAGCAACTTCTGTCCGATTTAGAAAATCCTTTTGTACAACTATATCCTGTAAGCTACTGCCAATATTTTCTTCCATTAGTTTCAGGGTTTCCAGTTCCACATTGAGGTCTTTGATCCATTTGGAGTTGGCTTTTGTGCAAGGCAAAAGATAAGGATCTAGTTTCATTCTTCTACTGGTGGAGATCCAGTTTTGCCAGCACCATTTGTTGAAGATGCTGTCTTTCCTGCGTTGTGTGTTCTTGGCACCTCTGTCAAATATCAGGTGGCTGAAATTGATGTACTCAGGTTTGGATCTTCAATGATGTTCCATTGATCTATGTGTCTGTTTTTGTACCAATACCATGCTGTTTTTATGACTATGGCTCTGTAGTATACTTTGAGATCTCATTTAGTAATCCCCATTTCTCTTTGTGCTCAGGGTTGCTTTGGCTATCTGGGGTCTTTTGTGCCTCCATATGAATTTAAGGATGCACTTCTCTAATTCTGTGAAGTATGTCACAGGGATTTTGACTGGGATTGCATTGAATCTATATTTTGCTTTTGGTAGGATGGTCATTTTCACAATATTAATTCTTCCAATCCATGAGCACAGGAGGTCTTTCCATCTCCTGGTGTCTTCCTCAATCTCTTTCTCTAATGATTTAAAATTTTCATTGTAGAGATGTTTGGTGTCTTTTCCCAGATTTATTCCAGGACATTTTAATTTTTTTGCAGCAATTGTGAATGGGAGCATTTCTCTGTATTCTTTCTCCAACTGCT
>NW_008343671.1:351326-404888 GCF_000622305.1 Nannospalax galili | reverse complement strand
GGATCTCTGTGAGATTGAGGCCAGCCTGGTCTACGTAGTGAGTTCCAGACCTGCAGGGACGACAGGGAGACATTGTCTCAAACACAAAAACAAACAAAAACAAGAGTCTCTTCTGAGCCTCGGACAATTCCTGTGATTAACAACGGTGAGCCCCAGTCAAAGGAAAACACAAGACGCACTCTTCCAGTGTCCCCTGGCACAGAGTAGACATTCCCATCCAAATGGAAGAATGGGAGAATGGCAAGAAAAGACCAAGCAAAGCAAGACCGAAATGCAGTGGGCGGATACCAGTCCCTGCAGCTCCAGAACCGCCATCTGAGTCCTGTGATGGAATAAATGGTCTCCGGCAGCCTTGGGCAGTCCTTCCCCTCCGGTTCTGCCAGCTGTAGCACACGTAGTCTCTCTCTCGGCCCAGCTCCACTCTGTCTGCGGCTCTCCCTATGGATTTCCCACAGACCTAGCATCATCAACAGCCACTTCAACTTGGACCTCACCTTCCCAGTCTCATGAAATGACTTCTCCAGGCCTTCTTGCAGGGAATCTGAGCCTACCCTGCACTGCTTGGTTTCAGTGGTTCTGGAACCTGGGCACAAGCTCCCATGAAGTTAGGGTTCGTTTTAGCTTACAATTTGAGGGCACACTCCATCATGGTAGAAGAGTCATAGTGACAAGGATATGAGTTATCTTGTGTCTGGTCAGAGGCAGAGAGATAAATGCAGAGTTCTACTCGTTTTCTCCTTTAGATTCAGACTGGGACCCTCGCCCATGAATGTTGCTCCCCACATCAAGGGTGCATTGTCTTACCTCCATTGAACCTCTCTGAAATACCTTCAAAGATGCACTTAGAGAATTGTATCCTGGGTGATTTTAACTTCTTTCAAATTGGAAATTAAGATTAACCATCACAGCTGACTATGGTAGCTTTTAATCCTGAAGCATGAGAGGCAGAGGCAGGTGGACCTCTGTGAGTCTGAGGATACCCTGGTCTACATGCCAAGTTCCAGGCCAGCCCAGGGCTACATACAGAGACCCTGTGTCAATAAAACAAAATAAAAGATTAACCATCACATCTGTCAAATGCTGTGCTGTAGTTATGGTGATGATCATATGAGTTCTATCCCCCAAATAATTTACATTAATTTATTTGCAGATGTTGAACCATACTTGAATCTCTGGAATAAAATCAGTTGGATCATGATGTGTGATCTAATCTATTAAATCTGTTCTTGCAGTGTGCAAGAATTTTTTGAGAATTTTGTGTCTATGTTTATCAGAGAAATTGGTCCACAGCTTTCCGTTTTGTTGTGTACTTATCCACTTTCTTTAAAAATATATTTTATTATTTTCATGTGTATGTGTGTATTGCGTGCATGTAGGTAAGTGCATCTGTGTCGTGCAATGCCTGAGGAGAACAGAAGAGGCTGTTGGATCCCCTGGAACTGGAGTTACGGACAGTTGTGAGCTGCCATGTGGGTGTTGGGATTTGAACCCGAGTCTTCTGCAAGAACAGCCAATGCGCTTAGCCGCTGAGTCGTCTCTCCCGCCCCTTATTCACTTTTTGTGTCAGGGTAATACTGGCTTCATAAGATGAAGTCGATAGCATTCTTTCTCTTTGTATTTAATGGAACAAATTGAGGATCATTAGTGTCAGTTCTTCCTTAAAGGGCTGGAAGAATTCAGTTGTGAATCTGCCTGATTTGGGGCTTTTATTAGTTGAAAGATTTTTAAATTACTGCTTCATTCTCTTTGCTTATTATATATCGGCTTATTTTTTCAATCCTCGTGAATTATTTTTTAAATATATTTTATTATTTTTATTTTATGTGTATGAGTGTATTGTCTGCATGTATGTGAGTGCACCCATGTCGTGCAATGCTGCGGAAGTCAGAAGAGAGCATCAGATTCCCCTGGAACTGGAGTTAAGGTTCATAGCCATCATGTGGGTGCTGGGAATCGAACCTGAGTCCTCTGCAAGAGCAGCCAGTGCTCTAAACCGCTGAGCCATCTCTGCAGCCCCCTGAATTTTCTTTTTTTGTAGTCCATTTGTGTTTGGATACATTTTAGATACATTTGTATCTATTCTCAATTTTCCAGCGTTTTGGAATATGGATTTTCTAAGTATTCCTTAATGATCTTCTGGGTTTCATTGTCATCTATTGTAATAACTCATTTTTCATCTCTAATCTAATTCATCTGGATCGTTCCAACCCTTTCAGGAGTTTGGTTAAGGTTTTGTCAATCTTTTCACAGAAACAACTATTTGTCCCATTGATTCTATTATCCTTTTTTTTTTTTCATTTTAAACAAGAAGTTTATTTAAACAACAAGACATTTCACTTGAAGGAAAACTACTTAGGATTTATTTTCTTTCCAGAGTAATTTAACATTGTCAGGTGGGATAATCCTTACCTGTTCCTCCTATTGGAGGGCAGATAAAAAATGATGATTGGAGTTCACATGATGTGTGATTAGCATCTCTGTGTATTCAGGACTTGCTACAACCTGATTATTCCTATCTGATTCACTGAGAATCACTTACTTAAAGACAGACTGCCCTACATGTAAGCTGCGCAAAAAAAAAGTTATAAAATGTTCCTTGGTTTTACAATAATAAATTCTCCAATTAAACAAGGCATGCAAGAGCTTTGTGGTGTTGGTTTTTTGGTGAAACAATGAGAGCAAAGTAGCAAAATAGCTGCAATATAAAGATAAGAGCTGACTAGGCAGACCGCTAATGGACAAGGAGAGCTTCCCATACCATCTCCATTTCATATCAACCAAAACATAACACCAGCATTTAGATTACAAAGAAAAAAGTGCAACATGCTCGTGCACCTACACCAGTTACTTTATGTACAAGAAAGGAATAGGGAAGGAAAACGAAAGAATAGAGAAAACTAGACTGTAATAGTGGGGTGTGCTGTGGCCAAATTACAGCTTTCTAACTGAGAATGGGTTGTTGGTCTATAACAAAAGCCTGGAGTAAAGTGGCAGGCTCCCTTTTCAGTAGCTGCCTCCTGTCTGCTGCTGGGGCACATCAACTGTATCGTCTCCATTTCCAACTTTTCAGCATGTGTTTCAAAGATTGGCAAGTCAGCTGATGGACCTCAGGCTGCTCTGAGTTTTCTATCACCATGTACAGAAGTAAAACCCGGACAGACCGCTCCTGAGAATGAAGGAACCATCATATCTGACCCCTACATGGAGACTCCAGTTCTTTGAGTGGCTGTGAAGACAGGGTTAAAACTCACGATGATGACAAATTCTTGCATTACATTCACAGGTCACAAAATAAGAACTTCATGTTTTTCATGCGTCTTTGGGTCCTTCATGTGACAAGACTGATTGAACACATCCAGTTTTCCTCAGATGAGGATATTGTGCTGCACATCCCTGTCCACACACCCTACTGCATTTGTACTGAGTCATCGGGCTGCATTTCTAGAGGGAGAGCTCCAGCTAAGACACATTTTAACTGCTATTGACCTTTGTAATCAGGAAAGTTTCGTGGTCACCAAGGCAACTGTAACTGTAAACAAGTATTTTGTTCCCTTTTCAAAGGACTTTGGCTCCTTGGCCAACAATATGCTTCTCCAACTGGAAATTTTGGCTGAGAACTACAGTGAGTAGGAAGAGATGATAGAGATCAATTCAGAAGGACTTCACCACCTCCTAATGGAGACAGGTAAGCACAAGTAGGCACGAACTGTGAGCCTGTAGTCATTCGCCAAGAAGACAATGACTTTGGGAAAACACATTGAACTGCTACTTGTTGATCGTCTCTGAAGAAAATGAAGGAAACACACGGGAAATAGCTAAATCCCTAAAAATTATTTATCATATGGTAATGAAGGAACTCTAGGATCCAATGAAAGCAACGTGGAAGAAGGCATTATATTATAAATCTGCTTTATTTAGCAATTACCAGAAAGCAAAGATCAGAGAAGGGCACAGACTCTGTACGTCACAGGACTGGTCACTTGTGCTATCACAGTTACTGCCAGGGAGGTTCCCAACACTGGAAATGGGGTTTCCTCAGACCTGGAAACTAAAGGGGAGCTTCCCCTTCTCTCAAGTAGAACCCAGACAATGATTTCCAGAATGAAATGGAGAGAGATACCCTCTCACAGAAGGCCTCAGAAACAGAAGTCGGGAGGCAGGAGCCTGGTAATCTAGATACAACAGAAGCACCAAATGTGATCGGATTGTGATGTGAAGTCAGAGGTTGAGGTCTAAAGCTGAGCAATGGGCACCCAGGAGGAGCAGATTCAGAGGAGTAATGAGACATGTGGCCCCTCAGCTCCACCTAGAGAGCAGAGGTGGAGGCCAGCAAGACTAGCACCTGAGCAGAGGGTCTGCAGCCAAGGGGACCAGGGGTCAGGGGACCAAGCCCTGGAGCAGGACTTCAGTGCCGGTAGCTCTTCCTGCTGGAGGAGGTGGTCGTGGTGTACTTGACGGTAGAAGAGCTGCCACCGGCGGAGCTGAGGCCACTCCCGACGCCTCTGCCACTGCTGGAACTGAAGCCCCCGCCAAGGCCATGGCCACTGCTGTAGGAGTAGCTGCTGCTTCCGCCACCCAGGCCGAAGCCACTGCCCGCACCGCTGGCGCCGCCATAGCCGCTGGAGACGGTGGACTGCACCACAGCTGTAAGGGGGAGAGGACACAACAAACACGATGAGCTCGCTCTGTCCACTGATCCGGGTCCCAAGGGCTGGGCGGGGAGGCAGGCAGCTCAGTACTTACAGATGTTGACTGGTCCGACACCTTCACCATTCAACCTAGGGCAGGAACACAGCAGGTGAGAACTAGGCAGCCATCACCCCAACCCTGTGGGAAGCCTCACTCTGGAGACCGTTCATCCCGACAGTAGCCATATGGCCACAGCTGGTGCTGCCCAGCCTTGTGCTCGGTGCCTCACGCTCTGGAGATGTCCCCAGAGGATGGAGGTGTGAGTTACCCACCTGCACTCCTCTCCTTCCAGCAGCTTCCTGTAGGTGGCAATTTCCACATCCAGGGCCAGCTTGACGTTCATGAGCTCCTGGTACTCCTTCATGAGCCTGGCCATGTCCTGCTTGGCCTTCTGCAGGGCGTCCTCCAGCCCTTCCAGCTTGCTCCTGGCATCCTTGAGGGCCATCTCTCCACGCTGCTCAGCATCAGCAATGGCGGCCTGCAGGTTGGCGCACTGGGTAGGGAGAGCAAGAGAAATGAACTTGAAGTGTGCTTCTGTAGAGAGGGTTAGCCTTAGATCTTTGTACCTATAAGGTCAAGTCTAGGAGACTGGAAATAATGAACACAACCTCCGATTCTTTCTGTCTCCGTACCTGCTTCTTAACGTGGTCGATCTCAGATCTCAGCCTCTGGATCATGCGATTGATCTCAGCAATCTCTTGCTTGGTGTTGCGCAGGTCATCCCCGTGTCTGCCTGCTGTGACCTGCAGCTCCTCGTACTGTGGGTCAATTGAAGAGGGAAAATTCATACCGGTTTTTTACATGCAAACAAGCAAGTTTACTTCTAAGTAAGGCATGAAATAACATTGACATTTATCATCTAAAGTCAAGAGACACTTTAGCAGACCATAAGTTGACAGTTACTTAGGGACTGACAGTGCTCTGTTCTGTTTCCTGAGGGCTAGTATTCAGACGGAAACTAAATCAAAGGCAGCAAGGTCTTTATCCATAACAGCTCTCCTTCTGCCTCTAGCACTTTTGCTTCTTAGACTAGAGAAGAATTCTACAAGTGAAAGTTATGTTTGCTGTGAGAGGACTCCAGCTTCTTTTCAGTAAATCTCCAACCTCCAGTGAATTCAGGGACTTTTGGAATTCAGAGTGGGACCTTGACATTCCTCGGTAGCTGCCTATTCACCACTCACCTTGGTCTGGTACCAGGACTCAGCCTCAGCCCGGCTTCTCTGAGCAATCTCCTCATACTGGGCCTTGACTTCGGCAATGATGCTGTCCAGGTCCAGGCTGCGGTTGTTGTCCATGGACAGGATCACGGATGTGTCTGAGACATGGGTTTGCAGCTGAGACAGTTCCTGTGGAACAGAAGAGCCCGACTCAGCAATATTCTTGTAAGATTGGGAGTGTAGTTCAATGGTAGAGTACTTGCTTAGCATGCACGAAGTCCTGAGTTCAATCTCCAGCACCACCAAAAACAAACAACCCCCTCCCCCGAAACAAAAACACTAGCATCCCAGTGATGATTCACATGAGTAAAGGAATTCTTAGAAACATTGAGCTGGGTGCTGCCATTCGTTCCTACTTTAAGTAGAAACGACCCAAAGCCCATGCTGCCTATTTTGAGTGCATTGGGAAAAGAGCCACAGGATTTGGGGATTCCAGTACTGCACAGTTCACCAGGTGGTGCTAGGATCACACAGGGCTGCTCTGGGGTTGGCTAAGTGCCTTACGGAGAGGCTGAGCCTGGAGCTGGAACTTTCTAAACAAAGACCTAGATTGTTTTCCTCTTAGTGCTGTAGATATCCACTGAAGGCACATCCTTCTAGCCCATGGAGAAGGCATAAGGAGAAATCTAGTTGCAAAGCTTGTATGGTACAAAACCCTCAATGCCTCTCTTTCCACTACTGTCCCACTCACTTGTTCTTGAAGTCCTCCACCAGGTCCTGCATGTTCCTCAGCTCTGAGTCCAGGCGGCCTCTCTCGCCCAGGATCCCATCCAGCTGCCTGCGGAGGTTGCTGATGTACTGCTCGAACAACGGCTCCAGGTTCTGCCTCACAGTCTTGGTGCCCTGCTCCTGCAGCAGGGTCCACTTGGTGTCCAGGACCTTGTTCTGCTGCTCCAAGAACCGCACCTGGAGAGGGCCGGGTGTGAGAAGGACAAGTCTGGGCTTTGTGCTTCTGACCCTTTCGCCAGCAGGTGCCTTCCATCACAGGCTATCTCCCCAAACCCACCCTGTGTGCAGTGCCTGGCCCTGGTTCTGAGAGGGACAATCTGGAGTGAAGCTCCCAACATCCCCCCTCTACTGAAGCCAAGTCCCTCCTGCACTGCACAGCCAGCACTGCAGTGGCTCATTGCAGTGTGGTCCAGTGCAGGGGATCTGGGAAGCTGACTGCCCTGCGGCTGCTTCTGCCTCTGTGCAGTCTTCCCGTTATGTGAGGCACTGAGCTCATCCCTGTGCACTGTGATCAGGCACCCTTATGGGGCAGCCTCTGGAGGAGAGGAAATCAGACCCTGCCTTTCATCGGCCAGCCTAAATAGGAGCACAAAGCCACAGAAAACCAGCTAGAAACAACGGTGGCACTGGAGCAAAGCCTAAAGCCTCCCCTGTTCAGCATTTAAACACTCGATTGTCTACTAAGGAACGTGTCTCACCTTGTCGATGAAGGAGGCGAACTTGTTGTTGAGGGTCTTGATCTGCTCTCGCTCCTCAGTCCGCACCCGCTGGATGGTGGGGTCGATTTGCAGGTTCAGAGGAGTGAGGAGGTTCTGGTTGATGGTGACCTCTTGGATGCCTCCAGGTGGGCACACGGGGAAGCCAGCGCCCCCATAGCCACCACCGAAGCCAGCTCCACCACCGAACCCAAAGGCACCACCAGCTCCACCACCAAAGCCAAATCCACTGCCGGCTCCTCCTCCATAGCCAAAGCCTCCTGAGACGCGGCCGCCGTATCCTGCTCCGATGCCACAGCTGCCCCCTCCGATGGAGATCCTCTGGGAGCCGCCAACACCATAGAGGCTCCTGCTGCCAAAGCCGGCTCCTCCACACACTGCCCCGCTGCCACCGCTGCCCCTGGAGCGGCTCACAGACACACTGCTGAAGCCAGAGCGGTTGAGCCTGGGGACTCTGGCTGAGCTGGCGCTGAAGCCACGGTGGCTGCTGGTTTGGCTCCGCACAGTGGTCTTGGTGGACATGGTTCCTGGAGATGAGAAGACTGGGAAGCGGAGATGCTGAAGGGCAGAGCTGAGCAGATGAGTGTGAAGCGCTCAGGGCAGCGGTTTATATGCTGTGCAGATGGGCTGGGCTGGGTCCCGAGGTGAGCTTGCAGAGTGGGCAGGGCTAGGCTTTACAAATAATGAGATCACCCCCAACTGCTAGAAAGGTATGATACATGGAGATTGCTTTTGGCTTCCTTTAGTAATGGAGAAATTCTCCTGCCTTCCAGCCTTGACTTGATCCAAACACAATGAGCCTGGACATAAAATCTCTGAAGTCATGAATTAGTCATGCTCTCAGACAAAGGAGACAAGGAGCTGATCTGTGATAATTGTCCCTTCCTCCTGCTTACTTAGACACTCCCTGTTGCCCCCTCACCACACAGGTTTTCTCCTCCACCTGCACCTCCCTTCCCAGCTCAGTTGGACTCTCCTTGAAGTGGGATTTGCCCAATATCCCAGGCTAGAAACGGCCTACTGCATCCAACTTGTTCTGTATGTGCTAGATGCCCTGACTGATGGTCTCATAACCCTCCTTTCTAAGTTCAGAGAGTAGAGAAGGTGACTCCCCTCCCCACTTGAAGACTAACCTTGTAATTAACTGCCCTTGGCACTGTCCTGTGGACAGGGACAGACAGCGCCTGAGCTCTGCAGGTGCTCCATCCCGGCCGGCACCTCCCTTCTTAGTGTTTGCTTTCCCATCAATCTGCCTCTCGTGCAAAGCAGTCTTTCCAGTGGACATTCAGACACCGTCCTCTCTGCTGTTTTGGTATGCTTTCTTAGAGTTTAAGGCACCTCAAGTGAGCAAAACCACAGTCCCAAAGGCATTCTCAAAATTTTTATTCCCCTCAATTTGGACATTTCTTAGGACTCAAGAATCAGAAGTTTTAGCAGGGTGTATCCAGAAAGTCGAGGGGCATATAGAAGCAATGAATCACTAAAATGCGCCCTTACAAGTATGGTGATTTCACAAGTCAATTCTCAACTTATTTTTCTAATCTCAGTTCTTGAAACCTCAAATCTCTGGACACCTCAGAAGGAGGCAGGCTGGTCAAATGAGAGCAGAGCTTGCTTTACGGGGGAATGAGATTCATTTTTTCCAACCCAGGCAAGAAGATCAGTGCATGAGGAAAACAGAACAATTCTAGGTGTGTTCTCTGAGAACGTGTAGCTAAAGGAGCAGTGGTGGGAGGCAAAGCCACCTCCCACACTGAACAGACCTGTGCAAGCTCTGTTGCTGGTTTGAATTTGGTTCCTGCACAATGGGGACACAGCATCCAGGAAGGTAGGAAGTTTTCTACCCCCAAAAGTGCTAACTCAGCGTCTGGCAGGAGAGCAATGCCTTCCCTAGACAACGGAAGCAGCTGTCCTCCCTCCACCCTGTTGCACAATGCTTCACCAAGAATGTGCTTCCACCCAGTTCTGGGAAACAGGTGCTTCTTAAGACTCGTGGTCCGGCACACTGATTCACTCTTCCTTGGGTTAGGGGCATTAGGTAGGGTGTGGTGGGAAGGCAAGGTGGAGAGATCAATTAGGGGCAAGATTTATCTGCCACTGCTCTAATTTATATCTATGTCAATATCTGTAACTGGCTTTCACACTATGACAGACAAGACCTTAAGTATTGGCTTAAGTGACTTGCAAAGCCCTAAGTATTTATTTGTTCCTTTAAAGAAACTCCTTGCTTGGGGCTGGGAAGATGGCTCCGCAGTTGCGAGCTCTGATTACTCTTGCAAAGGACCAGGATTCAAGTCCCAACACTCACATGACAGCTAACAACCATCCATAAATCCAGTTCCAGGAGAATCTGACACTCTTCTGACCTCCTTGGGCATTGCACAACACAGGTGCATTTATATACATACTCACACATACATACAACACAGGTGCACTTATATACATACATTCATACAAAATAAAAATAATAAACAAATAATAAACCTCCAGAGCAGAGCATAAGCCCGGGGGTCACACAGACCCATTTCCTGTGTGCTCTTATGCAAATCACTAAACCTTTTGTGCTTACTTTTATGCCTGTAAACAGGATAAAAAACCAAACCAAAGCAGACAAACAACAACAGCAACAAACCCGGTACCTATCTCAGTGTTGTGAAGCTGAAATGAGGTAATTCCTGTGGAGGTCTTAGCACAGGGTCTGACACATACGTTCTGAATAAAGATGAACTAACATCATTATTAGAAAGAAGCACGAAGAAGCTTGGTGTATAGGGATCCATGAGAACTGGAACACAGGTACAGCATGCCTGTGGTGTGTAGAGGACAGTAGAGGTAAAGCCATTATTGCAAGCTTGTGCCATGTTAGTGAGAATCCTGGAAGCCATGTCTTAGTTGCAGCAGCAGGATCAGAAGAATGATTTGCAAGTTTGCAGGTGCTCAGGACTGGCCACACTACTGACTTCAGAGGATGTGTCACGTGCCTGGAGGTGGTCTGAGAGGATGGGTGGCAGGAGCCCAGCAGGCTGCTTTCCCTCCTCCTGAGCCAGACTGCTTGCTTGTTCTTGGCTGGGTCTAGTAGCTGTCTCAGGACTGTGGGAGGACAGGCTGCCATTACAACACATGTGGCCCAATCAGTTCTTTCAGTGTTGATTTTGTGTCTTTCTAAGAGTGGAGTAGACTTATCCCTAAATGAAATGCATTATTTAGTTGCAGCAGGGACCTCACCTTCAGTCACTGAACCTGTTGGAGGACAGGTTAACCCCAGCTTCTTATCTGATCCCGGGCTTGGCATATCCCCCAGACAATACTAGCAATGTGAAGTATCACTTCACTTCCTCACACAAGTTCTCCTACTGGCAGATTGGTAAGACATTCTCTAATATGAAATGCCCTTAACTGGGAACTGGAGAGATGACTCAGTGGTTAAGAGCACTGTCAGCTCTTACAGAAGACCCAGGTTCTGTTCCCAGCACCCACATGGTCGCTAACAACCATCCATTACTCCAGTTCCAGGGGAACTGACACCTTCTTCTGGCCTCTACAGCACTGCACAATACAGGTACACCTACATACATGCAGACAAAACACTCATACACATAAAAATAAAATAATATAAATAAATAAATAAATAAACAAAACTCCCTTTAGCTGGGTGTCTGAGTCACGCCCTTAAACTAGCCTCATGATGTTTTTGTGAGTTAATTGGAATAAAGTGATTTAAAAAAAATTTTTTTTAAATTAAACTAAACCCCTTTGACCACTTACCAGGGAATGCTCTGGAAACCAGTTCCAGTGACCCTGATGGACAGCCAGATCAGTTGGGAGGGCTCATGAGCAATGGTGGATGCTTCTAAGACTATAGAGGAGGACTTGGGGAGGAGAGACCCCATCACCTCCACCAGGAGATCCATTTCTGTTTGCACTTCCTCCCAGCCCCACCAGCCTTCAAAGGAAAGCTCACAGTGGCTCTTTTGCCCTTGGTGTCCCAGCTTTCCTTGTCTGGCTTCAGGAGGTACCCAGGGCTCCCTAACCCATTTTCAGCATGCTATTGGACTGGACTGTTTCTCCCCGCTTCTAAAGTTCAGTCTTCACCCTCTACTTTAGCATCCAGAGGAGGATGTGGCTTTAGGCAGTGGGGACATCTAAATGGTTAGAAACCTCCTCAGCTCTCCCTAGTGACCCTGCCTCCTGCCCCATGGTGGAGCCCCAGGCAGCTCTGTTTTCCCAGAGGAGCCAGCCAGGGACAGGCCGCCTTTCATAAGATGAGAACAAAGAGGATAGTTCTGGCAGATATGTGGGGGAAGAAGCAAGCAGCGTGAGTGACTCATGGCTGCCCTCCTCCCAGGTAGGCCGATGAACCCAGCCTCTTCTCTGCTGGGAGAGCCCCTGTTCAGTGCAGCCTGCAGCTGCCTCTGATGGCCACGGAATGCAGAACACCCTGTTCTCCAGTTCTCCACCAGGGGTTAGTTTGCACTGTTTACCTTGTTCCCAGCATGGAGGGAGGAGGGTAAGAGGGAGGTGCTGAAGCCTAGGCCCATGGAAAGTCCCCTCAAGATGATTTGCCTTGTCTTTCTGGTCTCCCTGGGTGGAGCTAGTTGAAGAGGATGAGGGATAGGCAATTGTTACCATTATGGAAAGCTTAGGACTAAGCACCTAATCCCGCAAGCTACAGCACAGAATGATGCTGTTCCCAGGAAATTCCACAGACTCAGCCTGATCCTTTGGGAGCACCCCAGGACGAAGAAGCACGTGCAGCCGCATGCACGTGCGAGGATAGTCAGCGGCTCCAGTGGTGGAATGGGACAGAAGGAACAACCTGCTAAGGGTGCTTCTCAAAGTGCTGAAACTTACAAATACACATTGCATAGAAACTGCATTACGTAGTTACTATACCTAATATACACTAAGCTTCAGAGTCGTCCTTATAGTCACAATTCACACACCCACCACCGCCACCACCACCACCACCACCCATTTTTTGCAGAGAACAAAAGTCCAGGTGGCATATTTGGACCGAATATCTTTCACTGCAACTGGAGGAAGTCTCTGGCAACAGTTTTCCAGCAGGAAGGGGCTCTGTGTCAGGTCAATAGTGGAGTCCAGATGTCACAAGGACGTTTTCATAGTGCTTTACAAGATGCTTCCTTCCAAGCACTGAGCTGCCTCTAGAACTGTATTCCCAAACCCGCAACATCCCTCTGTGAGTTTTCACAATTGGGATGTGTCCGGAACCCCTTCCTCACAGGCTTGAAAGGACCCAGAGAAGCACTGTGGCTTCCATTTCAACCACCACAAGTAGTATGTGACTAGGGGTCTGGGATGATTGGGGATGATTGTTAGCAAGCAGGACTGAGCCACGAGGGGCTCACGTGTGTGTGTGCAATCATAGAAGTAACTATGATTCTCTGTCTCTCCTGTCTCTCTCCCTCTGTCTCTCCTGTCTCTCTGTCTGTGTCTGTCTGTCTGTGTCTGTCTGTGTCTCTGTCTCTCTCTGTCTCTCTCTCTCTCTCTCTCTCTCTCTCTCTCTCTCTCTCTCTCTCTCTCTCTCTCTCTCTCTCTCTCTCTCTCTCTCTCTCTCTCTCTCTCTCTCTCTCTCTCTCTCTCTCTCTCTCTCTCTCTCTCTCTCTCTCTCTCTCTCTCTCTCTCTCTCTCTCTCTCTCTCTCTCTCTCTCTCTCTCTCTCTCTCTCTCTCTCTCTCGATAGGGTCTCCCTGTAGCCTTAGCTGGCCTGGAACTCGCTATGTAGACCAGCCTGGCTTTGACCTCACAGAGATCCACCTGCCTCTGCCTCCCAAGTCCTGGGGATTAAAGGTGTGTACCACTATGACTGGCTTTAATTGATCTCTTATAAATTGATTTTAGTGCTTGTTTATATAAAACCTCATTACTTCAGTACTCAAAAGGCAGAGGCAGGCAGATTTCTGTGAGATCAAGACCAGCCTGGTCTACATAGTTAGTTCTAAGATAGTTGAGACTTCAGGGAGACCCTGTCTCAAAAAGACCAAAATTAAAAAAATAAAAGCTTGTTACTGAGTGGTACATTTTGAAAGGGTTCAATCTTTTTAACATGTGATAATGGAAAGTTAGGTACATTTGAATATTTAAGGCAATCATATGCAGAATTAGGCTTGAGATAGAGAACATGTTTGGAAGGAAGGAGCAACTTGTGGCTTTCCTGGTCAATGTGGATAAGCTACTTGAAAGAGTACTGTATCTCATGAACCAGGCATCTTGATGATCTGAGGCAAGGAGTGATACTGGAGATGACAAAATTACTTCAGAGAGGATGAGAAGTTGGGAAAAGGGACAGCCTTTGATAGGACCAGCCCAGGCCATACTTAGAATGATCAGGGCAGAGGGGATGTAGAAGGTGCCAAGGGCCAGCCTGTCGTTCCCTCATATGTCCATAAGAACAGGGCTCTGGAGGGGTCAAGGCGATTTCCAAGTAGAGTGCCAGCTGGCCCATTTCCTTTCTGCTTCACTGCCTCCCTCTATCCCGCCTCACCCCACCTCTTATTCCCATTTCTGCTCTGGTGACTTCCTCCTCACTACTGTGGAACCCATCTCACTAGTCTGTATGACTTTTAAAAGTGTAATGAGGGAACTATTCTCACAATCTGTCAGTGAGGTACATGCCATTTGGCTTGCATAATGGAAGTAGCTAGATGAGTTACAGTCTTAGGAAATCATACATTTGCCTTCTTGAGGAAACTGGGAGAAATGGGGTTAATTTGAATGTAATGGGAATTTTCCCACATTGGGATGATATGGAGTAATCCTATCGGAAAAGCTTATGGCAAAACCACCTGACTCCTGCAGCACAAATATCCTAGACAGCAAACAAACCTCTAACCATCACCCTGGGATTTCTTGGCATCCAATGGCTCCTTGTCTTTAATACTTGATGATCTCACTTGAAGCCTGGGGTTGGGATTAATGGCAGATCATTGATAACTCTGGCACAGGTCTGTGGTGTAATGTTGCAACTAAAGCCTCCGTGGGACCCGCCTACCTCCCTCTCCTTATTCCCTGCCCTGCCCTCAGCCACTTAGAAGGAAATAGCCTGGGTCTTTCTAGGTGGTCAAGAGGAGCACTCGACACTATTAGGAAAGTCTGGTCCCTGGAGTAGAAGGGTGTACTGTCACCACATACCATCAGGGTATAGAGCATTCCCATTTCTCCAGAAATTTCCTTTGGGCTCCATTCCTATGGATTCCACTGCCCCAAGAAAACAGTTTGTTTGTTTTTTTCTCTACCAAATAACTACACAGTATATACATTACTATGTCATATATCATATTAGTAGAGGTACTTTTATGTATCTGGACTTTTCACTCAACCACATGTTTTTGAGATTCATCCAAGTTGTTGTATAATAGTTTGCAGTGATTTGTCTGAGTGGTTGACCCATTCCTACTGATGAATTCCTGGAATGTTTCTAGTTGGGGGTTCCCTTAAATAAAGGAGATTTGAACATATTGGTACTTCTGTGAATATAAGCATTCATTTTGCTTAAATAGATACTTTAAGTGAAATTGATACATCAAGGGCAAATGTATATTGGTTTCCAAAGTTGTTGTATCATTTTTGAAAGTGGTCTTTTCCTTCTTATATAACAAAATTGAGCAGTGTACGGAGTTTTTGTACGCCCTCTGCCCCACAGGCATGTCTTCTAGCTGAGAGGTACATTGGCTAGAGTGGATGGACCTACCTTGACAAAATATTATTACCTAAAGTTCACAGTCTATATTAGGCTCATTCCTGCTGTTGTCTGTTCTGTGGGTCATGAAAAATAGGCAATGGCAGAATTTCACTGCTCTACAAATAACCCATCCCTTCTCTCTCCTCTCCCCTCTCCCAACCATTGGCAGCCACTGACCCTTTAATTTTGAGTCTTTTTCTAGAATGTCATATGGTAGGAGTGTTGTAGAAAATTGCCTTCTCGGATTGGCTGCTTACACTTAGTAATGTACATTATGTTGCCGTTTTAATGCTGAATCCCCTCATTTTCTTGCTATCCCAGTTTGTTATTCACCTACTGAAAGACATCTTGGTTTCTTCCAAATTTGGGGATTAAGAATAAACTGCTTTTAACTCCCTTGTACAGGGTGTTGTACTGCCATGTGCGTTAAACTAACTTGTGCAAATGCCAGGGAATATGATTGCTGGCACAAGTATATTTAATTTTGTAAGAAACTGGTAAACTCTGTTCCAAGGTGACTGGACCATTTTTGCATCCCAGCGGTGACTGAGCATGCCTCTTGTTACACAGCATCACCAGCATTAGGTGGTGTCTGTGTTCAGTGTTTCGGCCATTCTACATGGTATATAGTGATATCTCATTTGCATTTCTCTGATATATATGTGATGCTGAGCAGCTCTCATAAGATTGTCATCTATATGCATAATTCAATGTTGTCTTTTAAGCACTTTGGTCCATTAACAAGTGAGTGACTTGTTTCTAGTTGTCGAACTTTAAGAATTCTTTGTGCAACAGTCTATATCCTTTATCAGATATGTTTGTGATAATATTTTCTCCCAGTCTGTGGTATAACTACTCACTCTCTTAACATGGTCCTTCATGGAACAGAATTTTACTTTTAATGGAGCCCATTTTATCCACTATCTCTTTCCTGGTTCATAGCTTTGGTGTTATACCTAAAAAGGCCTTGCCATACCTACATCATCTAGGATCTGTCCTCTGGGACCTCCAGGAGCTCTGTAGTTTTATGCTTTGTATCATTGTATGATGAAAACCTGAGCCAATTTTTTGATGAATGGAAAGTCATTATCTGAGATTAATTTCTTTTAATGGGCATCCAGTCGTTGCAGTACTATCTGTTGAAAGCTCTTTGTCAAGCCGGTTGACTACATTTCTGTAGGACTTATTTTCAGCTTTGTGTTATGATCCACTGACATTTGTGTCAGTTCTTCCACGTGCCACTCTGGCTTGATTGCTGTGGCTTTGCAGCAAGTCAAAGCCAGTGTTGGACATTGTTCTTTGATACTGTGCTGGGACTTTGAGTAAGCTGAGGGAGGAGCTCATGAGACTGTGCTGAGATTATAGGAGTGGACCACCACACCTGCTGTCAGGTCTACTTCCAAAGGACACTGAATCAACTCCCAGATTCTGCAGTAACCGAGTGACCCTAGTTCCCTCTTCCATCCTTGTATCCCTGCTGTCATCCATTTCACATACATAAGGCACAGACACACTGACGGCATCCTTGCTTTTGTAATTTTGAACAGACTGTGTTAGATCCACTCAGAGGGGAAAACTAAAAGCCTTTTTACTTTATTGTGTCCGGGCCCCCCCTTTTTGTTGTTGCAGGCCCCACTTTATGACACACGTAACCTTGCTACTCAGTGAAGAACATCTTTTAACATTTCTTATAAGACAATTTCCCCCAGGTTTTGTTTGTTTGTTTGTCTAAAGAAGTCTATTTTTTTTCACTTTTTTTCAGTGCTGGCGATTGAACCTAAGACTTTTATGCAATAGGCAAATGTTCTACGACGGAGTTACATCCCCAGTACTTTTTAAAGAAATCTTTTATTTTGAGGGTCTTACTAAGTTGCCCAGGATGTCCCTGAACTTGCTATGTGGTGCAGGCTGGTCTCAAATTTGCAACCCTTCTCCCCCAGCCTGACAAGCGCTGGAATGAAAAGGTGTAAGTCACCACGCTTGGCTTGCTTTCACTTTTGTAGACTATTAGAAAAATACAGAATTGTCGGTTGGAAGGCTTGAGTTTTGTTTTCTCTTGATACTGAATGTCTCACCCCACCGTCTTCTGTTTGTACGCTGAAGAACACCTTTGAAGAAGCTGGATGTGTCATTATTACTCTTTATTCCCTGTAGATAGCCTGTTTTTCCCTCTGGCTCCTTTCAACATTTTTTTCTGTATCTTTGATTTTCTGATGTTTGAAAAACTATGCTTAGGTATAACTTTTTACATGCGTATATGCTTTTTTAATTATACATGATATTCCTGTATTTATGTTTGGGCGTCTGACATTTATACTGGGAAATTCTTAGTCATTGCTGACTCCTGTTGTTCTTTCCTGTGCTTTTCTCTATTCCTTTTACTTTCTCATTCAATGTGCATTGCACCTTCTGTGGCCGCACACTGTTACAACCACAGTTCTGGCATCGCCTGTTCCATTTTCTCCTTAGTCTTCTTTTCCTGTACTTCTCAGTTTTGCGTCAATCTTAGAGAATCTGAATTGACGAATTCTCAACAGTGTCCGGTCTACCGATGAGCCCATCTGTGTCGCTGGTTTCATCATGGTGCTCCACGACACTGCTTGTTAGACCTCATTTCCCTTCCTTCAGATCAATTAGGCTCTGCTACAACCTCATCATGTTCTGCTGTGGTTAAGTAGCTTGTCCAGCCAGCCGACAGTTAAGAACAAACTCTCTGGCTGTTTCAAAATAGTTCATTTTCCACTCCCCCTGCTGGAAACACAAGGGGATTTTTCTCTTGGTCTTCCATAAGTGGACTTGGTAGAGCCCCTAGAGGCAAAACTTACAAAAGCACGGTTGCTCCCCTAAGCCTAGGCTGCCCTGATCTAAGTATTCCACTTATTGACACTGGACACTGGAACCCGTGCAATTTGTCAAGTGCTGTTGTGATCTTCCTGCCAACTGTTGGTCCCTGGAGATGCCAACCCTGGCATGTTGGGATTCTCTGTAATGTGCCTTTCAATCTGAGGGACAGTGATTTGTTGTGTAGTCTCAGTTCTCTGATGTATTTGAATGAGTTCCCATTGGGTATCCATGGGTGGGCAAGGGTCTTACCACTAGACAGAAACTTGGGACCCGGGGGAGATTTGGGGGGGATGGGAAGTGACTGTCCCTCCTTGACTGTCATTCCCCAGTTTCACCAGCACTAGGGTCCTCTTCCTCTTGCTCTGGCTTGCAGTCTGGCTTTACTCCCACTTGCAGCACACACTTCAAGCTGCTGTGTGCTGGCTGACGGCCTCATTGAGCTGTGCCATTGCCAGTGGTGTGTGACAAGCTTACGTGTGAACCTGTGTTGCTTTTGTTACATTGTCTAAGTTCTACTGAGACTGGATGGATTTTACTGATCTTGGTCAGAAATCACATAGCAAGACATGGCTTTTAGAGCCAGGAGTGTAGGAGTAGATCTCTCATTAAAGTGGCCTTGGGTGTTGTGTCTCAGCCCGAAACTATCAGTGTGTCCCATATTGAGCTGTCTTCTTCATTTTTAGTATAAACCAGGACTGATGCTAAGCTCAGTAGATTTCCTGTATTCTGTGACTGTTGGTTGTGTCTCTCAGGCTGCTGCAGCCCTCCCTTTATAGAGTGCTCAGGGAAAAGATTGTTAAACTCTGCAGTAAACGGTCCCATCAGGTGGTGGCTCATGTGGAGGAACAGCAGTTACTACATAGCACACAAAAGCCATAACCCCAGTAGATAAATGATTTACTCAGACAATATAAAATGCCCTGGCTACTGCTACTGCTTCTTGTGCCTTTGCTGAAAAAAGAAAAAGAACCTGGTCTTCTGGGCTGTAGGGGCACATGAGAATTTATGCAACTATTTCTATGCGAGCCACTCCTCACCCATGTACTAATGGTTTGGGACCTTCTAGAGGAAGACGTTTATCAATATCAGCATAAATATTCCACTCTTAACAAAGTACATCCACAAACAGGAAAGAAGGAACTGGAATTGTGTGGGAAGCAAAAAATAAGACAAAATTCCACAATTTGCTGCAAGTAGAATCCCAACTTTTCTAAAAGAATGTATATAGCAAAAAGACCAAAAGGTATGTGGGTTGGCTTTGGACCTTTATCACAGAACCTATGAATTACAGGTGCATCTTCTGAAATAGACTGGATGACAAATCTTTATGACCTTATAGATGCTGGAGCTCAAATTACACTTATACCTGGGGATCCTACTAGTTGTAAACAAGATAACCCTGAAATCATGAGGATTGTAGCTACTGAATCCAAAACAGAGAACAGGCCTGCTTCATCTCGTCAGAACTGTTGGCTTGCTTAAATCCACAGTCATATCATCCTTTAAAATACCCCAGTCTGAGCCAATGAATACTAAATTAAAATTAAATTACATCTTCGCTATCTATAAATTGGGCTTGACAAATTTGAGTTCCATGGATCTTCTCTCCCGGGTTAAAATAACTGCCCCAATGTAAATTAAAACAGGACCTCTAAGGATTCCTTTAATGGCATCTACCCAGAGAAAGGAGGGTTACAGTCATTTCATACAACACAATAGGGCCTCTTTTTTAAACTTGGAAAGAATGAATTGTGCTGCGTAGTAGAGTTCCACAGCCTGAGGGCTATGGTCATAAGTCCCCACAACCAATGTTACCATAATTACTGATCGCCCAGTCCGTATCTGGCAAGGATTTTCCTCTCATGGATTTGGCTCCAGATATGCTGTTCCAACAGGCCACAACATGCCTTCCCAGACACCAGCAGCACCTGGACAGCCCGGCTGCTGGGTACTCTGCAAGTAAGACCTTGACACACCCACTTTCTCCCAAGCACAGATGTGGCTTACATGGATGAATCCCCCTCCGAAGCGATTCATTTTACAAGCACATTCAGGAGGCATAAATACAGGAGAGCCTTTGAAATGAAGGGATGCCAATATCCCACACGGAGGGGAAGATAGTCTCAGATAAATTCACAAAATTACTTAGTAAACTGAGAAGTATTCCAACCCTGAAACTGTCAAAAACAAAATTTGGTATCCAAAAATGTTAGACAAGACCCAACATCCTTTAGGCCGTTTGGAGTTCTGGGCCAACATAGTCTTCATTTGCCAACCTTAGTTAAGCCCCATTTTTTCAAGCTTATTTATCCATTTCTTCAAAACTGGCCTGCCTTGAATGGGCTTCCCTGTCAACAAAGGGCTCTAAAGTCTCTCTGAAGCGCAGCACGATGGATATTCCCCTTGTGCCCAGCAGACATCCCCTCACTGTAGGGACTTCATCAAACTCCTCTCTTGCCTCTTAGAGCCTGTGGACACCCAAATGATGCCATTTTCCCTCTCTTGTCCTCCCATCCTCCCCGTGAATCATCAAGAAAACCAAATACATCCGGACCCATCTCCTCTTCATGGGGTCCCTGGGATGGTTGTAGATGCACACAAAATGATTCTGCACCAAGGTTTATATTATAAAAGCATTTTATTGAACATACTCTGGAGGGAGTCAGAACCAGGACAAAATTGGGGTGGGTGCGAGGGTAGGAACTCTGCTTTGATGACTTACATTCCAGAAAACTTTGGGTGCTTGTGTCATCCAAGACCAGCTTTAGGGACCTCAAGACTGATTTACATCAGAATATAAAACTGTGACTTTGGAGGCCAGAGGTTTGGATTTCAGTCCTCCCAGGAACCAAAGTGCATGGTTTTGCAGTAGGCGTGGTCTAGACTACCCTCCAGAAAAAAGAAAAGGGCCTGGAGGCTGCCTGGAAAAGGGCTGCCCATGGGGGCCAGGGACTTGCAGGCACTCCTTAGCTCTTGAAGCTCCTCCGGGAGGAAGAGGTGGTGGAGACAAATTTGACGCTGGAGCTACTGCCCCCGGCGCTGCCAAAGCCCCCACCCATGCCCCGGCCACTGCTTGCACTGAAGCCAGAGCCCCCCACACTGAGCCCACCACCCAAACCGACACCTCCACTGTTGGTGGAATAGTAGCTGCTACCACCACCTCCACCAAGACCACTGCCAAAGCCACTGCCACCGGCCAAGCCAAGGCTGCCTCCTCCGTAGCCAGAAGAGACACTGTTTGTGACGACAGCTGTAGGAAAAGGAAACATGAGTGAGACGGGTCTATCTGACTGATCCCATTTGCACCGCATGCTTGATCCTGCCTGGGATAGAGTGTATACCTAGCCCTTTTCATAGAGTAACAGAATGAGTCAGAAGAACTAAATTATGATCCCTGACAGAAAGCTGGTGGACACGAGGCAGGGCATGGAACCAGGTACTTGGTAGGGGCAAAGATGAGGGACCAGGTTCAACAAGTATGGACCCTTTAAGAAATAAGACAGGAGTTCCATGTCCTTGCCCATGTTCTATGCCTCTGCCACTTGCTTCTTATTGTGTTAAACAATCATTTATTAGGATGGGGACTGCCTGGTGCCTAGAAATAGCAGGATTCTGAGTTGGCACGATTATTATTATTATGAATGTCTGCTCAAAGTTACTTACAGATGTTGACTGGTCCAACTCCTTCTCCACTCAGTCTAAAAGACAAAAAGTTGAAATACGAATTAACTCCCCCAAGCAGCCTGGCTCCCATTGTCACGATTTTAGGGCCACCCCAAAGCCAAGCATCTGCATTCCATGAATCTACTTAGATTAGTCAGAAAAGAAGGTGTTCTCTAGAGGGACTGTCTAACGAAGAAGAATTACCCAGACCAGGCTGTCAAAGGAAGATCATGATTCCCATTCTTCTCCACCCCATTTATGGAAAGTATGAGTAAGCAGTGGTGGGAATGTGACTCTCTATAAAGCAGACTTTGCCTGGTAGAAGCCTATATTCTGTGGGAGAACTTAGCCAGAAGGAAGTCCCTAAGACACAGTCAGCAATGCCCATATTAGAAGGCTGAAGAAAGCACAGTAGTTTGAGAACCCAGAGGGAAGAGAGTTTAAGTCAGCTGGGTAGTCATGAAAGACTTCCTGGAGAAGAGGAACCTGGAAAGTAGGGACAGCAAGATGTGGTGTAGACTCCCAGGTCTAGAAAAGAACATGAACCAAAGCAGAATAGAATGGCGACAAAGTGCAGGACACATCTGTTCAGTTATTTAAGTGTTTGGAGGGAAGGCAGAGCGCAAGAACATGGTGTGGAGACTAAGCCAGAAAAGCTAGTGGGGACCTGTAGTGTGCCCATGTATCAGAATGAACCAGATGAATGCTTTTCAATCATTTGTATGTTTGTCTGGAACTCTTCATCAAACTCCCCTTCATCAAGAGAGAGGCTACCTCAAGCCCATGACATCTGCCCACCTGCACTCCTCGCCCTCCAGCAGCTTGCGGTAGGTGGCGATCTCCACGTCCAGGGACAACTTGGTGTTCATGAGCTCCTGGTACTCGCGGAGCAGCCGGGCCATGTCCTGCTTGGCCTTCTGCAGGGCCTCCTCCAGCTCAGTCAGCTTATTTCTGGCATCCTTAAGGGCCAACTCTCCACGCTGCTCAGCATCAGCAATGGCATTCTGTAGGTTGGCGCACTACAGAGGGAAAAGGAGCAGAGGGATCATTTTGGTAGCTGGACTGGCCTGAGACAGTTCTTTTTGAAATTCTAAGTCAGGCAAACCAAAGTGTTGAAACCCCAGAAAAAAACCCAGTACATCCATCCTGGCCATTGTGGGTGACAGAATATTCTAACACTGGAACTTGTTCCAGCTCTGTGTGTGTGTGTGTGTGTGTGTGTGTGTGTGTGTGTGTGTGATGTGGTGGTGGTGGTGGTAGTGTGTGTGTGTGTGTGTGTGTGTGTGTGGTGTGTTATGTAGTGGTGGTGTGTGCATGTATGTGGTAAGAGGTGGTGGTGTGTGTGTATGTGTGATAAGTGGTGGTGGTGATGTGTATATATGTATGTTGGGTGGTGGTGGTGGTGGTGGTGGTGGTAGTGGTGGTGGTAGTGGTGTGTGTGTATGTGTGTGTGTGTGTGTGTGTATGGTGTGCTATGTAGTGGTGGTGTGTGCATGTATGTGGTAAGAGGTGGTGGTGTGTGTATATGTATGTTGGGTGGTGGTGGTAGTAGTGGTGTGTGTGTGTGTGTGTGTGTGTGTATGTGATGTGGTGGTGGTAGTGTGTGTGTGTGTGTGGTGTGTGTGTATGGTGTGTTATGTAGTGGTGGTATGTGCATGTATGTGGTAAGAGGTGGTGGTGTGTGTGTATGTGTAATAAGTGGTGGTGGTGGTATGTATGTGTTATATGGTGGTGATGTGTGTATATGTATGTTGGGTGGTGGTGATAGTAGTGGTGTGTGTGTGTGTGTGTGTGTGTGTGTGTGTATGTGATGTGGTGGTGGTGTGTGTGTGTATGTGTGTGTGTGTGGTGTGTGCGTATGGTGTGTTATGTAGTGGTGGTGTGTGCATGTATGTGGTAAGAGGTGGTGGTGTGTGTGTATGTGTAATAAGGGGTGGTGGTGATGTGTGTATATGTATGTTGGGTGGTGGTGATAGTAGTGGTGTGTGTGTGTGTGTGTGTGTGTGTGTGTGTATGTGATGTGGTGGTGGTGGTGTGTGTGTATGTGTGTGTGTGTGGTGTGTTATGTAGTGGTGGTATGTGCATGTATGTGGTAAGAGGTGGTGGTGTGTGTGTATGTATGTTGGGTGGTGGTGGTGATGGTGGTGGTGGTGGTGGTGGTAGTGGTGTGTGTGTGTGTGTGTGTGTGTGTGTAGAGCACATGGAAAGTAAAATAGATCTACCACCCCAAGTCCAGGCCCTTCCTGTCCTCTTGCATCTCCTCCTCACCTGCTTCTTGACATTGTCAATCTCAGATCTCAGCCTCTGGATCATGCGGTTCATCTCTGAGATCTCATGCTTGGTGTTTCTCAGGTCGTCACCATGCCTGCCAGCGGTCTGCTGCAGCTCCTCGTACTGATGCCACCAGAAAGGAAGACAGATACTGCTCACCCGGGGTGAACCCCAAGTTCACAGGAAAGAGCTGCCAAAGGGGCTGGAAGTGGTTGGGTTATCAGGGTCTAGGCCTGGTTTGGGCCTTTCCAAGGAGGAACTGTTCTTAGATGATTTCTTTACTGTCTTGTTACCCTCAAGCACTGTTGTGAAATTCTTTTTCAGATTTCTGGTTTTTTATGGAAAATGTATACCTCACTGCTCCTGCAGCTCAGACCAAGTAGCTGTTGATACAACTTCAAGAGTTCTGTCCTTTGCATTGTCGTGGCCTGGGATGCTAGGTTCCCCTAGATAGGTACACCCTCTCACTCAGGAAATATTCACCCGAGCACCCACCTTAGTTTGGTACCAGGACTCAGCTTCCGTCCGACTGCGGTTGGCGATATCCTCATACTGTGCTTTGACCTCAGCTATGATGCTGTCCAGGTCCAGGCTGCGGTTGTTGTCCATAGAGAGGACTACAGATGTGTCTGAGACATGTGTCTGCATCTGGGACAGCTCCTGCAGGGTGGCTCAAAGTCAATCATCTAATTCTGATATTTAATGTCAGTTTCATTCAAATCTCCCATTCATTATGATAATAAAACATCCACAAGAAAAATCTAGGCAGTTTCTCACCGCATCAAAGAACATTTTCATGAAGTTGATCTCATCCATCAGTGCATCAACCTTGGCCTCTAGCTCCACCTTGTTCATGTAGGCAGCATCCACATCCTAGGGAAACAGGCGGATGGCACTGAATAACATCCACCTGACTTAAGTAGCTCCACCCTTTAGAATACAGCCCAGGGCTACGTATTCTCTCCATGACACACACCTTTTTGAGCATCACAAACTCATTCTCAGCAGTGGTACGTTTGTTGATTTCATCTTCATACCTGGTGGTCAAAGGGACAGGAAGTATTTATTCATCAGAGGACAAGAGACACAGGAGGGGTTTGATTATATCGCACAAAGTCACTATGAGCCTGCTTTCACACTGCAAAGGGGCTGCTCACATCTCAAACGCAGACAGGGCGGGGACATGGTGAACCCTGGGCAAATCTTTACACTTTCAGATGGTACCTCCTCTGAAACTGCCTGCCAGATACTCATTTTATAGTCACTACAAGTCACTTGGCTCAGCAATATTCTTGTAAGATTGGGAGTGTAGTTCAATGGTAGAGTACTTGCTTAGCATGCACGAAGTCCTGAGTTCAATCTCCAGCACCACCAAAAACAAACAACCCCCTCCCCCGAAACAAAAACACTAGCATCCCAGTGATGATTCACATGAGTAAAGGAATTCTTAGAAACATTGAGCTGGGTGCTGCCATTCGTTCCTACTTTAAGTAGAAACGACCCAAAGCCCATGCTGCCTATTTTGAGTGCATTGGGAAAAGAGCCACAGGATTTGGGGATTCCAGTACTGCACAGTTCACCAGGTGGTGCTAGGATCACACAGGGCTGCTCTGGGGTTGGCTAAGTGCCTTACGGAGAGGCTGAGCCTGGAGCTGGAACTTTCTAAACAAAGACCTAGATTGTTTTCCTCTTAGTGCTGTAGATATCCACTGAAGGCACATCCTTCTAGCCCATGGAGAAGGCATAAGGAGAAATCTAGTTGCAAAGCTTGTATGGTACAAAACCCTCAATGCCTCTCTTTCCACTACTGTCCCACTCACTTGTTCTTGAAGTCCTCCACCAGGTCCTGCATGTTCCTCAGCTCTGAGTCCAGACGGCCTCTCTCTCCCAGGACCCCATCCAGCTGCCTGCGGAGGTTGCTGATGTACTGCTCGAACAACGGCTCCAGGTTCTGCCTCACAGTCTTGGTGCCCTGCTCCTGCAGCAGGGTCCACTTGGTGTCCAGGACCTTGTTCTGCTGCTCCAAGAACCGCACCTGGAGAGGGCCGGGTGTGAGAAGGACAAGTCTGGGCTTTGTGCTTCTGACCCTTTCGCCAGCAGGTGCCTTCCATCACAGGCTATCTCCCCAAACCCACCCTGTGTGCAGTGCCTGGCCCTGGTTCTGAGAGGGACAATCTGGAGTGAAGCTCCCAACATCCCCCCTCTACTGAAGCCAAGTCCCTCCTGCACTGCACAGCCAGCACTGCAGTGGCTCATTGCAGTGTGGTCCAGTGCAGGGGATCTGGGAAGCTGACTGCCCTGCGGCTGCTTCTGCCTCTGTGCAGTCTTCCCGTTATGTGAGGCACTGAGCTCATCCCTGTGCACTGTGATCAGGCACCCTTATGGGGCAGCCTCTGGAGGAGAGGAAATCAGACCCTGCCTTTCATCGGCCAGCCTAAATAGGAGCACAAAGCCACAGAAAACCAGCTAGAAACAACGGTGGCACTGGAGCAAAGCCTAAAGCCTCCCCTGTTCAGCATTTAAACACTCGATTGTCTACTAAGGAACGTGTCTCACCTTGTCGATGAAGGAGGCGAACTTGTTGTTGAGGGTCTTGATCTGCTCTCGCTCCTCAGTCCGCACCCGCTGGATGGTGGGGTCGATTTGCAGGTTCAGAGGAGTGAGGAGGTTCTGGTTGATGGTGACCTCTTGGATGCCTCCAGGTGGGCACACGGGGAAGCCAGCGCCCCCATAGCCACCACCGAAGCCAGCTCCACCACCGAACCCAAAGGCACCACCAGCTCCACCACCAAAGCCAAATCCACTGCTGGCTCCTCCTCCAAAGCCAAACATGGGTCCAGCACCGGGACCAAATCGGTTCCTGAGGCTGCCACCGCTGGAGCTGAAGGATATCCTCTTGGAGGCCCCCACATTGTACAGGCTCCGGCTGCCATAGCCACCCGCTCCATAAGTACCCCCAAGGCTGACCCTGCCACCACCACCACCACCACCACTGCGGGACACGGAGCTGAAACTGGTGCGGGAGACAGACGGGGTGATGGCAGAGGCGGCGCTGAAGGAGCGGCTGCCCCCACTTCGGAAGGACACACTTGACTGGCGAGACATGATGGTTTGTTCCTGGAGGAGCACTGGTGGGTTGGGAGGTGCTGGTGAGAACGGCGCTCAACAGGACGCTGTGGGTGGCTCTGTTACCCTGGAGTTGGCAAGGCCCTCTTTTATCCCCTCAGAACTGGGTTGGGCGGGACAGCTGTTGAGCTGTGAATGATTAGTGGGCTGGGCATGCCTGGGGGGCAGTTATGAGCTCACCTGGCACACCTGCACAGTGGTGTGGGATACAGACTCCTCCGGGCAGGTTCTGCTCAGTTAGAAATAGCCTTGCCTTGGAGCACTGACATCCTGGCAGCCATTGGGGGTGCTGTGGCAGTCTCTCTTCACCATGGGACCCACAGCCTAGAAGGATGCCAGGAAATAAGGGACATTTGTCTTAGGGATTCTTACAGGATCAGTGGCATGACCCACCGTCCCTGCCTGGTGCATACTGCCTTGCCACTTTAGGGGATGCTGTCTTTCAGTGTTGCAGAGTAGGTCCCTCACCTGGCAACAATCTGCTCTTCTTACACAGCTAGGTAGCTAAAGCTGCGGGAACCTGAGCTCTTGGAAGGCAATTCCTGGCCTCACATTTTGAGTATGTTCTAGGGAGAGACACAGAGTCCAACACTCTCCTGCACAGTACTTTCTTTAGGAGAGGGCTAGTCTCCCCAGATACCACGAGGCAGGTCTGCAAGATTCAGACCAGAAAAAGCTCCTATAAGCCCCCAGCTCTGGAAACAGAGGATGTGGACCCAGGCTGAGCACCATTTTGTTCTTTCTAAGCCCTGCACATCCTTCCACAGTTCCTCCTAACTCAGCCTCCTGTGTACCTTCCACTTTCTCTTTATTCACCGGCCTGGACAGGCCTATGTGGGGCTTAGTAAACCAGGGACCCCTACTTAATCCTTCACCAACAACAGTCTTAACTCTGGACTGACAGTTTCATCTCTCTTCTGGGGGAGCTGCTCTGCCAGCTCCCCCAGTCCCCCAGGTGTGTTCCAGCAAGTTCTCAGTTATTCCACCAGGGAAGAAATGAGTCATCGTATCTGTTGATACAGGCTGGAGGCCGCCACAAACACATACCTGTAGGAGCTTCTAATCTCATCAGGAACATGTTGAGAATCAGCCCGCCTGTTATAACGGCGAACCACCCTGTTCCAAGCAGCAGGAACTGCTGCTGTTCCTCTAAGCTCCGGTCCAAAGCCTCCTTCAGGGCCAAGGGCATGGAAAAAACAGTTTTAAGCCTGTGAATCAACTTCCAGAGAGACTAGACAGAGCAGGTTTAGGGGACCAGGCAGTTGGCACAATAATCTGCTCTAGGAAGAGCTTCCAGAAGATTCCCCTTCAAAGTTTGTGGCACCGGACGAAAGAAATGGGGGCTCAGGTTAGATTTTAGCAAGTGTCTGTCCCAAGCCACACCCTTTCTTTCTGGCTGCATATTTGAGTGGGGTCACCTCTCTGCCTTGTCCCAGAGAAAAGCAGGACTCTTCAGCCCTGTTCAGCTGGAGCCGGAGGTGGAGTGATGTGGGGAAAACTGAGGGGCCATATTCTCAGGAGCACAGGAATCAGGATGCAGGCCAGGCTCAGGAATCTCTGCAGAGCCTGTGCTTGCTATAAGGAAGCTAAAGCTGTGGGAAATGACTCCTGGGTGCTGTGGATCAGTGGAGATGGTGATGCTCGCCAGAGGCTGGGGCTGAGAAAGCTGCCGATAAATAATCCCATAATGTTCACAAGATATAGCTGGCCTGGCAGGTCTTTGGCAACAGGCTTCCCTGCCTGAAGGGTTTCTGAGACCCTCAGAGATGAATTGTTCACTAGTGTTATTCTTTGGAGACCAGGTGTGAGTGTCCCAAGATACACTGAGAATCCTCATCCTTTGAGATGAACAACTCTAGGTTTGAGGCAATTACCTGGGGGCTCCTAGTAGAACTATCCCCTCCATGCTGGGAAATCACTGTCAGGGTATGCCCTGCTACACACACAGCACTGAGTACTGTCCCCACTGCCCTGAGGGAAGCTCGACCCCTCGAGAAACACTGGACATTCTCTTTCCCCATTCACACTCCTGTGGTTGTGCTGTGAAAAAGGGAGGGCTTGGCAGGACAGGAATGCGTTCTGGCTGATCTGAGCCTTGCTACAGTATACCAAGCTCAGATCCAGGGGCCAGGGACCAGAGGCTTGAGGGTGGCAAGTAACCATAGCAGGGTATGTTGGCTGCCTCACAAGGAAGAAGCAGAGCTCTGTCCCAGCTCCGTGGGAGCCTCCTCCAGCAGACAGTGTGGGCCTTCCTACCTTGTCAGACCTGGTAGGTGTAAGTAATGGAGAAACTTGTGGAGAACCAGGCACCAACCCCTCTGCTCAATGAGAGTCCTACCCCCGCCTGGAATCCCTGTGGGCAGGAAGAAAGGGATCATGCTGACTCCCTGAGCTCTCTGCAGGGCACTCCCAGAAGTGCCAGGACATGGTCAGACATAACGCTAGCTTCTGATTTCATCAGCAGAACTGTTATAGGACTGAGGGGTTTCCAACAACTGCCCTGCTGGCCTCCCTCCTCTGCTGTAGAAGATTATAAAGATTATGGACTTTGTTTGCTTCATGATCAGGCAGCACCTCATTGACTGCATGTGGAGACTAGTTCACCTCATGGATGAGAAGGAGGTAAACCCGCAGGACCTTCCTAGGACCCTCTCCTTGGGACCCACCTGTTTGTCTTTGAGAGAAGATACTTAGTAGAAGCTAGTAAAGAAGATATGGTTTTGCACATACCTGCCATGCTGCCTCAAGTGTACAATTCCCTAAGTCAGGAACTTGCATTACCTTCATTGGGAGTTCTACAAACTTTTCCTGGGTTAATTTGACAGATACAGGGTCACCTCCCTCTACTCCTTCCCCAGGTTTCTGTGTGAGAGAGCCTTCCCCATCCCTGCTCTGAGTTCCAGAGAGCTGCCCGGCTGCTTCTGCCTCTGGACCATGTCTACAGGACAAGGCTTTTTGTCCCCTTCAGACTGAGCACCCTTTGAGGACAAGATGCACCCTTAACCTATGGGTTTCCCTCCACTTCTCTTCCTGACATCCTAGCCCTGACAACATCCTGGAGCCCTTGTAGTCCCCAAGTCCTATCTCAGGCCCAGGAAAGATGGCAAGCAATATTGTCTTCATCTTTGCAGCTCATCCATCCCGTAATGTTCTGCACAAAACATGGGGAGCAATAGTTAAGTCATGAGTCACCCTATTCAATGGCTGTGGTTGGCAGTCCCATCCAGGAGCCTGGAGCCAGATTCACAGGATGGGGAAGGGCAGCTGGAGCAGTGAGCCAGCCCCAGTCAACTCTTAACAAAGTCTAGCCTTAGGGAAGAATTGAGAAAAGAAGAATTTTCTTGCCTTCACCCAAAGCTGCAGGTGTTTTACCCCCACAACTCTGGGGCCCAGTTTTGGGTTCAGTAGGAGTCTCAGGATTGCAGGGATAAGGAGAACTGACCAGGTTGTGGAGCTGAGAAGTCAGATGCCTAGTAATGCTAGAGACCATGCTAAACTCTCCAGGACTTTGAGACCTGAGTCTGAGAAGACACCTGGGCAGAAATGCAAATGCCCAGAAAATAAAGCAGTCGTTTGGCTTTGACTCAAGTCAGCCTTGATGCCATGACTGGAGCCATGGTAACAAGTGACCTCTTAGAGGTCATTGAATTTTCTTGTGTAAGTATGTTTCACTAATCATGGCCTCACTCTGGACCATAGCTTGGTCCTAAAATAGCCCTTGAAATATTCTAGAACCCTAATTGTGCTGCTTAGCCCCTCATACCCCCTCCCAGTCCATTGACCCGGGAGGAAAATAACATGATTTTGTTGGAGTGGACCATGCAGACCGTGGTTTTAGTGCTGAGCTGGCTGGGGCAAGCAGGAAGGGTGGGGTAGCACACAGGGGCTGTGGGGAGCAGCTTTGGCCCTGTCCCTCAGATTTAGCAGGCGGTTGGCACTTGCAGGATAAAAGCTACAGAACAGAGCACTCAGATTCTTTCTAACAGGCCCCTGCAAGCTTAGGGAATGTTCTTCCCTCCCTTCAAGGGTGTTTTGCCAGTGGCATGCATACTGAGTCGTTGAAAATCCCCCCTTTCTTGATTGAAATGATGGGATGGAAATCAACAAATACTTTAGCTAGTCAGAGGGCCTAAAAAAAGGATACACCTACCCAGCAAAAACGTCTGGGCTTTGCTTTCCCATACAGGGAGTACTCTCGTTTTGAAACAAATAGAGAATAGGTGCTTGCTGCCAGCAGTGCCCTTCACACATCTGAACATCTAGAAATGTGGCCATGCCACAAAGGGCTTTTACCATCTCCTGCACATTTTCCCCGGTGTAGGCAGGAACACGCTTTAGAGTCTGGAAGTTTGTAGCCTCCGTCTGCAGTGGAGAGACAGGGCTATACTACCTGTGTACCAGACTGAGTCCCTGTGGGGTCAGAGACCTGGGAGGGTGCCTCTTGATACCCTGTTCTTTTTCTCTCTGCCTCGTTCTTCTTCCCCAGAAGCCACACTAGGAAGCAGAAGGCTAGAGCTGCTTTCTCCGGGCTTCTACCTGACTTATCCTGACAGGACAGGTGCAGGCAACAATCTTGTTTCCATCCTGCTTTCTCTTAACATTGGATGAGCTCCAGTCATATGGGTTGATTCAACACAGGGATAATTCCGTGGTCTAGAAAGGAAACCCAACCACAACTAGAAATGGCACCTCCCCCAGCTGTCCCCACACTGGAGTTTGGACCGTTCTCAAAGCTTATAGGCACCTTGCTATCCTCAGCCCCACCTTCCGTACACCCTCAGCTCCTATCTCCACATTCTGCCATTGACTTTGCTTCCTGTCTACTTGGGCCAGATGTCTCTGTCAATGGCTAGTGAAAAGAGGCAAAGGCTTTGTACAAAGAAACTAAGAAAAGAGGAGGTAGAAAGATGTGCAGCAAACTTGAATGATGTCTTCCTTCAGTACACGTGTTTTGAAGCAATTGCAGAGCACCAGGCAATGGGTACTGCTAGACTTGAGTTGTGTGTCTTTGTGACATTCCCCAGCTCTTCCTAGGTACCAGGTAAGTACAGGGCTGAGTCTCCACCTTGGATCTTCTTGTCAGATCTAGGCTGGTGACCTGTACCACTTGGCCATGGTGATAGTCTTTATAGTCAACTTCACTGGATGAGAAACTCTTAGAAGATTAGTAAAGCCCACATCTGCGTGTGTCTGCGAGGATGTTTCCGGAGAAGAATGTCACGTGGGTCAGATGGGGAAGACCCACCTGGAAGAGGGCAGCACTATCCATCCCACAGACCAGGGACCGGGGTGGAAGGAAAAGCAGACGAGGAGGAAGTGTGCACTCTACGCCCTCTTGACCCTTCTTGAGTGGCTGCTTTTTGGCAGCACTTGTCACTTGTGCACACCAGACTCCAGATTCTTTGATCTTTGAAGACAGACTTGCACCTGCAGTGCTGTACCTTACAGACCTTCAGCCTAGAACTGAGGCGGCATCATTGGCTTCTCTTGTTCTAAGGCTTCCAGCTTCCTCAACTGAGAAGCTACTGGTGTCCTGGCTCTCCCTCCTACAGATAGCCGTTGTAGGACTACCCAGCCTCTGGTCATGCCAGCCATTCTAATATGCCCCCTACATGTATGTGTATGCATGAAGGAAGAGGGGTATACACTATTTGTTCTAGAAAACCATAATTAATACAGCCAGTGGCATGGCTGGCCACACACAGGTGGATCAAAACATCTTGCTTGACTTGGTTTCAGGATGGAAAAGCCTCTCAATGATTCATCTACCAAGGAGGAAGCTGAGTTCAGGGAACTGAATACCCAGTCCCCAAATTCTCAGCAAGGTGGGTTAGAGGGGACTAGGCCCTCGTCCTTTCCCCCACATGGTCTGATGCCCTCGTGTACCTTACCTGGCTTCAGTAGCACCCCACTGATCTCCCACACCAAGGCTCTGGGCCTTGCCTGTGTGGGTAGAGGGCCTGATGGTGATTTTAATGCTGTCTCCTATCCCCTGTCCAGAGCTCCCAGAACTTCCAACGCTAGCTTGGGTCTTTCCAAGAAAGGCAGTAGCTAAATCCAACTCTGGGGCATTTGCCATGCAGACACCAGGTGCCACCAGTGTGGGGGTAGTGTGGACCACAGAAAAGAAGAAAGGATGATGGGAGCATTTTCTGGCCTGCCTCCTCCTCACTCGATCAACTGATTCAAGGACCGTGAACACACAGGACCCACCTGCTCACAGAGTGAACCCATGGTCCCTCTGCCAGCTCTCCATCAAATCTATGCTCTCTGAGATACTTCTCAAGGGCTCTCATGAGTCCTTTACAAGTCTCTGCATCCCCAGTGCCTTATAGCATCAGGCCACTCACCAGCTCAGAAAACCCAGTCATATCCCTACCCTAGGGCTATCAGTGCACCTGTCTTAACATTAAAAGAGCAGTGATGATTTTTCATGATCCCCAAACAGTTTAAAGCATGCTGTACCCTGGTTGTGCTTTGTAGTGCAGAAGAAGAAAGCAATCACATTTACATAACACTGATCATGCCACGTAGGGTGCTAGATCCAAAATCACCTCCTTTAACTCTCTCAAGCTCAGGAGGTGGGCCTATCACTGTTTCTATTTTATGGAGAGGAAACGATGCCCACCAAGGGTGAGTAGCTCATATAGGCCCAGGCAAATGTAGCTTTGAAAGCCCTTATCTTTGCCACTGTGGACACTCAAACTGTTGGCACATGACCATAGCATGACTGTGAGGAGGGTGACTTGGGAGAGGCCCTAGGCCTCCAGTCAACCTGTGAGGGCAGCAAACAGAGTGCCACTGGTATCACCAGAGAGTCAATGTGCATCAGCATCGCCAGCAACCCTGAGAAAAAAGGACTACTGTCCTTCAGTGAAATAAGAGGCTAACTTTGGAAGCCTCTGCATCTCTTTTAGCTTTCAGAAATTGAGGAGAGCCATTTGAGATGCTAGGATAGGCCTCTAGGGGATTGGCATTGTCCTCCACAACATCCTCAGAGGCTAAGCCTGGAATCAAATACTGCTTGGGATGGGTCAAGCTATCCAGAGGCCTCACAGAGAACGACCAGCTCCATGCATGAGGCTACCTCACATAAAAATCAATTTCATTTTATTCAGGAATGTTCACAGGGCCTGGTTTCCTTCAGCCCTTTTGAAGAGAATGGCTACTAAGTCCTGGTTGTATACTGGCACTGTGCTAAGACTCACGCCTTGTCTTAGTTCACGCACAGTCAGAGATAAGCACTACGGGGTTATTATCTCTTATTTCTGAACCATGGGAAGGATTATAAGGTCACATAGCTATGCAGTGTCAAGATTGGAACATGAATCCAGTTCTGACTTCTAGAGCCTTACAACCTCACCAGACACAGTGCTGGTGCTAAAGGGACCTTGAAGAGCTCAACACCACCTACTAATCGCCATCAGTAGCCCAACACCAAAACTGTCTTAGGCAGACATCCCACCTAAACAAAAACTGTGTTCTTCTGCAAAGCAGCTTGAAGACACATCTGCCATGTCTTTCTTCTTCCCAAGCAGATCACCTCCTCTAACCCCAAGTCCTACCCAAGAAGACAGCCTGTGGGGACCACTAGGGTCAAGAATATTACAACACCCCCCTGCAAGGTGGAGTGTCCCAGTTTTCTAATCTATGAGGCCTCCATGCTCTCCACTCACCTGTCGGGCTTCTCAGGCAGGGGCAATGCCAAAGAGTGAACAAAAGCTCCATTCACATGACCTTCCCCGCCCCCACCCTTCCCTGTGTCCCTCCTTAGCTGCCTGCCAGGGAATGCCAACCAGTTTCAGAGTTGTTCAGGTGAGGACTTATCCCACCCATCACCTCACCCTCCAGGCAACTCCGGAAGGCTAGACAGACACCAGCAGCCACGGGTGCCTCACAGACAGATGGCCTGACTTGTCCGATACTCTCAGTCTCTAGCCTCCAGTTGACCTGGGCATCTGAAAGGGCTGTGCCCCCTCACTCTGGCGTCAGCCACAACCTCCTGCAAGTTGGCACACTGCCTTCAGCAGAGAACAATAACACATTATGGTCTGCAGGGGCTCAGACATAACATGGCTCCATTGTTCTGAGTCTGGAAAATGATCTCACACTGACCCTGAGACCTGAGGTTATTCCTAGGGGAAGTGGGGCTCTGCTTTGCTCCCTTTTCACCTTATGCTCAATTCTCATTTCTCTGAGTACCCCTTCCCCACCGTCCTTTTACCTCCTTCGGCAGAACAATGGCCCCCAGAGATGTCCGGCATCCTAACCCTGGAGTCTGTGAACACCTTAGGTTACTAGACAGAGGAAGATGAAGGCTGAGAGGGGGTTGAAGGTGGTAACCTGCTGGCCTTAGAGCAGAGAGACTGTCCTGCATTATCCAGATGGGCTAATGTCATCCTAAGGGTCCTTGAACGCGGAAGGAGAAAGCAGAACAGGAAGAAGTGATGTCCCATGAACAATCCAGTCGCTGGTTTTGAATCAGGCAGGAGAGAGATTACTGGCCAAGGCACGAATTCAGCCTCTAGAAGCTAGGAAGGGCCAGGAAGCAGATGCCCTCGGAGGCTGCGGGAGGGCCGCTCTGCCAACGCCTTGATTTTAGCCCAGCGGCACCAATTTCAAACTTAATCTTCCAGATGTGCAGGTTTATCACCAAGTCTGCGGCAATGTTTTCCAGCAGCAACGGGGCCAATTCACGTTCAGTTAAGGAATCTAGACTTCGCCTTCCACCAGGCCGTTTTCTCCCGATTTCAAGGTCTCTTCCCTGTCTCTGTCTCTTAATCTCACCCAACCCCTCCTCTTTCTGAATTCTGCTCCTCACTGCTCCCCTCAGTAAAGCTGTCCTTCTGCCAAGGACCACTGTTTATCACTAGAACTCACTTTGCCCCTCCGGGTCCTGGACTAGGTCTAGGGAAACACATTAAAAGGTAACTCTCACTGTCTACTGAGACTCCCATGCTGCTCTGGGGTCTCTGTGTATTGAGGTTTGGTCACTGACATCAGATTGAAAACCCTGAGTCCACATGTCTCTTACTGACCTTCCTTCCAGAATCCTCCATGTCCTTTGCCCCAAGCCTCAGCCACAGCTGTTGGGAAGGCAGAGTGCTCAGGCTGACTGAGCACAGGAAGATCTCAGGCTGGAGGCAGACCTGTCCTTTGCTACCCTTGGATGGGAGTTAGCCAGCCAGCCCAGGCCTCTCTGCCCTGGAGTCCTCTTGTGATGGGCCTAGCCTGCTCAGAGGAAAGTGTTCTACCTTGCTGGCCTTTTCCCGGTGTTTCAGGGAATTGGTCTCTCAGCAGTTCAGTGACCTCGTTCCCTGGCCAACTAACTTCGCCCTTCACTGCCTTGGTCCACTTTCTGCTCTCCTCCAGCATCTATTCTACTGTTTCTCATGTAAGTGAGGCTTAGAAAGGTAAGAGATCTATTTGTAGGGAAGAGTCTAGTGGAATAAGTGTCTGCCTTGGCATATGACACCATCACTGGTATCTAGCTCCCTGAAGTCACTGGGCTTACAGATGAACACAGACATTCCTAAAGGGTCCTGCTCCCTGTGGAAAGGTATGGAAATGAGCCCTGTCCTTTCTGCAAACAGTCCCCAGGGATGAGCTGAAAGGGATGGGCTGTGTCCATCAACCCCAGGCCCTGTGACTGTCTCACCGACAGAGAACAAGAGGCACCCTGTGTGTTCACAGATGGCAATTCTGTTGGAGAAGAGGGGCATGCCTGGCCTGAGAGACAGTGGCTACCAAGCCTAGGCCTCAGTGTGCCTTTGAGCACACAGTGCTCATCACTCCCCGCTGCTTTTGCTGGAAGTCGTCCTACTTCAGTGTCTCCCTAGATGACAGCCTAGGTGGCTCATCTTGAGTGAAATATGTCCCCTCCAAGGACCATGTCACCATTCTTCTCTGTGGAGCTACAGCAGGAGTGGATCCGTCCATTCTCCCTTTGGCAAATATTTCCATATTAGGAGACATTTTTTAGCCATCCCCTAACTCTGAGGACACGGACTCCTGGGGAGAGCAATGTGGTTCTAACCCCAGGTACCTGCACTACCTCCACTCCCTAGCTGCCTTCCCCCAGTCCTCAGCAGATGTCTGGGCTCACTGATCCCTCCAGCCAGTGCCCCATGTCTTGCTCTAGCATTTATATGGCCCCTTAAATTGTCCCCAGATTGTAGTCATTCAAGAGTCCCCATCAGGAGTTGGTCCATATCCACAAACCACCTTTACAATCACTCTCTTAATAGTTTTAAAACTGCTTATCTGGTACCATTAGTCTATAAGGAACTTTGCTAACTACTGAACTACATTTTTCCTAATGTACTGGAAAATGCTGTCATACAAAGCAAGCTGTTTCATGGGGCCAGAAGCAATCTTAGGTGCCCACAATCATGTGCCACCACGCCCGGGAAATACTACCTACCTCACCCTACTCACTTCTTCCCTCCCCTGGCCTTTACCCATCTCCTTCCCAGTTCTCTGGCCCCCTGGAGTAAGGTCAGGGAGCAAGAGCAGACTTCCTTCCACCCCCTGCCTGGCTCCTGCTCAGGCCTCAGCCTGTTTATCACGGTTCAGCTTCTCTTCCCACCGGCCAGGAGTCCCCTCAGTGACAGTTTGAAGAAGAGTGGCCTGTAGGGCCAGGGTTGGTGACTGGGCTGCCTTATATTTTCAACTAGGATAGGCAGGTACACCTGCCCCATAGTCAGGGAGGTGACTAGTGAGTTTCTGTAATTGTGCAACTGACTATTTAGAAACCACAAATGAGCACTTAGAAAGCTGAATTATAGTCCTTCGAGGTGAGAGTGTGAGGGCAGTAAGCAGCAGCTTCTGACCCATCAAAACAGTGGGCTGCAGGAGGTTCAGCCCAGGTGCCAGTCAGGGGAGGAGGAGGGAAGTAGCTGAGCGGCCCAAACCGCACAGGTGGTATTCACTTAGAGATGGGAGTCACTCTTACTAGGCATCCCTAGAATGCTTCCACCTCCAGTTGTCTGCCCTCTCCCGGAGTCATGGGCCCCTGCCTCTGGCAGTTCCTGCCCAGCCACAGGACTGAATCCAGCCTCACTCCAGCCCTCCCTTTATTGTTGTCCCTATACAAAGTCCTCGGTTTCTCTGGATGCCCTTAAGCCTCTCACAGCTCTAGGCTTGTTTCTATATCTTCAGGTGCCAGACATTAGATACAAAATGGAGGCAGGAAGACCTAGTCTCTCCCTCCCAGCATGCATCATGGTGGGAGAAGAGCGGCTGGCAACTGCTGCTTGTGGCTGGTCACCCTAAACATGTCTCAGGGCTTCTCTGGGCCTAAATTCTTTAATTATATAAGTGGGATGCCCATTGGGTTGTGAAAAGGCTTATGTGGAAATAGCTTCATGAACCTAGCTAGCTCAGCGTTTGATGCAGAAGGAGACCTCATAAGTAATAGTTGCTAGCATTAATTCTACCTTGGTATTCGTTTCCCACTCTCATGTCCCAATATACTCTGCACTCCACCTTTCCTGAACTTTCATACTGTTCTTTGATGCCTGGGGTTTGGCTGAGGTGCCCCCTGGAGATCCTGAGTATGAGTCCTATAGACAGGAGTTGTCCCATTCCCAGATGTTATCTCTCTACCAAGCAGGGAGTCTGCAAGGTCACAGGGACAGTGTGACCTGAGGTCACACTCCCCTTGTGAAGCAGCTCTGGTGACCACTGCACATACGTACACACACACACACACACACACACACACACACACACACACACATACACACACACATACATGCCCCTCACTGAAGACGTCCAGTCTGTGTTTAGGCCTGTTCAGGTTCTCACCCCTACAAACCCTCTGTAGAGCACATGTCCTTACTGTGAGCAGCTCCAGACTGTGTGCATGTTGATGTTGGAGCTTGTGAGTGGGTTGGGGATAAGACTAGAGGTCAGAGGAGGAAAGGGTTGGCTATAAGCTAGGCACTGGGGCTCCCTCTGCATTGCCACCACCAAGCCTGGCCTACGAGGTGGGTCTGGGGGACTTGGTTCCTGGGCCCCTCCTAGACCACTGACCTGGAGAGGTTTAGGAAGCAGAACCTTTGTCTTGGCACAGGAAGCAACTGGGGGAAAGAGGTATAGCTTGGTAATCTCAGGAAGTTCAGAGCCAGCTGGCTGTATCCTGCATCATCACACTTCAGGCCCGCTGGGCTTGGGGTTGAACTGCAGAGAGGAAGCCACTGAATCTTTCTCAAGTACCGTCAATGCAAAGCCAGGCACACAGTAACCCAAACCCTCTCTTAGAGATGTGAACTAATTATTTCATCTGCTGAATTGTTGGGTTTTCTTGGACGTTTTCTTGTTATTCACTTCCTGTTTCTGTGTTCTTGGGATGCCCTTTCAAGTGTCCAGGACCCAGCCATCTTCTCATAGGTGAAAGATTTCAGAATTGTTTTCATCAGTGATTGTCCTAGACCCACATGTCTAGAACTAAGTTGCTCTCTAGACTATCAACATGAATATGTGAGTTTGGGCACAAATGTACAACTTGCACATGCCTTTAGCTATGTCTAGTGATGTGGACTTGATTCTTCCACTCACTCGCAGTGTGGCCTCGGGCAAGCTGGTTAACCTCCCTGAGCCAAGTCTCCCCATCTGTGAGTGGAGCCCTGGCTCTGCCTGGCCTTTGCCTCTTCTCCTCTTCTTTCTGCTTCCTGCACTCACGTCAGAGTTCTCTTCTCCCCCCAACGGTCTCCTGGCTTCACAGTTGCTGTCACTTGGAATTACCTTATCCTCGCTCTTTAGTCCTTGAGAATGTCATTTTAAATCCGAGCTCAAAGGAAGATCCATTTTGGAGGCTAGGAGGAGACTGGAGCTTCACCTAGCCCAACTCTCTCATTTAACAAGGAAATTGTAGAGCAGGGAAGACAATGTCTTCAGACACAGGTCTGGGACGCAAATGTCCTTTAATTCCCTACCTCTGAGAGCCGATCCTCAGGGTCACCATGCTTCTGCATAGTGTTACTGTGGGCACCTGACCTTGATCTCTTCCATCACGAGGCCTCAAGAGCCAGATCCACACTATATTCGATGCTGTGTCCTGGCTTCCCTGTGCCAACCCTCCAGCCCAGTCCCTAGATGGATCCAATAAAGCACAGTCTGCTCAGTTTAACCACAGATAAATCCTGTTTTGTTCTCTGATTGCAAACCCAAGTCCTGCCTGAGGACCTCCTCGTGTTTTTAATCTCTAACAGAATGTGATGGCACGAGTCAATGCACTAGCAAGAGCCAACTGTTAACATTATCAAGAATTTTATAAGCTTGATATTAAATATTTAAGCATTCAATTTAAATCATATAAAACTATGGTTTAAATAAATGGTATTAAAAGGGAAGAAAAGGAATGCTCAAAATTTGTCACTTTCATGGAATGTGGATTGTAGCTAAGGTCTTGTTGAACATGTATGAGTCTCTTGGTTCAATCCTAGTACCAAAAACAAAAAGCAAAAACATCCTCCTACTTTCTACTTTTTCCTATAATTATTCTAGGGCTATTATCATCATCAAATTCCTAGGGCTATTATTATCTCCTTTTCTGAGGCTACTTACAGCCCTTAAACTCTGTACAGTAGAAACACCATATAGTAGTATACTGTTGCACATCTCCTAGCTTTGCAGTTGATGTCACTGTCGTGAGAATATTTACACCAGAGGAATGGAAAAGCACTAGAAACAAGATTCTGGTTTGTGTTTTTGTTGCCTACCTAGAGCTTCACCATCCCCTATGCCACTATCCCCATGTAGCCAATCGAGCACTTGAAATACGACTAGTCAGTTTATACAGGCGCCAAATATAAACAGTGCTGAATTTTGAAGACTTGGTATGGATAAAAAGAATGTAAATCATATTGTTAAATGCCTATGATGCTAGATGTGGTGGCATATGCCTTTAATCCCAGCACTCAGGAGGCAGAGGCACTCAGATCACTGTGAGTCCTGAAATGGACTACATAGTGATTACAGGGCTAGCTGGGGCTACATAGTAAGACCCTATCTCAAAAAAATAAAGTCTATGCTAATTATATATTAAACTGATCTTACACACACACACACACACACACACACACACGGTCAAGTATATGCTTGAGTTCATTTCACCTCTTTCTTTAATGTGGCTACTAGGTTTCTAAAGATCTACGCCTTACATTGCATTTCTATTAGACAGCTTTGTTCAAATTAAGCTAAATGATAGGGAAAATGTTCGTAATGTAGAATAAACTTCAGTATGCTTAGACCTGTAGCCAGTACATTTTGAAAACTGAAAAAAATTGGCAAAGTAATCTTCTAATACCAGCAAGGAAGTCACTGTGGAACATGAAGTTCCAGCACAATTAAGATGAAAATATAAGCCAGATTTTGTGAAGAGCTGCACCTGCTTGTCAACAGTAACACCAGGCCAGCTGTGGATCTAAGTTAGGCAAAACTCAACTGGAAGCATTTGGTGAGAATTATTTGGCTTTCAGACAGATTTTATTTTATTTGTAAATTGTATGCTACATATCCAACATAAAGTTTACCATAGACTTATATACATGTTTATAAGGGTATATATACACACACACATTTGGATTCTCTGTAGTTTATGACATAAGGGTATGGCGGAAAGTTTGTGCTAGGTAGCTTCAATTGTCAACTTGACACACTTGGCTTGAGGGACCCTTAACTGGGGAATTGTCTCCATGGGACTGGCCTGTGACCATGTCTGTGAGGTATTTTCTTGATTATTGAGTGATGTGGGAGAACCCAGACCACCCTGGGCAGGTGGGCCTGTGTTGCATAAGACAGCAGGCTGAGCACAGGCTGGGGGAGCAAGCCAATAAGCAGCATTCCTCTATGGCCTGTGCTCCAGTTCCTCCCTTGGGCTCCCTCAGTGATAAGCTGTGACCCGGGAGATGTAAGATAAAATAAACCCTTCTCCTCAACAGCATTCCTCTATGGCCTGTGCTTCAGCTCCTGCCTCCAGGCTCCTGCCCTCAGTTCCTCCCTTGGGCTTGCTCCCTCAGTGATAAGCTGTGACCCGGGAGATGTAAGATAAATAAACCCTTCTCCTCAAGTTGGCACTGATCAGAGTATTTTGTCATAGCAACTGAAAGCAAACTAGAACAACGTTCAAGATGAAAGTTGAAAATACCAAGTCAGAAGTGTGTGTGTGTGTGTGTGTGTGTGTGTGTGTGTGTGTGTGTGTGTGTGTGTTTGTGCGTGAGTGCACATGCATGCATGTGTCTGGTTGGGGAAGGAGACCAAAAGTTGGCATCAAGTGCCTTCCACCTCATTTTTGAGACAGGGTCTCTCACTAAATCTGGAACTCACCAATTCAGCTAGACTGGCTGGCCACTGAGCACCAGAGATCCCCCTGTGTCTGCCTCCCCAGCACTGGGATTATAGGAGCACCATGCATAGCTTTTATGTGGGTGCTAGGAATGTAACTCAGGTCCTCGTGCTTGCATAGCAAGCACTTGATTGACCGAACCATCCCCTCAGCCCTATAAGTGGATTTAATGCATGTAATCTGCCACTCATTTATAGCTTAGCAGTACAACACATTGTAGAACTTTTTTGTTTTACCATCATGGTCACATGGTTGACTAAGTGCCACAGCTCACTACTACTACCCAGCATCACCAAAGAGCCATGTTAACTAGCTTTCATTACTATGATAAAATACCCACAATAACTAACTTCTAAAGAAGAAAAGTTTGTTTGGACTCATGGTTTTAGAGGTTTCTGTTCAAGGTCAGTTGGCCTTGGCTTTTGGACCTATGGTAAGGTCCATTGTGGTGGGAGCATGGGGTAAGAAAAGCTATTCACATCATGCAGCTGGAAAGCAAAGAGAGAGGAAGGGACAGGGTCCCCCTACCTCTTCAATGGTATACCCAGTGACCTTAAATCCTTCCACTAGACCCCACTTCCTAATGGTTCCTCCAGTTCTCAGTAGGAGTACAGGCTGGCAACCACATCTGCAATACACTAGCCTTTGAGAGACACTGAGATCGAAACTATAACAACACCATACAGCATATCACTAGACCGGGAAAGGATCAAAACGTGAAGTACATTCTACCGAATGCCTGTTCCTTTCATTGTAACGTTGAGCCATCATAACTAGGGGACTCTGCATTTAGTGTGCGTCTTTTTCAGCAAGGCAGCTGCTAAACTCACCAGCAGTCTTTACTAACCAGCACACCACTGTCTCCAGCCTCCTGCTCCTTCCCAGACCACTACCCAGGCCCTGTCCTTTGTGGCAGTGGGAGATGGTTCCTTCCAGTCCTTCACTTTCCAGATTGTCCAAGAGGTCCCTCCCCTCCTGTCCCACCTTTGCTCCACTCAGAACAGCAGCGTTCCATTCCCTGCCCTGGCTTCCACTCCGGTTTCTAGACACCCTTCACAGTCAGTCATGGTGCCGTGAGGGTTTTGCTCCTCAGGCTTGGCACTTTACCCTAGCCCTTCCTGCTTGTTCTTGCCACTTGCTGGTGACCGCTGGCATACCTGGCCCTGCCTGCCAACCATTCCTAGCAGCATCAGAGATAGCCTGAGACAAGTCAGAGGAGGACAGAGCCACAGAAAGAGGACTGTGTTGTGGGTGGGGTGCAGAGTGTCGGGAGCACAGCTTTGTAAGCTTCTTGCATCCAGTATTTAGCTGGTGGCATTTCTGTCCCAGACACTATATAAGCATACATCACACCACCAGGGTGTGCCCCTGAAGACCCTGGACACACTGAGAGAGACTACAACCAGCAGTCCTGTTTAAAGAGAATTGCAAACTTAGCTGTGTTATTAGAGCAAGGTGTGGCTTAGGAGGCAATTCCTAGAGTTCAACTGAAAGAGAAGCCTAGAGGATATTCCATTCTGGTGGCAGAGATGAAGTGATAGGCTCTGAGCTCCAAATCGGCCCTTGGGAAGGAAAAGTGCAGAAGCATGGGTTAAAATATACTAGTCTAGGGTGTGAGGTGAAGAATGGGGAGACTAGACCCCCAGCTTATCCATAGTTTCCTAGTTAGCTATTATTGTATCTAATAATAGTAATACTAATAGCTAACGTTTGTCAAACTCTTACTGTGGACCTGGATTTTTGCCTCTCTCTCTCTCTCTCTCTCTCTCTCTCTCTCTCACAGCAATGCTAAGAAACAGAAATCATTATTATTACTGTTATTACTGTTGTCATCCTCACTTTGGCAGAAGAGGAAACTGACACAGAAAAGCCAATGAACATGCGGAGGGTGGCGGTCCTGCCATTGCCAGAAGCCAGAGCCTCAGCCTCCGACACCGCCTCGGTCCTCATGAGTGCTCAAGCGCCTGGCGTTTGCCAGCTCCTGCTCTGCCTGCTTCCCCCTCCCGCTAGCCTTCTTACAACTTTCTATCCATTGTGCAGTTGATAATATGGTCCTCTTCCCACTGTGTAGAGGGCACTGAGGTATGGAGGTGGCACAGCACATGCTGCTACAGTGCCCCTGCTTGATGGGTGTTTCACAACCCTGGAGCTCTTGAGAAAATCAAGTTCAAGGTCATGAGTTTCCATGCAGCTAACTTTGCTCGCTCTCCACAGGTCTGAGGGAAGCATCTTTCCTAAAGGAGCTTTCAGCATCCCTTTAAGAAATGATGAGGGTGGTCCGTAGGCGATGATTGCATTTTATGTTCCATTATAAAAAGCCAGCTACCCCAACACTGCATTTGAGTCTATGGTGAGCTCAGCATCTGCCTACATTGGCCTTGAGCATCTGAGACTTGCTCCTGTTCCCTGCACAGCTAGTCAGGCTGGGACAGATGCTCAGGAACACATGTGCTGCCCAGGGACAGTGAAGGATGCTCAAAGAATGCTGGCCTAGCTGCCTTCCACTCAGTTGGGAAGAGTCCCTTGGCAACCCTTAATCATGGGTTAAGAAGGTCCTGGAGTTGGGTTGGGCTTGTCAACATGTGAAAAGGTGACAACTTGGTCTTTGTGGTGTCAGAGCCTGTGGTGGCCCATCTAACCCTCTTTTTTAAACCTGCCTCAGCTGGCATGGACATCTCTCCCTAACCCATCCATTGCTTGCTTGGGTGGGGGATGAAGTAGGAAACTTTCCAGCACCCACCCTTGTCCCATCCATCATAGAGACGTTCCATGCATGATTCACCCATCTTTTATTTGTTTGGAAGATTTTTTCCTTAACAATCCAGGGGCCCTCTCTCTGGATTTGGATGATTCCCAAGACCATCAAAAGTCTTCAAGGCAGAAAACGTCATGGCCCAGAGAGGACAGCTCTTCTTGCATCCCAGGGGTGAAAACACACCTGGATCACATGCTCTCAAAAGTTGGTTTCACAGTTCCCTGTTCTTCAGCCTTGAGTCAGCAGCAACTCCTGTCCCTGTCCCCTGGCCCTTTCATGGGCTATAATGATATTCTAGAGTAGTGGGGACAGAAACAGCTGAGGCAGGAGCCGGGCCTTGAAAAAGTCACCTCCCCTGAGCTGATGCTGGGAGAAAGTCATGCTGCATGAGGGACTGAGTCTCTTTGCTCAGGCAGTGGGACCTGAGACTCTTGGCCTTGGGAACACCCAGAGCTGAGGGCTCTGGGTGAGAGGCAGTCTTCAGTGGATACGGTGAGTAAGCTTAGAAGTCCTTTGTGACCTGAGAGTGGAGTTTAGACATGAGGCAGAACTTCCCTAAGGCCAGCAAGTGAGGCCTTTAGATCTCAAGAAGAGAGGAAATGTCAGGGGCAGCTGTGGAGGTGGTGGCTGGATTTTGGTGGTCTGGACTAATCTCCACACTCAGGTCTCCAGAGCTCATTCACACACTAGGCCAGATTCCTGCTTCTCTAGCTCCTTCCTGGGTTTTGTCTCAGAGCTTCTGCTCTGAAAACTCTGAGAAAACTAACACCCTCATCTGCCTCAGCCCCTGTCCCTCTTAGCCACCTCCCCACCACACATACCAGCTCCACTCTGCAGTCCCCTTCCATTATCCTATGCACCTTCCTCCATCCCCATCCCCTCATCTCTTGGCTGTGTTTAGGCCAACACTGCCCCTGGCCACTCCTGACCAGGGTTTTAAGGGCACAAGATAGAGGTGCGATCAGGTGTTGGCCTGGCAACCCCACCATTGAAAGATTGCCTGTGAGACCTTGAGGTAGCAATGGGCCCAGCCAATGCAGCAGCCTACAGTGAGAAAACCCCCCAAAAGAGGAATCCAATTCAGCACCTGGGACCCAGAGCAATAGGCTTCCTCTAACAAAACATGCCAGAAGTTCCCATGGAGAGTGGGCAGGAAGATGATAGAGCATCAGCAAAGGCTGGGAAAGCACATCTGGGTGGGCAGACTGCTGCTTCCATCCTGGGAGGCAGGGTGGTGCCTGGAAATAGTGTGGGCTGTGGAGAAACAGACCTCACTGAGACTTGGCGCAGCCATTCTAGATGGAGGACATCTCTGTCTCAGGATGAACAGCAGCCACCTGGAGAGATGACACAGGAACTGTGCCCAGCCTATGGAGAGTGGCCCATGGGAGTCACAAACATCAGTTTCTGTCCCAGCCTGACATACTGGGCTTGGCCTGAAGGGAGGGGCTATGGGAACAAGGCTTCACAGACAGAAAAGATGAGCAGTGGCCAAGGCAGGCAGGTGCCATGGAGGACATATCTTATTCTCTCACCCTTCAGAGGTGGCCTGGGGGTGTTAACTGCGCATCTATAGCCAGTGACCCACAGCAGCCCTTGGTAACGCCAACTGAGCTGCTGGGCCTGAATCAGGCTGCTGTGCAGTGCCCTCAAGCTGGGTATTCCTAGGCTGGTTTCTGCCAGTCCTCACAGTGACAGCCAGAATGAGATCCCTGCAGGGAAGGAGTTCAACAGACAGTTGTTCTGGACGTACAGGGTGCACTGGGAACTGAACAAAGTACTATGAATACAAAGAGGAAGGTAGTTGAGTCTCTGGTCACTGGTGCTGTGGTGGGGGACAAAAAGAATCAGCAAAATGGAGTGGGGTAAAGAGACATGAAAGCAGGGAACATGTATCAAGCATCATGGGCTGTCATTGTTTGCACTTGAGGACGGGATTCTGCAGTGAATAAAATAAGACTCCTTTCCTCGCCTCTTCTCTAGTAGTCATGGCAACCACAGCCCCTCTATCTCTTGGTCCTCTTAGCCCTTATCTTGCCCTGTGGTCCCTTCTATCTCCTTTGGCACAAGCTCTCTTGTACAGTGAAACTGTTCAGCTGTGGCACCCAGTGCTCTCTATCTCCAGCCTGGGGCACCACTGCATCTCTGTCACCCCTGGTGGTTGGCCTACTGCCATTTCATGTCTTCTCTGTGGTGTCAGAGGCTGGGTAGAAAGCTAGCTGTCTTGTTGCTGGGGCAATTTGTTATACATTAGCAGAAAGCTAAGGCATCAGTTCCCCCATCGGAGCCCTTTCATCCTCCCCTCCCACACCCCACTCAGCCCAGTGGCAGTCAAGAGTCTAGCTCTTCTCAACTAGTCTCAGCATCCAGCAGGCTTCTTGCCTCTGCTGGCAGCTTCTCCACCTCCCTCCACCCTAAGGCCACTGTGAGATAAGCCACTTCCTACCTGCCCATTTTGTGGAATCAATTGCAGACTTCCTGGGGGCGAGTGGACCCACATTCATCCGTCTTCCCAGGATGCCCCGACTGAGAGTCACTGAGTATCTCTGCTTCACTGCCAACAGCTCCTGCTGTTTTCTCTGCCCTCTCAGGTCCCCAGAACACAGTCCAGCTCCAGGGAAGCACTCAACTGCCTGAATGACTTCCTTCTCACATGGAAACTTGGTTTCTAGAGAGGAAACTTAGAGGAAGATGGGGCCTCAGATCTGAAAACCCTCTCCTGGGTCCTTTATTTTCTCTCTCCTGGCTTTGGCTCCCTAAATGAAATCTAAGACTTGGTAACCATGGTGGGGCAGAAAGAGTTCTGTTATTGAGCTATTCACTGCTCCTAGATTAGAAGGGCCCTTGGATATCAAGTCCTCTGCTGTTCAAAGTGAGGTCCCTGGAGCAGCAGCAGTACCTGGAATATGAGAGAAGGAAGGTCTTAGGGGCTGGAGAGAGGCCTCAGCAGTTAGGAGTGCATACTGCTCTTGCACAGCACCCTGTCAGGCAGTTCGCACCCTCGGTAACTCCAGCTACAGGGGCTTACCACTCTCTTCTGACCTTCACGGGCTCTTGTGCACATACCCACACACTGACATACACATATTTTGTTTTAAATCTTTTGAAGGGGGCTGGAGAGATGGCCCAGCAGTTAAGAACACTGACTGTTCTCGCAGAAGTCCCAGGCTCGAATCCCAGCACCCACATGGCAGCTAACAACTGTCCTTAACTCCAGTCCCAGGGGATCCGACAGCCTTTTCTGCCCTCCAGGGGCATTGCACGACACGGGTGCTCTTACTTACATGTAGGCAATACACTCATACACATAAAATAAAATAAATTAATAAATAAAATATTTTTTAAAAATCTTTTGATAAATAGTCTTAGGCCCCACCAGAATCAGAAAGTACATCAGCACAAGATCACAAACTCATGCAAACTGAAGTTTGTGTCCCCTAAATATCTGTCTAGAGATGATTGTGTCTCAGGCATCTGGGTGTGGGGAGCAGCTATCTCCAAAGCAGTGTCTGCAGCACTGTCTAGCCAGGTCCCTCACTCAGGTTCTCCTGCTGCACTCACACCCCAGCCTCCCACTTCCCATCTCTCACCTCCACCCTGTACTTCAGGTGCTAACACCTGTAGCCAGTAACCTACAGCCTGCATGCCCATCTTCCACAGACATCTATTGAGAAGGTCAAGGGTGATCCCATCCCCTTCCTGATTTCCTTTTTCTTTTCCTTCTCCTTTCTTAATCTTCTTTTCTTCTTATTCTTGAGACAGGGTCTCGTTATATAGCCTAAGGTGACCTCAAACTCATGATCCTCCTGCCTCAGCTTTCCCAGTGCTGGGATTATAGACATGTGCCACTGGTTTTGCTAATACTGTTCCTGATGTTAGGGAGGGGAGAATGCATGTGGAGGCCAGAGGTCAATGTCAGCTGTCATTCTCGGTCTCTTTCTACCATTTCTTTTTGAAACAGGAACGGAGAGAGGCCTCAGCAGTTAGGAGTGCATACTGCTCTTGCACAGCACCCTATCAGGCAGTTCACACCCTCGGTAACTCCAGCTACAGGGGCTTACCACTCTCTTCTGACTTTCATGGGCTCTTGTGCACATACCCACACACTGACATACACATATTTTGTTTTAAATCTTTTGAAGGGGGCTGGAGAGATGGCCCAGCAGTTAAGAACACTGACTGTTCTCGCAGAAGTCCCAGGCTCGAATCCCAGCACCCACATGGCAGCTAACAACTGTCCTTAACTCCAGTCCCAGGGGATCCGACAGCCTTTTCTGCCCTCCAGGGGCATTGCACGACACGGGTGCTCTTACTTACATGTAGGCAATACACTCATACACATAAAATAAAATAAATTAATAAATAAAATATTTTTTAAAAATCTTTTGATAAATAGTCTTAGGCCCCACCAGAATCAGAAAGTACATCAGCACAAGATCACAAACTCATGCAAACTGAAGTTTGTGTCCCCTAAATATCTGTCTAGAGATGATTGTGTCTCAGGCATCTGGGTGTGGGGAGCAGCTATCTCCAAAGCAGTGTCTGCAGCACTGTCTAGCCAGGTCCCTCACTCAGGTTCTCCTGCTGCACTCACACCCCAGCCTCCCACTTCCCATCTCTCACCTCCACCCTGTACTTCAGGTGCTAACACCTGTAGCCAGTAACCTACAGCCTGCATGCCCATCTTCCACAGACATCTATTGAGAAGGTCAAGGGTGATCCCATCCCCTTCCTGATTTCCTTTTTCTTTTCCTTCTCCTTTCTTAATCTTCTTTTCTTCTTATTCTTGAGACAGGGTCTCGTTATATAGCCTAAGGTGACCTCAAACTCATGATCCTCCTGCCTCAGCTTCCCCAGTGCTGGGATTATAGACATGTGCCACTGGTTTTGCTAATACTGTTCCTGATGTTAGGGAGGGGAGAATGCATGTGGAGGCCAGAGGTCAATGTCAGCTGTCATTCTCGGTCTCTTTCTACCATTTCTTTTTGAAACAGGAACTCTGACTGAACCTGGAACTCACTGATTTGGCTAGAGTGAGTGGCCAACAATCCCCCAAGAGTCCTCCTGTGTCTACCTCCCAGGAGCTGGAATTGTGCCACCGTGTCCAGCTCTTAAGTGTTGAAGATCAAATTCAGTTCCTTATGCTTATATGTCAAGTGCTTTACCAAATGAGCCATCCCTTGACCCTGATTTTTTTAAGGTCAATAGTCTAACCTTTTGTCCTAGGATTATCAAAAGGTCAAGCGAGCCTAGCTAGGGAGTGCTATGGAGCCACCTTGCTCTGTAGGGCATGGACCTCAGCTCACTTATCTGAGCCACGCTCTCCTGAGTATGCACCTTGCACCGCCAGCTCTAAGACTTGGTTGTTCCCTGTGGACAAGAACCTGGATGTGTCTGAGGCCCAGGTCTGCAAAGAGCCACACCTGCCAGACGATGAGGGGCTGAGCCCCAGAGGCAGCAACAGGGTGGAGGAGTGGCTCCCTGCCTAGGCTAGCACACGCTTTGCGTGTACACGAGCAAGCCTCTATCCTATGGTATACCTGCTAGGTGTGATGTGTGAACCAGCAGAAATTGTTAAGACAAAAACTAAATTGCAAGAAGCAATGCTGTTAAGAGTTGGAATCTGGGCCAGACTTTTTGATGCTCTGTTGCAGCATCTATGAGTGACTAGAACATGAACTGGTATACCCTCTGCAAATAGTCCTGTGGGGAGGGAGATGAAGGCTAAAGGCTCCCAAAGCCCCTTATCCTCTGGGGACAGACCAAGACTAGCTTAGCTGTAAGTCCACGTCCAAAGAACCAACCAACCTTCATGGAAACTTGTCCCTTGAACAGCCCCTTTCACTTGGCGGTCAGATAAACCTTCCCACTGAAGACTGCTCTGCACTGATGGGGAAGAAGGGCCTGGCCACATCCCTGCCCCACTGAACTGAAACCTAAGCCCTTTTCTCAGGCATCTCCAGATACCTGCTCCTCCTGTACTTCAGGAGAGAGACTGTTCCTGACAGCTCAGAGCAGCACAGACAGGCCACACATCTTGCCTGGTTTTCCACAGGGCCCCACACTGCCTCCCTTCTCCAGCTTCCTACTTCTTATCTCCCTGGGCTCTGAGTCCACCAGGCCACCCACACTCTGCCTTCCCCACCAGACCATCATCACATGTTGTGAAATATTGACCTCCATACTCATTCTGGCATTCCTGCTGCCCCTAAGTCACTACTTTGCACTCTGGTCCAGTCTGGGGAACAGGCTTCCCTCACCCCTGTTGGAGCCCAAGGTGGTCTTCCTGGGGTACTCTGGAAAGAGTGCAGTGTCTAGGATCTGAACTTGACTCTGCCCCTGACAACCAAGGTGACCTTAAACAAGGGTCTGGCCCACCATATCCTGGTCATGGAGCTTTACTGGTATAGTAAACAGAACAGTCCCTGCCGTGCATGACAGAAGCTAGAACACATCAGGACCCTGGGATAGCATGCAGCCATCTTCCACATTTACAATGCAGTTGGGTTCCTGGAAGGTGCTAGGTGGGAGGGGGAGGCAAGTGGCAGCACAGCGAAGGACAATCTCCTATTCCAATTTATGAGCCAAAGCCTGAGCCCCTCTGTTCCACTTCAACCCTAAAAAACAGGCAACAGATGGTGCATTTCAGATCTTCTCCAGCCAGGTTGTTAAATAGGCAGAAGCTCTGATCCTTAATGTTTCCTCTGTAAAATAGCAGTGGTCCCTCACTCTTAGTGCTGTTCTCAGACAACAGTGTGAGAGTGTCTTATGAGTTCTAGAATGACAGGCTAGTACACATTCAGGACACATTCAGGCTAGTACCTCCGTGTCAGTTAATCATTACATATGACTAATCGATCATTCTCTTCCTCTTCTCCTGGATCTGGATCATATGATCACAGTTCAGGCTAGTGGATGTCAGCTCTCTTGTGCCAACTTTTGAAAGATCCCAATAAATGTGTAGCCTCTACTCCTAGCATCCTGAGTCAGTAAGTTTAGAGTGTGGTTTGTTTTTGTTTTTTTTTTAATTCTTAGGTTAGTTTTCAGCCTGTATTAGGAGACACTGTTCTTGAAAACCATCACCAAGAGGCTATGTAGACTTGTAAGATGTAACACATAGCCATCCAGGCAGCTAGACATCACTATTCCCTTGCCCAAAACTGTGCTCCCAATTATCCACCAAGTCTTACCTGGGCTGCTATCCAGTCAAGTGATTCCATGCTGAGACCTGTCACAGGGCTCACATGGAGCTTCTGGCTGGGTCATGCAGGGGGCACCACTCAGTCTCCATAGCTCTAGAAAACAGACTCAGAATCCAGGATAACCCTGCTTGCCCAGAAGCCCCTGTGAGTCCTAGGGCATGGTGGGATGGTGTAAAGAGATGGTAGGAGGAATCTTTACTCCTTTTCAAAATCTAGGAGTTAAATCAGTAGCACTCAGAGGCACTCCCCAGCTAAATCTGAGGCATGGGTTGAAGGCTCTTGATTGGAAAAGTCTTTCACTGTCCCGTTCTGCTCCTTCGTGTTGCAAAGATAATAGGGCAGCAGGCAGGTGAGGGACCTTCCCTGGGGAAATGGCAGGGTCTGACACACACACACACACACACACACACACACACACATACACACACACACAGAGACACACACACACACAGACACACACACCACTCACTCACCTTGCCAACTGAGGAATTTGGTTTGCGGCTGTCTTGATCTGCTTATCTCCACCTTATGGACGAGATGGCCATGAGGTTCTGGCTTGAAGGCTGTGTTCTATGTGGTAGGAGTTTTAGGCCTGGCTCTGTGGCCTTGTCCCAAGACACAGACACTGTTCTGAATAGAACATTCTAATTGCTGCCTTTCCTAACTAAGCCCATGGGCCATCCCACTTTCCCTTCTGGACTCCAGCCCCATATCCATGGTTTTCTGTGCATGAAACCCTCCACCTGGTCTCAGACGGCACCATTGGTATGGCTCCCTTGCAAACAAATTGATGCCCACTGAGCATATTGACTCTAGTGTCCCATCACCCCCAAACACCCTACCCCTTCTCTGCCTCCACCCCTTTTCTGGCCAGAGTTGGCCTAGGGAATCTGGTCTAGGGAACCCTCCATGCACTCCTCGTCCACATAGGACAGGACTGACCATCATGACATTGGTTCCTTAGGTCAACAGGAGTGTGTTCTAGAAGGTGCCAACTGCCCAGCCCACAGGCCCTGCCACTCACTTCATCCCCCTCCAGCCTCAGCTTCCAGAAACTTGTTTTCAGCCTTACTCTCCAGCTCAGTGGCCCAGGGTGTGGGATTCCCGCCAGTTCTACTCTTCCGGGAGACTTGGTGCAGTGAGAAGAGCAAAACAACCGTACATACCCACCTGTCCGCCTGGAAAGACCGTGTAGAAAAGGGTCATCCTCTGCTGGGAACACAGTCAGTTCCGTCCCTTCTGTTGACAACCACAAACCCACTGCATGGCCACCCTTCTGCCTCCTCCTCCCCCTTCCCCT
>NW_008343671.1:293770-351271 GCF_000622305.1 Nannospalax galili | reverse complement strand
CTTCCTCCTCCCCTCTCCCCCTCCCCCTCCCCATCCTCCTCCTCCTCCTCCTCCACTCCCCTCCAAGCCTGAGCTCCACATTCCTCTACCTGCAGCCCCAGTGAGACACTCTCCCTCTGCCAAGCATGCTAACACTTTCTTCTTATCTGCTCTACAGAGAAAACCCAGCTACCAACACAGACCACACTGACAACACACAGTGGCACACTTGTGTGTAACTGTATTTGTGCTGCATGTGCATGTGGACATGTGTTCACACAAGCATCTGAATTGTATAATACTTGCGCGCATTTTAAATACTCAGAGACCAAGCCATCAGATTATGCTGTTTATTAAGGATCAAATGGGGCTGCTTTAAGGAGTACAGGAGAAGTAACAGTGTCCCCTCTTCTTTGGTTCTGGGTACAAGAGGGCGAAGACAGAAACCCTTTGTTGTGGTTGGTTCCACTCAAAGTGAAACTGTGCCGGTGGGGTGGGCTGGCTACTCTCGCTTGGTTGTCTGCTAGTCCTCTTCTTGGACACAGAGCTAGCTTGTTCATAGGCAGGAGCTAGGACAAAAGTCCAGTAGGCGAGGACGCCTAGACTGGCAGGCAGCATGTTGAGCACAGAGGCAAAGGCTGACAGAGAGGACAGGCTGAAGTGGAGCTGAGCTGAGGTGAAGCTAGAGCTCCCCCAGAGTGTGCACTGAAAGTGCACCTGTCCTGGTAATCCAGAGCTGTCCCGGCTCAGAAGACACTGGAGGGAGAAAGGGGCTGGCCAAATCCAGGGATCCAGGAGCAGTGGGAAGGGGTCATAGGGGAGACACTAAGCTTGGGCACAGGGGGTCCTGAGGGAAGGAGGGCACAGGCTGTCCTCTACCGACCACCTTTCTTGGAGGAGGTGCTCAGGCTGGAACCCTTCGCTAGAGTATCCTTGTAGTCACTGGCACTGCCTCGGCTCCGGCTTTCCCCACCACGGACACTGCACACTCCAGAGATGCAGCTGGTGCTGTTGGCTACATAGCCACCGCTGACAGTGCTGGGCCGGAAGCCATAGCCTCCGCTGCCGCTGGTGCTGCTGATGATGGCTGCAAAGGGAGAGCTGGGCTCAACGCCACCTCATCAGAGCTGGGCAGAGAGACTCTCCTTTCCCCAAGACAGACATGGCTCTTCTAGGACCTAGTCACAGCCATTCCCTCTCCCCTAGAGAGAATATCCCAAAGGCCCTTTCCCCCACTTTCTGTTCTTGGTTCATTCAGCTTACACCCAATGTGGCTGAGTCTTAGCCTACTGATGCTCAGAAGTCCATCTCCTTCAAGCAGGTGCCCACGCACCCACTTGTCCTGGACACCCACCACTGTCCCTCCTGTCAGTGGCTTTACTAAATGTCCTGTCTCCAATGTCTCTCCCCTGCTGGCTCCCCACAGACAGCAACTTCTGGAAAGCTCTGGTTTAACTCTGGTTTAGCTTTCTAGTCCTACCAAGAGACCCAGATTCAATACTGCCAGCTTGAGGTTCCCTTCTGGAATCCCTTCACCCACATCTCAAGTCCCCTGCCCAGATATGATTGCAACTTGCAAACCCAGTCTCCTAAGCCTTAGCACAGACCCACGATCACTGTCTCAGAACATGCCCTTTGTTTCCCATCTCCCATGGCAATGGCCATCCCTCACTACCATCCTCTGGGAAGCAGAATGATAAGGTTAAAAGAGCCATGGGGTGGCAGGAAATTGGGAGATCTGGGCTGTGGCCATGGCTTTGCCATCTGGCTTTGTGATCTCAGCAAAGCTTTTCCCTCTCTGATTCTTAGATTCCTTCATCTGTACACACAGGGTGTGACTACAACTTTAATCCAAACACACTTCTACAACTTCAGTCCAAGCACACAAGTACTTACAGATGCTGACAGGGGAAGGGTATTCTCCTGACATCCTGTTAAAAGAGGAAAATAAAATGAGAAGGGACATCTGCAGAGTCTTCAAAGCCACTCTCCCCGGCCAGCCTGATACAGGCTTCTGAACACAGGGGCACTTGTAGAAACTTCAGCACTGTCTTGGCCCAAGCAGTCTAAGAAGCTTTGGAAGAGAGCCCTGAATCTTTGGGGTAAACAGGCAACAAGATGGACCAAATAATAGTTTTCAGGAGGCATGTGTTTGAGGGCAGTCCGTCCCCCTTCCCAGTGTCAGGCCACAGCAAGGCTTCTCTTTCCTTAGCACACCAGGGACATCTCTGTGTCCTGAAGTAGCTGGCCTGGCACACCTCTGCCAAGCTCACAGTGTATCCAGGCAGGTAAGGAAGATGGACCAAGGACCCTAACAGAGGAACAAGGTTCAGGGGAAGTGGAATGCTCCCAGACATACTAGGGAGGCTGTGAGTGATGAATGAACTGTGGATATGGCTACTTCTGTTTTGTTTTGTTTTGTTTTACTTTGTTGTTTGTTTGTTTGTTTGTTTGTTTGTTTGAGACAGGGTCCCATGTAGCCCAGGCTGGCTTCAAACTCACTATGTAGTCATGTATGACCTTGAACTTCTGATCTTCCTACCTCTACCTCGGAAGTGCCGAGATTACAGGCCTGAGTTACCACACTGGGTTTTATGTGATTATAGGAATCAAACTCATGGCTTCACACTTGCTAAGCAAGAGAACTCTATCAACTGAGCTATACCTCCAGCCTGACTGATGCTACCGATTGCTATTTTTGTTCCTATTGTCATCACCCCACTGATCCCCAAGAGCTTGTGTTTTCTGGATAAATATGTGCAGATTTTCTCCTTTGGTTCTTTGGTGGCGTCTTACCTGAGCACACTCCACTCACCTGCACTCCTCGCTCTCCAGCAGCTTGCGGTAGGTGGCGATCTCCATATCCAGGGCCAGCTTTAGACTCATGAGCTCCTGGTACTCTCGTAGCATCCGGGCCAGCTCCTCCTTGGCCTGGTGCAGGGCACTCTCCAGCTCATCCAGCTTGGCCCGGGCATCCTTAAGGGCACTGTCCCCTCGCTCCTCAGCATCAGCAATGGCTGTCTCCAGATTAGACGCCTAGGTGAGGAAGTCAAGAAATTAGAAAACTGGAAGAAGGCTTGGGTGTTGTCTGTAGCCAAACCTCTCCCATTCCTTAAGATCTGGCAGTAGACGTGCTCATTCTGTTAGGTACAAACCAAACTTCTGCTCTGATTAAAGGGGCTGGAAAACAGTCCCAGATCTCAGCTGTATGCCTGTGTTCAGATGTCTGTGGTGAGGGGAGAGTATGCCCCCTGCCCTCTGGAGACCAGGGTCACTTGAGCATCACTTTGGCACCCAGACATTGACTGAGCTGCCCTATGGCAGGCTATGCAGTAAGTGACTTTCTGTTGCTGAGTTGTTTAGAGTCTGTGCTAGGTGCAATGCCAGCTACTGCCCAGATGCATGACCCACAAGCCAGGGCCACAGGGAGACTTCCAGGACTGGCTATTATTTGCCAAGTGCTCACTGTATATCCAGTACCACCCATTCCATGTCTTAGCACATTTGATCCTCCTGACTCCCTATGAAGTGAGAACAGGTGAGTTGTCCACAGAGCTGTTGTGTTAAAGCCCATGGGAGACTAGGAAGAACATGGAACAGGAGGTCCAGCCTCCTGGTCAAGAGACCTTGGTTGAAGGACCAGCTCTGCTTCTTAGCAGTGATGCACCCCATTTAACCTCACCGAGCCTCCCTTCATCTGGTACAGAGAGGATGAGAACATTGTTCCAGACGGTCTTTGCAGGGATTCAGTGAGACAGAATGACAGGCACTGCTGCTGTTTCGTTATATCTGCACCTTCTGTCCCCACTGCTAACACGAGGCCATCTACTACATTCCTGGGAGTGACTCCTGCTTTACTGGGTGGTCCCCGAGCCCATTTCCCCTTCTCAGCTACATCAGTGATGTTTATTAAGCTGCTGCTATATGCAGGCACAGTGCTAGAAGTCAAGGAAGCACAAAGCAGCCAGCTCCCTGACTCCTTTCAGTGCAGAGGGCATGAGTCTCAGGCAACTGTCAGGAAGTTCCAGACACTGGCAGAGGCACAAGGAAGCACAGACACCTGGGAGCACATCCTGTGGGAAGCGGCATAAACCGGCTTGGGGGCCCCAGGGAAGGCTTCCTGAGAAAGAGGAGCGTGCCCGAGAAGAGGTGCTGGGAATGAATAGGAAAGGAAAGGGGGCACCCAGAGATAACCAAGGGCTGGAGCAGTACCTCACTTGTCATGACAGACATCTGGGAGACTGAAGTCCTCAACCTCCTCCAGTGCCCTCCACTGAACTCTCTACCTCTGGCCACAAGCTGAGATCCCTTACCTGCTTCTTTGCATTCTCAATCTCTGAACGGAGTCTCTGGATGAATCGGCTCAGCTCAGTGATTTCATTCTTGGTGTTTTTGAGGTCATCCCCATGGCGACCAGCTGCCAGCTGCAGCTCCTGGAACTGGAAAACCCAAAGCACAAAGGATGGATACGTGTACCAGCACAGAGGATGTGAGGTCCCCACATCGCTGAGCTCATGGCATCAGCGCACAGTGGATGCTGGCATAGACACTGCCTCTGCCCAGGGTGTAATCAGGCTCAGTCCTCCTATCTGTTGGTGTCGTCACACCTCCCAGCCCCTGGCCCAGCCTCAGCCTCCCCACCTTGGTCTGGTACAGGGCCTCCGCCTCGGCCTTGCTCTTCAGAGCGATGTCCTCATACTGAGCGCGGACCTCATCGATGATGCTGTCCAGGTCCAGGTTCCGGTTGTTATCCATAGACAGGATGACTGACATGTCGCTGATGTGGGACTGGATCTGAGCCATCTCCTACAGGGGCGATGGAGGGGGGGAGTTCTTCTGAGCTTGACCACTGTCAAATTCTAGTGATGCCAACATAGGACCTGGAACCCAAGGTTATCACCTCTCCGGGGGAAGCAGATGCCTTGCTGGGCCCCAAGTTCTCTCACCATGGAGTAAAGCCTTGGAGTAGGAGAAGGGGCTCCCAGGAATGACATGAGAGTGAATGGCTGACTTGGGGGCCTCCCTGAGAACTGGAGCCTTAGTGACTCTCCCAGCCCCTAGACTAGAAGAATGCAGTAGGGAGAGGCTTACGGCTTCATAGAGACACTTGAAGAATTTGATGTCCTGGTCCATGGAGTCCACCTTGGCCTGCAGCTCCACTTTATTGGCATAAGCCGCATCCACATCCTATGAAAGAAGCCCAGCCATCCATGTCGCCACTGATGCAGTCCGGGTGACACCTGCCCCCAGCCCAGCTGCCCTGCTAGAGGAAGGAGACACTGTCTTCTCCTTACGTGGCCAGGAGGAAGGCAGTGGGGCAGTTGAAGGTACAGCTCCACATCCCGAGAATCTGTTCTATGGCAGGATGAGGTGCCCCTCAGGAAGGGAGCCCCAGCCAAATGCTGTCAGAGGTGTCTTTGCAACGTCTGAACCGGGTCCCACCACTGCAGGGAGTCTCTCATGCCATGACCCTCCCTGCCCCTTCACTCCTCTTCCTGGACAGCCTTTCACCTGGTCCCCTGTATTCCCTTTCTCTCTGTATCGGCCCATTTGGGGGCTGGTGGCAGAGCACACTGGCAGACTCGGCCCCCCTAGTCGGCCCCCAGCCTTGAGATTGCCTTCTACTCACCTTCTTTAGCAGCACAAACTCATTCTCGGCAGCTGTCCGCCGGTTGATCTCCTCCTCGTACCTGTGGGAAGGCCAAGGCTCGTGGCTTACATCCTTCACTAAGTGTGCCCAGGGAAGGCACTGAGCAAGGAGAAGGCCAGCAGAAGGGCACAGAGTACTAAAGAGCCAGCCAAGCAAGGGAGGCTTCCTGGAGGAGGGGACCTGGTGGCTAAATATGGAAGAAGGGGGTTGGTGACGATCCAGTGTGGGAAATGAGGAAGCAGGGATAAAATGGCCCATGGGAAACCAGATGCAGGAAGCAAGCTGTTCCGCACTGAATGTGAGCAGAAACCCAGATTACCAAGTGTTTCCATGCACTTCTTAGACACAGGTGCTCTGAGAATATGAGTTTACCCAACACTGACCCCAAGCCAGGGCTTTGAAAATGGCCCAGATACTTGGATATTTGCCCCAAGTGCCAGGTCAGAGGCTGGGGATCAGGGAATAAGCTCCAGGTTTTTGATGGGGTGATTCTACTTGGTATAGCCTAGAACACAATTCTCCACCTCCAAAACGTTTAAGCCAAAGCGGCTACTGAGGCCCCTCAGAGGGACAGGGGTATCTGTCCAGTGACAAAGTTCCTCCTCACTCACCTCTTCTTGTAATCCTCTACCACGTCACGCACGTTCCTCAGTTCTGAGTCCAGCCTCACTCTGTCCCCAGACAGCGTCTCCAGCTGCTTCCGCATGTTGCTGATGTAGCCCTCGAGGATAGGCTCCAGGTTGTTCTTGCAGTTGTTCAGGTCCAGCTGCTGCAGCAGCTCCCACTTGGTCTCCAGCACCTGGTTCTGTTGCTCCAGGAAGCGCACCTGCAACCCAAAGCCCATAGGCCTCATCACACCTTTTGTTCAAGGGCGTTCCACAAAGTTCTCTGTCTGCATTGTCTCCTTTAGCCCTGTACAGCTGTGCAAGGCAGGCACATTGTTAGTTATGCTCAGTGGAGGGGAAACTGAGGCATAGAGAAGAGCTGCTTCTTTCCAAGGTCAAGCAGTTTATAAGTGGCAGAGCTCAGAATTAAACCCAGACACATGTCCCTGTACTGTGGGCATCCAGTCACTCAGAGCCATGCCAGAGCAGGACATGAGCACACCTCAAGACGGGCCAGGCACATCATCTACTGGAATGACACCTGCTCTGAAGACAGGGCGTGCTCTCCATCTTATGGCTTGTCAATGAATAGTGAGGCTAGGGATCAAGGTCAAGGGCTTCTGGGCATTTAAACTTCCTGCACCAGGCCCCAGCCCATCTCTACTCACAGCTGCTGCCTGTCCTCTAAGTCCAACTCTCAAAACCACCCTCTGTGGAGCAAGCATGGAGCAGGAGCGAGATGCACAGATAGAGCCTGGCCTTCACTGGGCCAGAGAACTCACCTGGGGTGATCGACATGATCCTGTCTGGCTTTAGGGGGCATAGCTTTTTAAATGTGACTTCTTTTCCTATCTGTACACATAGGTACACACATGATCCTGTCTGGCTTTAGGGGGCATAGCTTTTTAAATGTGACTTCTTTTAGTATCTGTACACATAGGTACACATCTGTACACATAGGTACCTGTCTGTACACATAGGTACATATCTGTACACATAGGTACATCTGAGCAAGGCTATGGAACAGGACATCGGAATACTGTCTGGAGTTCTGTGCTGAAATAAATTCCACATCAAACTGCTGATCTTTAGCAGATTATCTAGCATTTGGTTTAGTTTAACCAATCCTGTGTATTTACTCTTCCTGTGTATGAGTAAAGCATTAACCACCTCTGGGATGCTATAGTACCGGCATGCCACTAACACAGCTAGGTCACTGATAGGACTCACCACTTCCTCTGGCTGCCTGAGGTAAAGGGACTGCACTGCTCCTATGCCCAAAGTTCCTCAAGAACTATCCGGGTTTGGGGATTCCTTCAATACTCCCTGAGCAGAACATCTTCATCTTTTCATGTGTCTGAACTTGCCTGAGGACAGGCAGCAGCTGTGAGTAGAGAGGGGTTGGGGCCTGGTGCAGGAAGGCCAGGACAGTCCACACAGGAAGACCAGCACTGCAGATCCTGGCCAGGTTCTGTGCCAGTGGCCATAGGCTCTGTCCTGGGTTATAATACCTGACTCTCATGGAACCAGCATGGCCCTTTAGTCTCTGCCCCTGGATCCAGAGTAGGAGGGTAAAAGTCCAGCCCTGCCTGGCCTCCAAGTGGCATTAAGCGCAGTATCGGCCTCCATGGGTTTGCTGACCCATAAGCTGGAGACAGCCATTTCTCATTTACTACAACCAGCAGGCTGGCTGGGCTGGAGGATTTCTTGAGGCCTAAAGTTCCTCTGTTTCCTGGCACCCTTCCCCTAGCTCAGACATAAAAGTATGCAACAACATCCATAGTTGTTGAAGGACCTAGTGTGAATCAGGGATTATGGAAATTCATGTGAGCATTCTTTCCTAAACTAACACAACCCCCAAAGGAAGGTCATGATTTCCATATAAGAGGTGAGGACATGAAGGTCCAGAACAGGACAAGCAGCTCTCTCAAAGCCACCCAGATGGTTGGTAATGGGCCAGGTCTGACTCCAGAGTACCTCACATCCCTAGCACGATTCTGCCTTTCAAGAGAGCCCTTGACCCCTGAACCAAACACCCATGGTGGAAACATCCATTAGCCCAAAGGGCCCAGAGTGGCCATAGACCCATCCATATTCCTGAGCCGCTGGGCACGTGATGACAGCACAGAGATCCTTGTGCAAGACACTGAGATAACAGAATGTACCTTCCTTGTCCTGTATCCAACTCCAGTCACTCATGCTGTCATAAGAAGAGGAGAGAATTGTTCCCAGCTACCCCAGTCTTTGCAGACCCACCTTGTCAATGAAGGAGGCGAACTTGTTGTTCAGCGCCTTGATCTGCTCCCGCTCCTGGGCCCGCACCTTCTGGATCTCCGGGTCCAGCTCCACATTGAGTGGGGCCAGGAGGCTCTCATTGACTGTGACCTGGTGGATGCCTCCAGGTGGGCACACGGTCGGGCACACAGGTCCCAGGGCCACACTGCCAAAGATGCTGCCAGCAAAGCCACTGGCCCGGTTCCGGCCAAATCCATAACCTCCGTTCTTCCCGCTGCCACTGGCCATGTTGAGGGTGATGCTCCTGGCACCTCCAAGGCTGTAGAGGCTCCGACTGCCAAAGCCCCCACTGAGCCCTTTGCCCCCTGCCCTGTAGGAGGATGAGCTGCCTCCAGACAGCACGGCGGAGCAGCCACTGAAGCCCCTGCTGGCAGCTCCGGACTTGCAGGTGGTGTATTGGCGGCTCATGTCGCTGCTGGAGATGGATTACAAGGTGCGGGAGAGAGAAGGCAAATCCCACGGAGGTTGTGCTGGCTGCAGTGAGGACCAGCAGGTGCTTTTATATGTGTTTGGCACTGGGCTTGCGGATGGGCAGTGGAGAGCTTAATTCGTGGGTTTGGCTTGCCTGGGAGCAAGAAGTCATTTTCTCTCTGCTGAGCCAGAGATTGGCCCTCACTACCTCTGAAACAACATGAAACTGTCAAATTGCTGGGCTTGCAAACCTTGCTCAGGTAATTTGGGTCTTATCTAATTAACCTGCTGTTATAAGGTAATTTGCCGTAGGCCTCAGCCTCTTCAGGGGCATGTCACTGGCACTCCACCATCTCTCTGGGATTAATCTATGTGGTTAGCTTCCTTACAGGGGTTGGCATTAACTTTTAGGACAGGGCAGGCCACTGACTGGGGGCTCCACCATCTGTGTCCTCTGCCCCAGAGAGGAAAAGCCTAGTCAGGCAGCCATCCTCTCCAAGCCTCATAAAGATGTAAGAGCTACAGAGGGAAGTGGCTCTCTCTATCGGGGGACTAGGATAGAGAGAGTCTTTCCTTAGCAAGGGACCTGAGCAGCCCAGGCCACAGAAGCTATGGGCACGTGGTAACCATATGTTTGACATGCTGTCTAGAGAGTTGGATGCCCCTACTGCACCTCTCAAACACTCATAGTAAACTGGGGTGGGATGGGCTGAAGGAAGGGACAAGCTTTTTGCTCACTGATGAAGACTCAACTGGCAGGAGGTGGAGAGGGTGGAGGGAGGCTGGACATGGTCTAGAGAGTTCAAGGCAAACTCATGGAGGTTCTGTTTCATCATACCTCACTCTCTTACCGTGTGCCTCTGCTAGTGAGAACAGGAATGGGCTGTCCATCATTCAAGCAAAGAAACACCATCACCATGAGCCCTGACTTCAGCTATGCCAGGCCCAAGAATTCAGGAACTGAGTCTGACGGGGACCATTCCCAGAAGGCCAAACGCAACACAACTAAGTCCAACCCCCACACCCAGTGTGGGGCAGTGGAGAGCCAGGGAACACCATGCCAAACAGTCTTCTGGTGTCTGATCCAGAGGCTCTACATGCTGTCTGCTCCATCCTGGGTCATTGACTTCCGTTGACGGATCCCAGTGCCCTCCAATAATCACCCTGTTCAGCTCATGGCTGGTCCATCCCTGGAGAATGGCTTCTCCAAAAGATCCCTTCATGGTGCAATGGGCCCAGAGGGGAGAAGAATCCAGGCGCAGGCTGAGCTGAGGCTCTGTTGGGCCTGGGCTTAGAACTCACTTCCTCTCATCCCTTCCTTTCCCTTCCACTTCCACCTCTCATCTTGTCATCATTGCTGATATCAAAACAGCATCACTGCCCTCTTCCTGCCGTCTTCCCCTCCTCTTCCCCCATCCTCCATTTATTTCCCTCCCCCTCCCTCTTGTTCTCTTGCTCCATCCTGCCCTCCTCACAGGTCTTCCTGGGCCAACGAAGCCTGGGTCTGATCTCTGCTCCCCTCCCTCAGCCCTGTGCCCTTCGCTGTGTGGAAAGGCGGTGGCTGTGGAGGCAGCTCCCTCATGTTCTGCAGGCTAGATCATGTGTCATCGTGGTTTCCCTTCGTAAGGATGGTAGAAGCTTCTCCGGACCAAGAGGCCATTCAGTGTGCTCCTCCTCCCTCCACCCTCCTCTCTCCCTCTTCTTTCCCCTTGGTTAGCCTCCACTGAATGTACACCAGATAATCTACCATTCTGCTCAGTTCTGGGGATACAGGACTTTGTGGTGTAACGTAGAAGGTCCTTCTGTGCTTTGGAGTACACTCCTGACAGTGTTTCCTGTCAATGGCTTTTCCAGCTGTACATTTCTTAAACATATATGGCAGCACCCAAGCCTAGCCAGCACTGTCCTGTGTCCCCTGCCCCAACCCACTCACAGTCCCTTGCTTCTCCCTGCCTGCCTTTAAACATCTCAGCCACTGGCCTCATGTTCTCTCTCCAGCTTTTTGCCAAGCTGCTCCCTTCAAGCCTAGACCACTTCTCTCACATCTTCTGCTCCTCTGAAACCCTGACCTCTGCCCTGTCTTGTCTCCTCTGTCCATGACACCTGTATGTCAGAAACAAAATTTACTGAGTCTAGTGAGTGTCCCAGAGTCCAGTGATGCCTCCCTCTGTGGGCCTCTTGGATTCTAGGATCATCCCCCTCCTAGTAGGCATCCTCTTGCTGGAGACACAAACAACAGAGATGGGGCATCGGAACTTTGTCCACCTAGAGTGGTACCAGGTGGAAACTCAGACCCAGAGACCTAAATTCCTCTCCACCACCCAGCAGGGAGACTCCACTTGGCCTCTCTGGCTTCAGCTTCCCCATTGGTAATGGGACAACACACGCTAATGCAGTGGTGACAATGACTGTACATGTTAATCCACACAAAGTGCCCCCTAAGGCCTAGGACACACTTAATGACCAATAACCACTGTCAGTGACTAAAAGGGTGCAATGGAGCAGAGCCAGGGGCTCGGCCTGTCTTCCCTCTCTCTTTGTCTCCCAGGGGGCACCTGGGTCAGCACATTCCCACGTGGTAGCATCAGATGCTGAGGACAGGGAAGGGATGGTGATCCCATAAGCCCCAGGCTCTCCCAGACCATCTCGGATCCTGGAAAACTGACCATTACAAATAATAATAGCCACTGTCAATCAAGTACTTACCAACTACAAAACTCAGTAGTAAGCACTTTATAAACATTATCTCCCGTCTATTGGTGTTGATCCACTTTTCAAATGTTTATTGGACACCTGACCAAGTACAGATGGGAGCAGTTCCGAGATGCCTGCTTCAAAGAGCTTATTCTCTGTGTCTCTGAAAGGCAAATGTCCTTGGAGAAGCAGCTCACCAGGCTGTAAGCAAGTCATTTACATAGTAGCATGAATTAGTTAATCAGATACTAGCCATTAGGTATGAAACACCCTGTGTTGTTGATGAGGATGATGATAGAGGAGGAAGCAGCAGAGTTCTGGACCACCCACAGGAAGGGTGGGCCCAGATACAGCACCTGGGGTGCTTGTGTTTCGCTAGAGGGCAAAGGGAGGGAGCAAAGAAAACCAGAGGGGAGCCCCAGTTCACCAAGGGTACAAAGGCCCTGCCCTTGTCCCTGCCTTTCTCCCTGCACTGAGATCTGGAGAGATTTGGGGGCAGAAGGAGACAGAGCCCTGCTTTGAGAGACCCTTGGCCTGGTGGGGAGACAGCTTGTGAGTTGCTATGCCCACTTGTCCCCACACAGATGGCTTTCTGTGCGAGAACCGAACAAAGCTTGGCTAGTCATGTGTGTCTCAGAGCTACACGTTACCCACCTGTGAAATGGCAGGGGAGGCTGTAAGGCTAGAGAATCAAAGCCTGAAATACCAGGAACATCTGGCATGGACATTTAAGGAAAGATTGAATGCCACAATTAAATTTTATCTGTGTGGCTCTTGGTTTGATAATCATATGTTTTATTTAGTCCATACGCATCATCTGTGGTTTCAACCTCTGTATCTGCTTCTATGAGGGACAACGATCAGGTTGACACATTTGATGGGGTGCCACATGTCTGTGATTGGTGTTTCCTCTTCCTTTGCAGAGGTCTTGGATCACTAATCCCCCCAATAAAAAGCCCCTCAGAGGGAGAAGGTGAGAGGACTGAGTTCAAGAAGCAGCTTCTGGTGGGAGAAGAATGCACAGAGAAGAGGCGACACTTGGGGAACTAAACCCACATGAGTTAGTACAGGAAGGGTTTGGATTTCCATCTTTTAAGGGAAGGAGGGTCAGGTGGACTGGTGTAAGCAGCCCAGGCTAGAGAGAGGCAGGTCATTTAGGAAGAAAAGACCCACCAGGCTGGAGCAGTCATGAGTAGAGAGTGACCTTGGATAGAGGGACCAGGTTTATAGAGGTATCAGGGAGACATTGAGGGCTGTTGAGCCAGGGGGATCCTAGGCGACACATGTTTGAGGAGACAGAACCTAGCCCCATGTGGGTAGGACTGGGTGGTAGGGAGGCTAGAGACAGCAGGAGAGGGGAGGAGCTTCTCTGAGCAAAGTAATTATCTCTAAAATTAGAGAAAATGAGCTGGGCTATTTGGATGACATCAACCCAGGTCCTGCCAGCCCTCCTCAGCAGATGGACCAGAACTTGAGCACATTTGCCTATGAATCCCCAGGAGTGGCCTCCTTGTACCCTTGAGTGGGTTCAGGTAGGTAGTACCGTCAGCCAGAGCCAGTTTGGATTGACTACAGTCCCCAAGGGGACTTAGCCACAATCAGACCGCTCAAAAGGCAGGACGGGTACTCAGCAGGTTTGCTGCTGATGAGGCCAAAGGTGAGCTCATTCTGAGGAGCTGGAGTATAAAGGACAGAGGAGTGTCCTGGTGGCAGCTCTGCTCCCATCTAGCCATGTGGCATCCCTGGAAAAGAGGGTCTTCCAGGGAAGCCTGTCCCTTGCCATCTTCTCCACTGGTTCTCTGGCCAGGAATACTTCTTCTCAGTGTGCTTGACCATCTTCCTCACCCGACTCCACACCTCTGGTGTAGTTGTGGACTTGGGACTCTGAGGAGCGGTGTCAAGGTCTCAACTGGACCACTCACCACTTGTGGGATAATGGGTAGGGCTTTACCTTCCTCACCCTCCGTTTCCACAGCTCCAAGGAGAGGGACATCAGTGCCTGCTGTACCTTCTCCCCAAGGTGGGTGGGAGACACCTTGTAAATGATAATAATGAAGATGACAGTGGTGATGGCAGCTAACACTTAGGCAAGGTTCACTCTGCCAGCTACTGTTCTAAGCACTTCGCATACATTAGTTCATTTAACCCTCACAACAGCCTGAAGGTCGGCACTACTATTTCCCCACTTTGCAGATGAAACACCAAGGCCCAAGGAAGTTGGGCAGTTCCCTCAGGGCTGCGGAGCAGTGAGTAGCTGTTCCATGCAGATGCAGGCAGTGTGGCTATGGCCTATAGCCTGTTCCCTGAACATCCCACAGCCCGGCTCTCTGGAGCATAGTGTCTGCCTGGCCCGGGTACATGTGTCCAGTTCTTACCTCCCATAACCTATGGTTTCTGTCCTCTTCTGTCCCTCCAACTGCTGAACCACAGCATGAAACACTGAACTTGTCACATTCTGTCCCTCTCATCCCTGAGCACTCAAGGTCTCCAATCCTGATTGTCCCAATTTACGCATTTTCAATGTATTCCTGCTCAATTATCGTTCAGGGGAGGGGGCAGTGGCTCCAGCCAGTGGCTGAATGGGGCAAGCCTTCATCCAGCATCCTTGAGAGCACAGAAGCAGGGGAGGCTCTAACTAGTTGGGCCTGAGACAACGTCCTTTCCCAAATGACTCTCAGCAATTACCCAGAAGTCCCTCTGTGTGGGGCGTCTGCCACACATAGGGATAGAGGAAGACAGGACTTGCCATGAAGGACTTCTCCATGTAGCAAAGATTTGTCACTTTTACTCAATCCTGAGTAGAAGGCGGGCTCCGGGAGCAGCTGAGTTTTGTGCTCACGTTAGCTGATTGTTAGGTGGGTTAAGAACTTTAGCAAGATTGGAACTCAAAGTCCTGGTCCAAAGGGCTAGGAATGTGCCTCAGTAAAGTACCTGCTATATAAATGTGAGGAACTGAGTTCAGATCTCTAGTACCCACATAAAAAGCCAGATGTGACAGTGTGTGCCTGGGTTCACTTTGAGATGTTGTCTCAGGCCCTACTAGTCAGAGCCTCTCCTGCTTCCATGCTCTCAAGGATGCTGGATGAAGGATTGCCCCAGTCAGCCACCGGCAGGAGCCAGTGCCCCCTCCCCTGGACTATGATGAGCAAGAATCTCAGCACTGGGAAACAGAGACAGGAGTATCCGAGGGACTTGAAGGGCAATTAGTCTAGCTGAAATGAATTGGTAAGCCCCAGGTTCAATGAGAGACCCTTTCTCAAAAAAAAAAAAAAAAAAAATAGTGAGAAATTTACCTCTCTGCTCTACACATGCAGATACACACGCACGCACACACACACACACAGCACACACACCACACACTACACACCACACACACACCACACACACCACACACACACACACACAAACATACAGACACACCTCACACACATATACCACCACACACACCACAACACACACACACACACACACACCACAGACACCATACACCACACACACACACACACAAACATACAGACACACCTCACACACACACACACACACACACTACACACCACACACCACACACACACACACACCACAGACACCATACACCACACACACACCACACACACCACACACACACACACACAAACATACAGACACACCTCACACACATATACCACCACACACACCACAACACACACACACACACACACACCACAGACACCATACACCACACACACACACACACAAACATACAGACACACCTCACACACACACACACACACACCACAGACACCATACACCACACACACACCACACACACCACACACACCACACACACACACACAAACATACAGACACACCTCACACACACACACACAGCACACACACCACACACTACACACCACACACACACACACACACACACACAGCACACACAGCACACACTACACACCACACACACACACACACACACACACACACACATCCTGGTTCAAGGTTCAAGGCTGAGGCTTTGACTCTTGCTGATGAAAATGTAGCAGTCTATCAGTTTCCATTGCTCCAGCTCATCATCCATCAAGGGCGGACACAGGCACAAGGCTCTCCATGGCCAAAGTTTAAGACTCAGGTGGCCAGCTAAACAAGCCATCAACCATCTGAGAGAGCCAAAGTTTGCCTCATCTGCAGAAGCAGTGTCCAGGATGTTTATCACTCGGTCATCAGAAGACCAGCTCCCAGGGGCTCCCACGTACTCCATGCTCGCCCTAGGCCAGCTGAATAGAGGGTATGCTGTCCCTGTCTCCTACTGTCCCCAGACAGCTCTCCCTGTCCTTGTCAGACCTCCATTTGCCAGATGGTAGGAAGGGCTGGGAGCTAAAGTCCAGGGCACGATTTCTCTGGCCTCCTCTCTTTAACACCCCCATGTTTAATTTGTATTTTTTATTGAATTGAAATTTATATAACATAAAATTATAACTATGTTGGTGAACAAACAATTCAGTAGCATTTGGTATATTCCCAATGGTATATAACAACCACGTCTATCTAGTTTTCAAATATTTCATCACATCAAGAGGAAACCATTCATGCATTGCCCTCCACCCTCTTTCCCCTGCATTGTCTGTGTGGCTTTACCTAATCTGGACATTTCGTATGGATGGATTATGCAGTACAGGACCCTTTGGGTTAATTTCTTTCACTTAGCCTGATTTTTTCCAAGGCTCATTCACTCAGTAACACAGCTCACTATAGCATTCTTTTCATGTCTAAAAACTATTCCTTGTAAGAATATACCGTGTCCCCCATTTTCACCCGCCCTCTCACTGATGGATATTTGGACTATTTTGCACTGTTTCTGAGTTGCTATGTTGAGTGTACTGTTTGAACATCTGGTTCCAGTTCCTTTGCATGTAGCTCAAGGAATGGAATCTCAGGATCCCATGGCAATTCCAAGGAACCAGAATATAAAACATTCCCACCAGCAACATACAAAGATTTCAACTTCTCTACATCCTCATCAGCATCTGTTACTGCCTGGATTTTTCTTAATTTATAGTTGTACTTATCAACCATTTGTACACATTTAGATAAAAGTCCATTGGGGCCCTTTGCACACATCTTAACCAGGCTGTCCTTTTCTTGTTGATTGTAAGAGTTCCTTACACATTAGGAACACTAGACTCCTATCAGAGAATCCCCAACCCCAGCATTGTTGTTTGAGAGGTCTTATTGTGTGTCCCAAGCTGGCTTTGAACTCACAAACCTCTACTTCAGTCTCTCAGGTGCTGGGATAACCATGTACACCACCATGCCTGACTCTTCCCACTTTCTTGATAAAGCATGGTGTGAAGCAATTTCCTGTGAATTGAAGCATGCCCTCCTAGAGGGAGGAGAGAGGCTTATAAGACTCAGGACACTCTTGAAACTTACCAGGCTCAGAAAGCACAGAAAATTCCAAGACTCCCAAGGCTCCCCATAGTTATATCACCAGTAAACAACTGCTGCAGAGAGGAGCATTCTCCTAAGGCTGACTGCAGGAGGCTCCAACAGCTTGATTCGTCACTCATGCTGAGGCACGCTTTCTGCTAATGCAGCTGCTTTGCTTCTGTAAGTCACCCCTCATCTCTATTCCTGTCAGTAACCCTAATAAACACACTGGTTCGCTAAGCTTGAACCAGGTAGAAGTGCTTCTTTTGGTCTGTCACCACAGTCCTATCTGGGGGTAAAGAGACGTTTGTACAAGTTTCTCCAGGAAAAGCCACACAAGTGCCCTTTAACTCACCTTAGAGCCTTACAGAAAAATGCTGCTCATGGTGGTTCACACCTGTAATCCCAAGACTTGAGGAAGGAAGATTATCAGGAGTTCAAGACCAGCCTGGACTATAGAAATCCAAAAATTAAAAAAACCCAAAACAAAACAAAAAAAAAGTTTTTTAAAAGTTTTTTTAAACTTTTATGAAATCCAATAAATTCAATAATTCAATTTATCTGCTTTTTTCTGTTCTACTCTATAGCTCTAACCCAGAGTCATGCAGATTTACCCTTATATTCTCCTCTAAGAGTTCTACGGCTTAACTGTATTTATGTGTTTCATCCATTTCATTCATTTTTGTAGATGATATAAGAGGTATGAGTGCCCAGCTTTGAGTGTTTCTGCCTCTCCCAGCAGCCTAAGGTCACCTCCTGAGCAGCCTCCTGGGTTGACCTCCAGTAAGTTGACCTGCCCAGGAAGGCTGTGCACACGTGCGTGTGCATGCGCGCACTCATGGATCACACTGTCATTAGACTGTGGAGCGTTTGGGGAGGTGGACAGACTGACAGAAACACACCTCTGACATCACTTAAAGTCAGTTTATTTCATATACAGCAAGAACTCAGAATCCTTAGGTCAAGTAAGGGAGGGACAAGGTGGTGCCATTCTTAAGAATATACCAGAGACAAGAGTAAGTCCACATACTGGACTCAGCTCACAGCAACAGCACTCCAGAATCAGGTGCCCCTAGAGGACACAGTCCCAAAGAGGAGACCCCATCTACTGCCTTCATCAAGGACTGTGATCTTAGCACTCCCTCCCTTAAAGTGGTAGTGATCATGACATGAAACAGCCTGGACCTGCAGCCAGCCAGGCCTGAGCTGGTTCATAGGTGAGTGACTAGGCTAGTTCAGCCACGCTGAGGACCAGGCTGCCTATTTGTCCCAAGGATGTGGCTTGCACCTTCCCTACAGAATTAGGTGGGAATTAGAGGAAATGTGTGCAGGGTGCATGGTGGTCTGGCACAGAGTAGATGCTTGGCAGGTAGAAGTAGGAAGCACTGACAATAAAGGTAGTGACACAAGATGGCAAGAGCATCTCTTCTCCCCCACTTGGCTCTGAGAATAGAAGTGCACAGATCTGAGAGTGAGCACATTTTCTTCTACAAACACCTTGTTAAGACCTCTGGTTACAAGGCTCTGGATTCAATGCCAGCACTCTGGAAGGGGCAGAAAATCTCAGACTATTGAGAATTTTACCTAATCCCCTTCTCTCCACCCCCCTACCCCCCGGCTCTGGGAAGGATTATGTCTTCCTTAGGCCAGTAATGGCTTGTGCTTCCAAATCCTCTTGTCAGCTGAAGGTAGGAGAACTCATAAGCCCAATGGGTCTACTGGCACAGGAAGGGTAACTGTTAATCAGAACTTGAAAATGGATAGTGGATAGTCAAGTGTTCATAGACAGTCCTAAAACTCAGGGATGCGAGGTTCAGGTATAGCAGGCATCTCTGGGCGGTGGAAGAAACATTGTTTCTCCAGGCACTGAAGTAAGTGGGGTGGCAGGCTTATCGGGTGATCTTCCTGGCTGGAGTTCCGATGGCAGCACTCTTGTCCTGGGAGTCTCTGAGGTCTCCTGCTCGTGATCCTCTGGTCTTGGGCTGGCTGCTTCGGGAGGTGCTAGAACTACCCGCCGCAACGCCAGCAGCAAGATCAGAGTTCACAGAGCTTGGATGATAACCATAGGTGCCATAGCTGCTGCTGCTAATGACAGCTGAAGAAGAGCCAAGAACAGGTGTCCATCAGCAAGTGACAAGAGCTACGGTAATTTCTGTCTCAAAGACACCCTATTTAATCCCACAGCAACCCTCGGAAGTCAAGATACATAACCAAGGCAATGAATGATATCTTATCATGTGCCATTCTGTGTGATGAGAGGACAGCATAGAACAGACATGGTGCTTGTCCTCTGGGACACCCTAAGGAAGCGCCCATTCCCAAGACTTTCTCTGCACAATAGTGTCCCAGGGGAGAGACCGCATGAAGAGAGATGGGTGTGATTTCAGTGATGTTTGCCAGGGCACAAAAAAGGTAAATGTCCTTCTGAAGCCAGAGAACATTCACAGGGCAGTACCAGAAACTTCAGGACGAAGTGATACAATGATTAGAGGTGTAGTGCTGTGCCCCAGGGCCCCTGGCTTTCTCAGCCCAACCCATCGCAAGGATACTCACAGATGCTCACAGAGGATGGGTTCTCTCCAGACATCCTGCAAGACATAAAGTTAAAAGATGAAGCCACAGAGAGTAGTGCATACACCCATAATCTCGACACTCCAGGGACTGAGATGGAAGGAGAACCATGCATCTGAGGCTAGCCTGGGCTACAGAGTAAGACCCTGCCTCAAGCAAGCAAACTGAACAAAAAAAAAGGATAAAACTTCAAGGATTCATTCAGCCGAGCTGCAGTGGGCTCCTGCTCTTCTGTGATTTTTCTTGTTTTTCAAAGTTCCATTCTACAGATGGGAAAATAGAGGCATTGCATGATTTACTGGGACCACATCTGTAGCATGATCTGTCTAACCCCACATTTCTATTCATGGCACCACACAGTCACCTGTGCATATAAACAGCACTAGACATCCCCTTGCAAGAGGTAACATCTGAGTTCACTGGGCAAACCACAGCCTCCTTCTCTCATGCTGTGGCCAACACTGTCCTCACCTTCCTGCTATCACACGACCCCTCAGCCAGAGCACCCTGCCAGTTCTCCCTTGGCACCATAGTGTTGCCCTCCAGGCCCCACCTGCACTCCTCGCCCTCCAGCAGCTTGCGGTAGGTGGCGATCTCAATGTCCAGGGCCAGTTTCAGGCCCATGAGCTCCTGATACTCGCGCATCATCCGGGCCAGCTCATCCTTGGCCTGGTGCAGGGCACCTTCCAACTCATCCAGCTTGGCCCGGGCATCCTTGAGGGCGCTGTCCCCTTGCTGCTCAGCATCAGCAATGGTCGTCTCCAGGTTGGAGCACTGGGAGTGAGGGGGGCAGAGAACAGAGAGTGTCAGAATGTCAAATAAGACCTAGGTCATACCAGCCATGATGGTCAGTATCAACTTGGCTGAACCTAGAATCACCTGGGACAAACCCCTGCCTGTGCCTGTGAGGGACTGCTTGGTTCAGTTGGTCAAGGTGGAAAGGTCCTGGGTTGTCCAAAGAAGAAGAAAGCTAACAGAGCACAAACTTTCATGATCCTGTGCTTTCTGACTCCGGCTATAACTTCACCAATTGCCTCAAGTGCCTGTTGCCAGGACTTCCCCACCAGGATGTACTCTTGAACAGTGAGCCAAAATAAACTCTTTTTCCCATAAGTTGCTTTGGTCAGGATATTTTATCACAGCAACAAAAAAATAAACGAAGGCATTGGGTAAATAGCACCTTGACCTCATACAGATGAGGCTCAAGGCACGATAAGGAGCTACAAAGCCAGCATAAGAGCCCAGGCCTTCTGTTGCAGAGGAAGGTTTAAAGTCATGGACCAAAATAAAGCTGTGGGCTGGAGGACGGTTGAGTGGTAAAAGTACATACTGTGCAAGCAGGAGGGAGGGTTCAGATCCCAGAACAGACGTAAAAAGCCAAGCGTGGTCACACATATCTACAACCCCAGTACTGTGGATAAGAGTGGAGATAGGAAGATCACTGGGGCATGCTGGATACCAGCCTAGCTCTAAGTGCAGTGAGAGACTCCATTTAAAGGCAATAAGGCAGAACAAGCCCATCACTAGGAGAGGTGAATATATTTATATATTAGAAAGCGATAGAGCAGGATACCGTCAGTCCTCTGGCTTCCGTGCACACACAGGCATAAGAACCTGCACGCACGTGTGCATATACGCCATGCTCACACAAACAGCACTCACTCACATACATACAATTTTTTAAAGTAAAATTTTAAAAAAGGACTTGTGATGAGATTCTTGTGAGCTGCTGCAATTCAGGAGTGCAGGAAAAAGCTTCAATGGTGCAGAAGTCATCTGGTGTCTGAGGCTGAGGCCATCATGACCACAGGATCCAGCCCAGCAGATCCAGGAGAATCATGCCCAAGACTCCAGCCATGCTATCCCCAAAGATCAGACAGCATGCTTAGAGTCACAGACTCTGAGAAACACCAAGAGCTGCTGTGATTTCACATGCTAATGGGAGGCGGGGTCCTAATGGAATCTGTGAGCCAGACAACTCAAAAGCCTTATAGCTGTCCCTGTGCCCTGCCCCTCCATGTCACAAGAGGGTCCTGGAAGTCCATGGAAGAGGAGAGCAGGCTCTAACAATTCCATCACTAACAGAGATGACCTGGTTCTTCAGAGAGTCCCCAGAAGATTCCCCGCCCCCAACGCACACACATCTCTAAAATATCTCTCCATTGACATAGCATTTAGGAATTCCGGCTTTCAGGTAAGATCAGTAAAAAGAAAAGGGCTCCATGGCACAGGGCAGGGGAATTCAGGACTTCATCAGCTGCCGTGTCCCTTCACTAAGGCCATGTCCCACCACAAGGACAGAAACGCAATGTGGCCACAGAGGGCCTTATCACACCCCACACATCCAGCTGGTGTTTCATGCAGTTGGAAGGAGGAAGCCTAGGGCCTGCTCCCAGAGAGACATACCTGAAGGGTATAGGACAGGTGGGACACCTGGGTTTGAATCCTGCCCTGTTAATAAACAGCTGGGAGCCCTAGGCAAGTCACTGGCCCTCTCCAGCCCCACTCCCTTAATCTGCACTTTGGTGAAGCCAGAGATAGGGTGGATTCTTGCCCATTCTGATGCAGGGGAAGGAGGCAGGGTGAGAAAGGGCCTGTGCTTAGCCCCTGAGATCTCAAGCCCAGGAGGGGAGGCTTGCTTCTTCCTCAATGGCAGGCCCTGTATCTCCATCACAGGGCTGAAACTGCACCTCTCATTCTTCACTGGGTTGCTGCCCACCTGCTTTTTCACATTAGTAATATCACAGCGGATCCTCTGGATAAGCCGGTTCAGCTCTGACATCTCATTCTCGGTGTGTTTCAGGTTGTCCCCATGGTGACCAGCCGCCAGTTGCAGCTCCTGGATCTAGTGTCCCAGAGGCAGGAAGGGGGTGATGAGACAAAGGAAAGGAGGAGGTCCTGGGAAAGCATGTCCACCACCAGGGAGATCCAGGTGACCCTGCAGTGAGGTAGTGGAACCGGTACCTCGGTGTCCTTCTAACTCTGACCAAGAAGTACCCCTCGGCCCATCCTCTAGGCAGAGCCTGTGCATGATCCCCCTTTCTGGTTTGTCTCCTGTCCCATGTCTTTCCCAGGTTCATTAAGCACTCTCCAGTGTGAGAGTTCGGACACCTCCTCTTCATTTGTCATCTTGTATTAAAAGAGGCTCCGTCTAAAGGCCCAGCTTGACTGTCCAGAGGATGCATGGATGCATCAGTGAGTGAGGTGGAGCAGATCCCTTCTCTCCTGAAACTCGCATTCCTGATTACAGTCCGAGGTGAAGGAAGCCTAGGGCACCTTTGTGTCCTAGGGAGGGGTTATAGGCCCTACTGTTAATGGTGTCCCCCTTCTTATGCCCAGCTCTCCAAGAAAGAGGAAACGACATGTCTGTGAGCAGGGAACAAAGGACAGGAGGGGACAGTGAGGATGGCCCACACCTGCCATCCTTGCTTAGTGGTGCTGTAGTTTAGACTGAGTATATCCACAAAAGCCCCATGTGCTAAAGGCTTGCACTATTAGGAGATGGTAAAATCTAGTAAATGAGGCCAGCAGGAGAAATTTAGGTCATGAGGGACATGTCCTTGAAGGACATACTGAAACCTGGGTCTCTCTGCCCCATGTTTCTCTGCCCCATGCTTGTGACCATCCTTCCTGTGGCACCTGTGGCATTTATGGGAATAAATGCATCTGTTTTACAATGGGAGGAGCTCAGTCTGTGTCTCCTAGAGGACCACCTGCCCCTCTCTGTTGAGTTTAATCGGTCCCTTTCGGATAGAATGCCATTGGACCTTGACTGTAACCATCTCTCACTCAGGACTTCTGTGATGCTGGTAAAAGGACCCTTCCCAGGAAAGAACGAGGCCCTCCCCCCACTGGTACCCACCTTGGTCTGGTACAGGGCCTCCGTCTCAGCCTTGCTCTTCAGGGCGATGTCCTCGTAGTGGGAACGGACCTCGGCAATGATGCTGTCCAGGTCCAAGTCCCGGTTGTTGTCCATGGACAGAATGACAGAGGTCTCAGTGGCATGAGTCTGCAGTTGGGCGATCTCCTGAATTGGGGAGAGAGACAGAGTCAAGACCCTAGCTCCCCTCCTCTTCTCCATCTGTCTCTGGGCCTGTGGTCCCTGGAAGGATAGGTCAGCAGACCAAAGTGGGGAAAGTGCCCACTGAAGATGTGTTCACAGAGAGAGGGAGACGGGCCCATGGCAGCAGTAAGTACACTTTCAGCTGCTGGCAGTGGGAAGTGGAGACAGGAGGCTGCAGTGGGAGGCGGGCCACATAGGAGGAAGAATGGGTTCCTGCGGCTTCACAGAACCCAAGCAGCTTTACTCAATAGGATCTCATGGAGCCATTTTTTCCCTGCCTATGGGCAAGGCCATTGCCCAGATCTACTACCTCTCGTATGTCTGGGGACAGGATCCTGTATTTGCATTGTTGGTTAGTGCTGGGATCACACTTAGCCCTGGAAGCATCTTTCTCTGAGGTGATCGTAAGTCCCTCCCATTGATATCCCCCGGGAAGGGTCAGGTGAAACTCTTAACTGGAGCAAGATAGGAGTATGGGGGATAGGAGTGTCCTCACCGCATCATACAGACATTTGAGGAACTTGATGTCTTTATCCAGAGAGTCTACTTTGGCCTGAAGCTCTACCTTGACCATGTAGGCTGCATCTGCATCCTGCCAAGAAGCCCCACAGTATCACCGGTACATCCCTCGCCACACCAACCACCCTGCCTCTGCCAATACCTCTGGCCCCACAGCATCTGACTTTAGTATTTGTCATCAAGAAAAGCTTGCTGACAAAGACAGTCGCCCCACATCTCTTCCTTTGTTTCACCCAGAGAACACACAGCCCAGAGAAGCGCTGCAGTTCCTCAGGCCACACAAGAAGACTGCGCTAAACCAAGCTCTCCTGATGCCCCAGCCAGGATTTTCTCTTGTCCTTCTCTGTCCAGTTTCTGTCTGTATTCTTCTTCTCCATCTGGTTGAGGCCACAACTCTGATCCCACCCCAATTGAGGCCCCAATGCCTTTACAGGTATCCTGGCTGAAGTCTTGCGCAGTCTTGCTAAGGATACAGGCACAAGAGAGACCAGAGCCTGTAGGTGCTTCTCCGCCCACCTTCTTGAGTAGCACAAACTCATTCTCTGCTGCAGTACGACGGGTGATCTCCACTTCATACCTGTGGGAGAGGAAAGATGACAGCAGAGGCTCCACCCTTCTGTCCTCTGTTAAGTGACCACGTTCTACTACAGGGCAAGCCCTGAGGCTAACTGGGGACTCTGTGGAGCCTCCGGCTGTTATGATTTGTATGTGACACATGCCCCACAGGCTCATATATTTCAACACTTGGTCCCTAGCTTGTGGCACTGTTTTGGAGACTGTGAAACCTATTAGTCATGGAACCTAGCTGGCAGCCACATGATGGGGGAGGGGAGCTAGGATCTGCTTCTGGCCCCCTGGTTGGCACCATGAAACAAGCCACTGCCACAAGGCCCCATCACCATGGAGCCACCAGCTGCCATGCCTTCCCCACCCAGGAGAATCATATCCTCTCAAACCATGAAACAAAATAAGACTCTCTTCCCTTAAGTGGCCTCTTGTCAGGTATTTGGTCACAGCACCTAGAAAAGGAGTTAATGCAGCAGGGGAGCCCTAAGACATCAGTGGTGAGAGTAAGTAGTCCTTGAGTTCCCTCATTGCATCCCAGGAAAATACCTAGATGTCTATGCAGTTTCCTAAGCAGCACCTGAACCACTAAGGAGTTCAATGAGCCCAGAACACCCACCTATCAGCCAGGGAAGATGTTATCACACAGGGTGCACTCTCCCATCTCCCTTCCCTATAGCTAGAGAAGGTCACGTGAGCTCCTAACTCTGGAGCTTGCTCCTTGCCCTCCTAAAACATGGAACATATTCAGTACGTGATCCAAGAATCTTTGGTGGCCCACTCACCTCTTCTTGTAGTCCTCTACCACATCCCTCATGCTCCTCAGCTCCGAGTCCAGCCTCAATTTTTCCCCAGACAGCAATTCTAGCTGTTTCCGCAGACTGCTGATGTGGCCCTCGTAAATGGGCTCCAGGTTCTTCCTGCAGCTGTTCAGGTCCAGCTGCTGCAGCAGCTCCCACTTGGTCTCCAGCACCTGGTTCTGTTGCTCCAGGAAGCGTACCTGCAACCCAAACCAACAGCCACCTGGAACTACACAGATCCTATCATGCCCCATAGACATATGCCATTGAATTCCCAAGAGAAATGAATTTTTTGCAAAATCCTCTGAGTCAAGCCCCGACTGTCCACTCTGAGAGACCCTTGTCAAGTGTTTCTTCCCAGCCTTCTGGACCACCATTCATGGAGAGCTTTTCCAGAGCCTTCTGGACCACCATTCATGGAGAGCTTTTCCAGAGGCAGACTCACAACCTTCTTCTATGACTTGACCCTGGCCCCAGGAGCCAAACTCCCTTAGGTCTGATCTAAGTGTGCCTTTCTGTGCTGTGAGTCCTGCCCTCTGATTTGTGCTTTATTCTCTCAGCCCTTTGGGTTCTTTGGAGACATGGGGATCTTCCAAGGTGCCCTTCAAGAGCCAACACTTCATTCTCAAACTAAGACTACCTCTAGCAGGTTTATCAGCTTCTCTATAAGATCCCCAGTGATGGGAACTTTCATTTATTCCCCCATTCTATGTAAATCTGTTCTTCCTCCCTTGCGATGAGGGACCACCCACCCAGGCCCAGTCACACCCATCCATCCATGTTGCCCAGGCCACAGGGAAAGTGCTCCATCAGACTGCCTGATGCCCTCCTATAAGACTCACCTTGTCAATGAAGGAGGCAAATTTGTCGTTCAGAGCCTTAATCTGCTCCCGCTCCTGAGCACGTATTTTCTGGATCTCTGGGTCCAGCTCCACACTGAGGGGGGCCAGCAGGCTTTTGTTGACACTGACATGGTGGATGCCCCAAGGTAGACACACAGATGGACAGGTGGGTCCCAGGGTCACACTGCCAAACATGCTACCAGCAAAGCCACTGGCCCGACCTGCTCCATACCCAGAGCCATGTCCTAAGCTGTGCCTTGTAGCCCGAGCACCGCTGCCTGCCACATTGAAGGAAATAGGCCGGTTGCCTCTAAGACTATAGAGGCTCCTGCTGCCAAAGCCTGTCCCAGCCTCATGACCAGAGACCCAGTAAGAAGCCACACTGCCCACAGTCTTCCTTGGCACCACTGCAGAAAGCACACTGAAGTTGCCCTTGTCACCACTGGACCTGATGTTCAGTTGCCGACTCATGGTGGAGGAGGTGGAGCTGACAGAGTTGGAGACACACAGTAGCCGAGGGCTGGAGAGCACAGACTGGGGTACTAGAGGGCTGCCCCCTTTTTATTCCTGCTGAGCCAGGACACCGGAAAAGGGCGTCTCTGCACTATCTCCTTGCCCTGCTGTAGCGCTGGGGCAATTTGCAGAGCATAGATCTCCAAGCCTTTGAGCAACAAAGCCTTTTAGATAGTAAACAGAATATGCTGCCTTTGCACACTACAGTGGTCTAATTTGGAATTTATCTGCTCCCTAATTAGGGACTTGCAGAGCTATCCCCCTTCGGCAATCTCTTAGCTTTCTTTTTCCAGGCTGCCTCCTTGCCTACCTACCAACAAGGTGCAGGGTAAATGCCTGCCTTTAGCCAAGGTGGCGTCCTCTGAACACCCCAGGCTTCCTCTCCAAAGAAACCATCTCCTATCATCTGGTCTTGTTGAGGAGCAGAGTACAGGGAAAGGAGATGGCTCTTCTCTGTTATTAAAGGTCTGGATCCAGAAAGAAGTTCTATGAAGTCATCCTTTGGGTTATTCTAAGGACCATAGCTGTCCAGTAATGGACAAGCCCCAAGAAGAAGGTAAAAATGATGTCAGTCTGCCTCCGACACAAACACTGTGTGAGCTTTGTGTTCTGGGCAGGGAAAGCCTGGCATAAGATGACCTCAAAGTTGTCCTTTCAACAGAGAGAACCTTCTCCAGCAGCTGCCATTTCCTCCACTGGAATTTTTTCTCCTAGCTGAGATTACCTGTCCATCCTGAAAGCTCAAGCAGGAACTGAGCTTTAACCCATCTCTAGAACACATCCTGGCTAAAGTTAGTCAGATGTAGTAACTCCTAGGTTTCACTCCTGGACTCCCAGGGTGTTATTCTGCTGATTTCCTGATAACTTCTGGGAACTGCTCAATTTTAGCGCAAAAACTATGAGTCCTTGAGAAGTTAGGGAGTCCTGATGGAGCGGAATATTTTTTTTAAGTATCTCAAAACAAGGTATCTGGCAAGTTTCCCACTGCAGGACACTGTCCACATAATTACATTAGGAAGGTTTGACAAGCTCTGATCAGGTAGAGGGTGGTAAACTGCTGCTTCTGAGGAGAGGTGGACAAAGAGGAGAGGACAAGCCGGGGTGAGAGGAAGAAGGGCAGGGATGTAGGCCTCCTTGGAGGACCACCCCCAGGAATGAGGCAGGAATGGGTGCTTCTTCTCCAGGGGCCCTGTGTGTCCTAGCTTTCCTGGTAGAGCCTGGCCCCAGGGACCGGGGGCATAATAGAAATGGTGGCTCGGGGTTTTCTAAGACAGATTGCAAGGGTGGCAGACTCTGACTTTGCTTCCTTTTCCGGTGTGAGAATGTCAACAAACTATGTAAGGTCCTTGACCGGGGATGACCAATATATAGTCCCAGGTCAAGCAGTGAAGCCAAGGCCTTAGAATTACTGAGGAATTCTGTAAACAGCTCATTGAGGTGCACTGAGGAGGAATGGCTGATTTTGACAGAGGTTTTAGGGACCTCCAGAAGGCTGGACTCATGTCCTTAAGAGCACTCATCACAGGGGCTGGCCTAGACTAGCAGGGGTTGAAGGATTATATACAGGATCAACAGCAATGGCAGGAACAGTAAGACCAGTTGCATTAACAGAGACATTATGCCAAGTGCTACACAGGATACTATTTTGTTAAAAACATGGTCTCGATATATAGCGGAGATAGGCCAGGAGCTCTAGAGTCTCCTACTTCAGTCTCCCGAGTGCTAGGAGTGTGCCGCCACTCCTAGCAGGGGAAATCTATTTTAATGCATGCATTACTATTTACAGTTGAAGAAACAGAGGTTTAGACATTATGAGACTTGCCCCAAATCACTCAGCTAGTTAAGTCAGAACTGGAACAGAAGTTCAAGTGTATCTAGTTTCAAAGCCCATTTCCCTAACTGCCATGTTCTGTGAATGAGATGAAAGTTAGAGGCAATGAAAACAAATCCTGAGTCCATCACTCTCGAGTCCAGCCTAGGCAGACGAAAGAAAAATGGGGGGGAACCCAATGGAGGGATGCTTTTGGATGCTCTCGTCAAGAAATTCCAATGGACTCCGATATGAACATTTGAAATTAGCCCTGTTTTTCCCCAAAAAAAAGTAGCCAGTTTCTTGGCTAAAAGTCAAAAAGTCCTTGGGCCTCTTCGCAACATACTCTGTTCCAAAGGCCAAAAATGTCAAACATATTTGAGAGCTCTATCTAATCCCTAAAAGATTTTAGGGTTACCTCTTCGGAGGGGGGAATGTTAAAGTAGCAAAAAGCTCCATTAAAGAAAAGAGAACGTGAAGTTGTTCAGGAAAAAATGATGAAGAGATACGGGACGAGCTGGAGGGGAAGGAGCGGTCAAAACACCTTATAAGAAAAAATGATGAAGAGATACGGGACGAGCTGGAGGGGAGGGAGTGGTCAAAACACCTTATAAGAAGTATGAAATTCTCAATAAATTTTTTTAAGTTAAAAGAAAAGACAGAGGCAAAACCATAGAGATTCCTGATGCATGTAACAGGTATAGCAAAGCCCCTCGTGAGATGTGTGGTGTGAGCGGAAGAAGAGGTTGCTGTGGAACCAAGGCTCAGGTCAGCAGCTGCTTAAGATAGACATCGTTGTAGAGAGTCAGTCAAAATAAGGATGTGAAGATCGAGGGAAAAGACCCACTTTTGTCTGAAAGGCTATTTTATTCTAGAACCTCCAGTAGCTGGCTCTCTGTCATCTCCAGATCCAAAAGGGAAATAAACCTTGTTCTGATTGTTTGAGATTTCAGGGCTGAATTGTGCATCTTTACTGCCTGGCTGAATGCGAGTATGGTAGCAGAGCTGGAGCTCTCACTGAGGACCTCACAACGGAGCATTGGAAAGCTCACAAAGCAGGACAGGCTGGATCCTCCAGGCTAGAGAAACCTAGGGCACAAACAGCAGATTTCCAGGTGTCCAGGACAATGTTACTAAATGAACTGAGACTGCTTATGCTCTCCAGCACAGGGACCTGGGTATCTGGCACACTTCGTGTTCATTCTCAAAGCAGTCCTGAGTCTGGGGTGGTCAGCAAGGGTGTAATGGTGAAGCCCGGGGTGATTGTAACAGGGAAGGGAGGGACAAAATGGAATTTCCGGACAGCAATGGGCGTAATCGTGGCCACATAGATGTGTACCTCCTAACTGATTCCTAGGAGATGAAATTGCAGGAATTGCCTTTGGCCTAAGGATCTCACCTAGTCCCACCCTGCACCATGCTGGATACCCTTCAATTACTCGTGGCCCCCTTTCGAAGTGAAGCCTGGAGAGATTGATTCATGCAATGGGTATGGAACTGAGCCCCTACTGTGTGTAGACTTGAGAGAGAAGCTAACCAAGCTGAAGGAGACAAGTTTATACACATGAAATATGTGCTGTTGAGGTTGTTACAGCTTTAATTCTACCTGCTTGTGACTCAGACAAACTGTGAGTGATTTTCTTGGGAAAACACACCAAAAAAATCTATTTATCTCAGAAAAGGAAGGAGCTGACAGATCAAAGAAAGATTCTATCAAGTCCACCTTGCCAAATGAATTGGTTTATTGGGGTTACTTATGGGGACATAGGCAATTCATGAGAACCTGTGCCAAAATTGGAATGCCCCACAGTAGTCCATCATTTCCGGTAGTACCTGGGATGTTGGGGGTGGGGGGCTGAGGAGCTCATGAAAGTCTTTAGGTATCATGAGAGTATGGTGAGTCTCATGAGTCTTGTGACCCTCCCTTTCCCTCTGAGAGAATGTCAATAGGCCACTGTGAGGGTCTCTGTGGGTCACCACAGCTCTTCTGCTTCAGAGTAATGGTCATGTCCAACTGGAAGGAAGCAGGTACAGCTATACAAGCAATTAACTAAAATCCTTCTAATTCTTTAAATAATTACCTTAAAGTGCGTATTGCAAGTTTTTACCAGCCTTGAATTGAAAATAGCAAAACAGAGTTTGGACTTCCCAGGGTGAGTTGAAATATAGAAGACTGGACAGTCTAGACAGGCGCAGGGAGGACCAGGCAGGCTGCAAATGGTCCTGTTCTCCCTGTAAACAGTGTGGAGTCACAGGGGGATCCTGCAGGGAGTGACCTCACAGAGCCTGTAAGTAGGCTCCATGTTGCCTGAGATCGTCAGGCAATATAGGCACCCTAGGGAGCCCCAGTAAAGTTGGGTCCACTGTGTTCTGATCTGCCTCCATCTTAGAATGTTCTGGGAAGGCGAGAATCCAATTACTCCACACCAGAGAAAAACAGAACATAGTCCTAAATGGGACACCATAACAATCCCAAATAGACTCAGCTGAGATCACACCAGCTTGGTTTGCAGGGGATAATGAAGATCACATTTCTCCAGCCCTTTGATCTACTGACTGACCCTGGACATAGAACAGCAGTTCAGAGCAGATTCTGTAAATTAAGCTCATTCATGGAGAGAGGAAGGTGCTTGAAAGATTCCTGAGTTAACTGGGGTGATAAAAACCTGATGATGAGCCACCTCAGCACCTTAGAGCTGGAGAGGACCTGATGCTGGGTCTCCTGCTGCCCCTCACCAGATAATCTCAGTGCTGAAACCCAAATCCTGCCACCCATCCTCGGCATGAGGGCCTTCTTCCCCCTCTTTGCCCAAAGTGAGGCAGCTCCCTCAAGGGAAGCCATCTTTTCTCCATTTGTCTCCACACTCCCCCTCCAAGCTCACCACCTTCCTAACATTAACTTTTTTGACGTCTGGAGGATCCAGTTCCATGGAAGAGGGGCATGGACCAGAGAGGCAGGTGAGGCCCGCTGCTATGATTTGGGGCTCTGAACCTAGGTGGTGGGGCAGAGTCAGAAAGGATGAAAAACAGAGAGATGAAGGGTCTGTTAGTAAGAAAGAGGAGAAACAACCCTGAGAACAGAAGAACCCATACTATTTTGGTGAAAAACTAGGTTTAAAAAGTTAAAAACTATTTCAGTTGGCCCAAGAATGAGGGGTCATCCAGGATAAGGGCCTTCAGAGCTACCTCCTGGGAAGTCCGTCACAGTCGGTCACCTGAACATGCCATGTCACAAAGAACAGAAGGCCAGGTTAGTTTCCCAGTCATTATTAGTGATCAATGAAGTCACTTCCACCTTAGTCTCAAGCAATCCCCCAGTTTCTCTGTCTGTCTGTCTCTCTCTCTCTCTCTCTTTCTCTCTTCTCTCTCCCTCCCTCTAAGGTCCCTCCCCTTACTCATATTAATATAAATTTATCAAATCTTATTCAGAAAGCTGATAGCATCAGTTTAAACTTGAATGACATCCAAGTCAGGTGTGACCACGGTCAAGACTCCCATTTCTCGTTGCATGTGATTGCAAAGGACATGGTGCCATAAGCTACTTATGAAAAATATAGCAGAGGATAGCAGTGACATGAAACCTGGTTGCCATTCCTGTATTACTGCTGGTCTCAGGTCCAGAGCACTCTTGGGGAGGGGGGAACCATGGGAAAATCAATCACCTTTCTGCACATTCCCTTCAGGAGCCAAGAGCCTTCTCTACTTTCCTCTTCCCAGGAAAAGCCTCTCCTTCCTGCTGTGTGGCAGCTCCATTCAGGACAGGCATGCCCCTCCTTTCTGTGTGCCATCTCAGTGCCAGTGACAAACAAGAAGCGCCCTCCTTCTCCATAGACATAGCCCTTCACCAGCATGCATGGCTAGATGGTCATCCACATTTGTTCCTTCACTGAGCCCTGAAGCTGGGCACAACTTATATCTCTCCAGGGCTGCCCATAGCTAACTCTCAAGGGCAGACTCCTGTTGTACAGTTGTGCTGGAAGCTGTGGTCAGAATTCTCCCTCTTCCTGAGAGGGTCTTCATGTCTCCTGGCTGCGGGAGCTCTTGTCTGCTTCTGTGGTTGCCTCTGGTAGCCCCCGGTGGGAAGTGATGGGCCCAGCTCACAGATCACTAAGGCTCTGTCCCCAAGGAACCCTGCCCCTACTGACCTGGGAGTCTTTGGTGACCTGGGAGTCTTTGGACTCTTTTGCATTTTCCCAGCCTGGGTATCCTTTGACTTCAGCAAATCCTGCCCTGGGTCTCACCAAGCCCCTGCCCCTCAGCTCATTTCTCTCTAACCACTCAGACTCTCGCATCCAGGGTCTTTACCACTTGACAGACTCTGTAGCACTTTTAGCTTTCTTTCTGTCCTCTTTTCTCAAAGAAAAGCTCTCTGAAGCCTGTGCAGCCCCACCCACCACCTGCCCAGTCATCACAAAGTGCTTTCCTCCTAGCTCAAATGTTCCGAGGTATGTCCAGGCACGCATCGTCTTGCTCTGGGAAAGATGAGATTTCTTCCTTTGCTTGTTTAAAACCCACCAGGCCCTCATTCAGTTCTGGTTCCTCTATCTTCTTGTCCCATTACCCCCAACCACTTCTGGAAGATGTTTGTAAGGAATTTTTTTCACTCCAGCCCTCTCTATTGCAAGATTCCTTTTCAAAAGAGAACAGAAAGGCTGGGGGAGGGAGAATGCCTTAATCTTTTGATCATGACTGGGAAGTCTGATGCTTGATCCACTTCTTCCTCTGCCCATCTGCAGAGTAAACACGCCTGGCTGTGCTGCGGGCTGTAATTAAGTCAACTCATCACTAATGGCATGCTCTCCATCTCCCCCCATCCCAGTCCAAAAAGGAAAGAGAAGCCCAGTCCCACCCCATCCACTTCCACTAGAGTGGTGGGCCAGGCCTGGGATGGTACCTGCCTCAGATGTGGGGAGAATGGCCAGCCCCTTCTCTGGGCCAACATTATAACTGAGCCTGCCAGGCCTGGGAATGGAGTTGGGAAGGGAAGGAGAGAAGAGAAGGGAAAACACCCCTGGGGAGGACAGAGGCACTAGACACCAGAAACCTTAAACAAGTGGGAATTAGTGGAGGAAGCAAAAAAAGAGAATTGATGGAGAGGGAGTCTGAAAAGACCTACTCAGTGTGGAAGAGAAGCCGAGGCTGAGGAGAAGAGCTGTACCCCAAGGCGAGAGGCAGAGGGTGAACCTAACCCTAGGGGACTTTGTGAATACAACTGCATATTAGGCAGCCTGCGGTGGAAGGGACAGGTCTCCTGCTGGCTACAGGAAATCTGTTGTACAGTGAAGAGTCCTAAGTCCCAACCCCATGGAAGCAAACTTGTCACAGAAGAAGAGATTGGGGCAGGTGGTACTTAGGGAGCACTAGCTGCTGGATGCTGGGGTTCAGGGTCACAGCATGAACTCCTCCCATCATAGCCAGGGAAAGTTCTATCCACCCACCCCCACAGAAGAGGCAGGGGAAGCAGATGCGAGGGAACCAAGTCTCCACCTCCTCAATGATCAGTAATGGGGGGGCAGACACACCCACCAAGGAATGAAGTGGACTGGAAGAGCCAGTGAACTTCAGACCCAGAACTGGGTCACACTGGTTTCCCAATTAACAAAGAGCAGAGGGACAGCATGGAGCAAGGGTGGGGCCACACCTCATGATAGGGAGCCAAGGTCAGGGCTCTGAGGAGCCACCAGCCATAGGAAAGAACTTTCGGGGGACCCAAGGAGAATGTGGTGGGATGGGGCAAGGCCTGGAATGAAGTTAGTCTAGAAGGTGCACTCAGTGTAACTGGAGCCTCTATTCATCCAGGGATTGACAGGACTAGTCACTGGACTTGATAGTCACTAGTCACCAATTGCACGTTTTAACTCATTTCATCTTCATACCAATCTTTTTATTACACACACACACACACACACACACACTATAAAAATGAAGGAGTAAAAAAGCAGGAAAACCAAATTGCCCAGGTCAGTTATAAATAGCAAGAGAAATGCAAGGGCACAGATCCACAGCTAGCTGGCCATGATGTGTCCTTCCACCTACATGACTGCTATTGGCCCTTCCAGCCTGGGGCCTACCACACCATACTCCGCTCCTGAGCTGGGAACAGCTTTCATCTGGAACTCGGTGTTTCGCCTGCAATTTCAGCTAGAAGGACCTAGAATCTCCGAGATCTAGATCTAAAAAGACTATCCCAAGCCTTCCGGGGATAGATGGATAGGAAGCAGGAAGAAAGGTTTGGGCCACAGGCCTCCTAAGAAGGGTCCGAATCAACACAGAGGCAGGAAGAGGTAGTGAGGACCCTCAGCACAGTGGTGGTCCTGGAAATAGTTGAAAATATGATTATAAGGACAGAAAGACAGTGCAAAATTATTGCCCTCCAAGTAGTTGTCACCCAGCAAGTAGTTGAAGTGATAGAGTCCTAGAAGGGAAACCGAGGACAGCTCAAAGCCCACAGCAGCAGACTTAAGAAACTGGTTTTTCAAAGCTTCTTATCTCCAATAATTCATATCCTCTGGCTCCTCCTCTAGGAAGTCTACCTAGACTGTGTGCGGCTCAGACACCTCTTTTCTTTTGCAGCCCCTTGCCTGTACCTTGCCAGTACTTCTATCCTTGGCTTATCTGATTTGTGAGGCAGAAATACTTCTCCAAGAAGTGTCTTTGCAGTCAGGGCTGGGGCTGACACATGGTGCCTGTAGGGCTTGGGAGAGAGGGTATTGCTGAGAGGCAGGGTTCTCACACTCCCAAGACCTCTTTCACAGCACTAAGATTCTCAGGCACCTGTTGATGAAAAGCTGTCTGAAGGCACAGAGCTAGTTTCTAAAGGCAAGGCGGTTCAGGAGGCTGTAACTGCTGCCCTGTCCCCTCCTCCCTCAGTGAGAAGACAGGTCAGGGAAGAGAGAGAGGGGAAACAGGAGCCAGGGCCCTAACAAAAACCAAGGCTGGGGCCAGCCTAGGCATGCCAGAGAGTCAAATAGCTCCTCCTCCAGGTGGCCCCTCTGTGGATGTATGCAGCTAGTCCAGGATCCCAGCTTTGCTGAGGAGTCTCTTCCCAGGGCCACAGTGGTGCAGAACTTAGAGCTGCTGGCAGAGGGCAGTGTGTGCACAGAATAGAGGCACCAAAAGTGTTTGTCCCTGCTAGTTGGGAATGCACTTCAGTGGACAGAAAGATCCAATGGCCCAGAGCCCACAGCCCACAGCCCAGGTCTGCTGGGCCCTGCTGCTGTCCGACCCTTGGATAGAAACCACAACATAGCCCACAAACACAAAGGGCTCCCACAAATTCAAGCTAATGAATTCAAGCTAAGGATGTGGTGGTGTACGCCTGTTATCCCATCCCTCAGGAGGCAGAGACAGGAGGATCATTGCAAGTTCAAGGCCAGCCTGGGCCACATAGAGAGTTCCAAGATAGCCAGTGCTACTTAGTGAGACTCTGTTTCAAAACAAATTAACCAACCAGCCAACCAATGGACCAAATCATATGGCGATAACCGCATGTTTGGGTCAGCAATGCGCAGTCTACACCACCGGGTCTCACGGAGTGGTAACAAAGCTGAAAACGTCTGTCATCTTATTATGTCCCAGTCATCAAAGCACGGGGCAGTACTTACATATCCGTGGCAATGGTGGATTGTGTGCTCCTCCTACTTATCTACTGAAGAGGAGCATTCCGTGGTATCCCAGCAGCAACCTAGAAATCTTGTGTTTATCACATCTCTTTTGCAGAACAGTCTGGCCACATCAAGCAGTTAAGCCTATAGCATCCCTAGGTTTGTATAAACACACTCTATGATGTTCGTAAAGTGATGAAATCACCTAGCAAAACTTATGTCCTAGTGTTTCCTCGTAACACAATGCACAATTGCAATTGTATCAGTAGTGAATGTGTGCAGACTGTCTTCAAGAAGTTATTTCACTTCCATGATCTGCCTCCTAGTCTCAGGAGTCCTCCACGGTGAGTTCAGTGATGAGTATTGATGTGTCAGAACTGGGAGGATACACTCCGGAATCTCCCTGGGCTTCAACCCCCATCTCTGCCCACTCCTCGCTGTGTAACCCTTGGTGAACTATTTACCCCCTCTGAGACCCGATATTCCCCAAGCAAAATGGATGGTGTGACAGTAGTGCCTTCTTTATTAACAATATGCATTGGTTATCAGGAGAGTTAACTAAGCTGCCAGGTAGAAAATGTTCCAACAGGGCCAAGAAGAGTTGTTGGCATGTAGAAAGCAGCCATCAAAACCACGATCTTGCACCGGACCACAACTGACATTTGAAAGAACCAAAATTCAAAGCCAGAATGGGAGATCCAAAGACACAAGTTGCCTGACAGCCTTTTCTTTGGCTTCTTCCCAAGGATCAGTGTAGACTCTTTCCAGGACAAAAGGGCTCCAGTTTGGGTAAAAATTCTATAAACTACACACACATGAATTAGTGAGAAACACAAATGTATTAACCTGGATGTGTTTTGTCATTTGCATGCCAAGTCACTGAGGCTTCTGTGTGCTTTGAACTCTTCCCAGTGAAGACAGCTACACTCATGCATTCCAACACCAATTGTGTGCCTAGCTGAGCCAACTTGAGGATCCTAGAACAGGAGGACATGAGGTGTGGGAGGGGACAGACTTAGACGCCACTGTCACGGGTTTAGAGAAGCGCCACAGGAATGTAGCCACCCTCCTAGACCCTGCTGCTCCCAGTGCTGTGAATAGATCACTCAGCCCTCTAAGCCTCAGCTTACTCATCTCAGGAATGGGAAGGGTTGTTGGCCTGGCAGATAGAACACTCCCTCTCATTTCATGCTAGATGGTTTGATGGGTTCCACTGGAGGGACTGGGCACCACAGGAGCACAGGAAGTGGCATTTCAGCCTGGCCACAAAAGATCCTTGTTCTTTATAAATTACCTGGTGTGTCAGTTACTTTTGTGTTGCCATGACCAAAACAACTTCCAATAAATGGACAATGAGTCTTGAACATGAAAAACTGGTTTGCTTAGGGAAAAGCTGAAGGGTTGAGGGAAGGAGGGATATAGGAGGAGGCAAGTCATGGGCAGCCTGAATGCCACCCTTGAACAAGGCTCATTCTTGAAAGGTGAGCTTGCCCTATAGGACTGTGCCCAAATCAGCTGTGCTGACTGACGGAAAAACAAGCATTCTTGCAGTGTCCATACCTACTGAAAGCACCCGAGTCTCAGCTTCCTATGACACTTCATTTGTCTTCATAGCCGTTACCACTGCTCGACACCGTGTTACACATTGCATTGTTAGCTGCTGTTTTTCACAATTCCCAGCAGACTGTGAATACCACAAGGTCTCTGCCTATGCTGTTTGTTCTGGAAGCCCCAGTGCCTAGACAATGGCTTCCTCAATACTTGTTGTGTGAGCCACTGTTTTGTACATATGATAGGCACAGATATATCCAGAAGCTCCTATAGGCACAGACTTCCTGTTTGTGGGTACAAGAGAACCTGGCTAGAAGAGGGGTCACTGTGGGGGAGAAGGACTGAGGCCTGGGTGGCAGCAGAGTGAGGCAATGAGGAAGAAGGAAGAACCATCGTGACAACTCAGGGCTGTGAGTGTGGGAGACTTTGGGGCCTTAGAGAGCCCGAGTGACTAGCCGTGCTGAAGCTCCCACCTCTGGCAGTGCCGGCACGCCTCTCCATGGTGGAGGAGGCATCACCCGTCTCACTGGGCAGCTGGCAGAAAGGGGTGACACAGGTCATGTGAAGCACTGGGCCTGCCCTGCAGCCACAGCTGTAACAAACCTCAGCTATTTACCATGATCAGCTGTCACCTGATGCCTATTTGGCTGGAACCAGATGGCAAAGGTGTATGGCTGGTGACCCAGAGTGGAAATAGAGTCACACCAAAAAAAGTTAGGGTAATGCCAAGGTTGACATTTGTGCAACACATTGTGCACTGAAAACCAAATGGTTTGGGTTTGGACATGTTTCAGCAAACTCACGCTGAAACTGACTCCCAATGTGGAAACACTGGGGGATGGGTTCTATGTCTTTCTCTAGCAACTACACTAGTTCTCTCAAGAACTAGCCGTTATTAAGTGAGCCTGACATTTCCCTTTTTTTTTTCTTGAACACACATTCTTGCCACAGCCACACATGCCTATTTTCCCTTTCTGTTTCTCCGCCATGATGTGACACAGCACAAGTCCCTTGCCAGTAGATGAACAGATGGGGGAGGGGCCTGTGCTGTTAGATCTCCAGAACCATGAGTCAAAAGAAGCTTTGTTCGTTCTAAAGTTCCTGGTATGTCAGTTACTTTTGTGTTGCTGTGACCAAAACAATTGACAAACAATTTAAGGGAGAAAAGCTTATTTGGGCTTATGGGCTCAGAGGGCCTCAGTCTGTCATGGTGGGAAAGACTTGGCAGAGCTCATGGCAGTAACAGCATGTGGCAGAGCTCCTCCGATGGTGGCTGACCAGGAGCAGGCTAGTGCTGGGGATGGTTATAACCTTCAACGGCCCATCTCTAGTGATCTACTTCTACCAACCAGACCCCATCTTCTAAAGGCTCTGCAGCCCTCAGAATAATGGAACATTTCATATTCAGACCATAACATCCGATCTAAAATATTTGCTATGGCAATATAAAACGGACTAGGATGAATGGCATGAATCATTTATTGCAGAAGAAGCAGAGAGCTGGACAGAACCCCATCAGAGAGCCCCTTAGCAGTGAAGCCTCCAAAAACGCACAGAGCTGAGGGGCTTGTGGCTGGCTGCAGGGAGACATTGCGGGGGCCGTGCTCCATCTCTGCATATGGGGCGGTTACCTAGTGAAAAGCGAAGGGGACAGAGGTCACGGACAGAGCCCATGACTGGCCTTCCTGCCCCAGAGGAGTCCCTTGACTGAGGAAAACATGGATAGGAGATGGGGTTGGGATTGTGGTGCTAGAGAAAATATTTCCCCACTTGGAAAGGGTCCCTGAAGGAAGAGAGCAGGTGGAGAATGGGGTCCACAAGCGTTTTGCTCACAGCCCACTGCCTGGCTGTCATCTGGAGGCCTTTTTGGTTGCACAGCTGCTGCCAGAGACTTTGGCAAGGGGGTCCTTGAGTTCGCTGCCACAGGCGCCTTTGGTCTTGACCTCCAGGGCCAGAGGTCTGTAGTTGTAACCGCTCAAGGCACCAAAGCCCACATTGAAGCCAGCACCTCCTGGTCCCGCATTGGTACTGCTAATGACAGCTGAAAGAGGAGACAGAAGACCCCAGCCCCGGTCAGCTTACACCCTGGTCAGAGCCCTCTGTGGGCACCTGGGCACTCCCTTAGCTAGCTCTTTCTTTTAGTTTACTAAGAAATTTTTGTGAATACAAATCGTATGTGGCTTCATTTTGTCTGTTAGCCCCAAACACTCAACGTGTTGCATGAGTCCTGGGTCTACCTATCAGTATAAGACTTTAAGCTCCTAGCAAACAGGGCTCTCAGGGACTGTCCTAATGGTTAGAACCAAATGAAGACAGGCACTTCACAGAGGTATCCATGCTGCTGATGCAGAAGGGGCTGCTGGGAATATCCCTGTCCCCCACATACAGCACGTCTCCAGCATTCTCTCTGGAATTTAAGGTCTGGAGAAAGTTGTTTCCGCGGCTTTCTCAGCAGCGTTGGAGTTCTTCAGTCCCTCTTCCTCTGATCCAAGGCCTTTATTGTGGTCCAACCTCCACAGGGAGAATGTATTCATCAAGCATGATGTGCAGCACTGTTGGAGTACGCACTGCTGGGTATCTGGATCTTTCTATAAGTTGCTCTTTTGTATTTCATGATATTATTATTCTCCACTAATTGCTTCTTTTGGTTACTAAAGCCAGATCTCTCTTTCTATCCCTAACCCCCATCTCATCCCCAGCTTCATTGTGATTCCAATTTCTCTTTTGTGTCATAGAATTAGAGCTACTTGGGCTTCTGATGAGGTAACCAAGGACAGATCAAGATGTACAGGTACTTACAGATGCTCACAGAATTTGGACATTCACCAGACATTCTACAGAGAGAGAATAAACAGGTTAAGTCCACCATAAACAATCACCCAGCCTACCTAGAGAGTCGCGTCTGGGAATGTCTCTCCTTTCAGAACAAATCCCAGCCCCCTCTTTGCCCCCTTCCTTCCCATTCCCATGGAACTTCTGAAGAGAACGCTGCTGCAGGGAGCCAGTCTACACTAAGGCTCTGTGAGTACCTGTTACACAGAAGTCTGACCCATCCTGTCAAGGCTCAAAGTAAGACAAATGAGCACACATCCTCGCTGAACCCAAGGCTTTGCTAGAGTGGTTTTGAACATGGATGGCTCTCGGAGGCCATCCTGCCCCTCTCCCTCACCATGAAGAGCTTGGGGATACTCCTCAAACACGGTGGCACAGTCCCTTAAGGATTTTTACAACTCGGTCCTTCTTGCCGTTTCATTTGTGCCTACCCTAACCCAAGGCCAGCACATTGCTGTAAGATTGTACTTCCATGGGGCCTGAGCAGAACTGAACTGCCTTTGGTCTGCCTATTAAAGCACAGAGAAAACTTTCCAGATAAAAGCCCCTCACCTGCTCTCCTCACTCTCCAGAAGTTTGCGGTACGTTGCGATCTCCACGTCCAGTGCCAGCTTGACGTTCATCAGCTCCTGATGCTCACGCAGCATGCGGGCCAGCTCCTCTTTGGCTTGCTGCAGGGCACCCTCCAGCTGGTCCAGCTTGGTCCGGGCATCCTTGAGGGCACAGTCACCTTGCTGCTCAGCATCCGCAATAGCTGTCTCTAGGCTGGAGCACTGAGGGGCAAAAGATTTGGTACTTTGAAGTCTGAGATCCTGCTTGGACAGCCCCCTCTCCTGATTCTGACTGGTAGCAAATACTTTGGGATCCTACTGGTTGGTCCAACTTTGGACATCACTAGAGATGAGTCTATCCTTTACCTGACTCCAGGCACTGTCCCTTCCCACTCATGCCTCAGCATCTAAAAATAGAAGTCTTGAGAGAAAAGAGTGGAAGGGCACAGAGAAGATGGGTTACACGGGTATGTGCCTCTGACCTTGCCCCACATTATCTGAAGCATCAAGTATCAGACTCTAAACACAACCTTGAAGAAGACTCACTATAACTAGACTTCAACAGTTCTTTACTGCATAGCCTGTCTCAGGAGCGCCTATAAATTGTGAGGGGTAGGAGTGGGAGAAAGAGAGGCTGATAAAGTAAAAAAAAACTCTGAATCTGGCCCCTCAAATCCCACAGAGACTCATACTAAAAGTCCAGAACAGGCTTCAAAGATGCTTCTTCATGACTAGCAGGCTTTACAGGTGACAAATAACTACAGAAAGGTAGGATCATGCAACCTGATGGGGGACAGTACAGGTGGGGTGGTGGGAGGGAACTCCGGTGCTTCTCGATTCTTTTAGTTTGGACGTATTTTGTCACTCAGTTAAGGCTTTGGAGGGATCTAAGTTCCAGCTTTTGAGGTACCCCTTCCTGTGGAAGTTTGCCTCACAGTGAAGAAAGCAACCACTGATTCCGACAGCCAATGGATTTCTAGAAGTTCTCCAGCTGTCAACTATTCCTCTGCTAGGCAGCCCCCAGATCTGCCAATATCCACAGCCTTTAGGTGAGTGTCCTGAAGGAGACCTCTACAACCAAGTTGCCTGACCGTGGAAAACCATGGCTCACCCTCAGAACTGAGGAGGCCTAGTCATGCAAGAAGATGACAACCAACTGTCACCCAAATCCAATTGCACTGTCCTCTGCTGTTTTTTTACTGACCAAAAAATCTCAGGGTGAACTGGGGATGCCAGAAGCTTGGGTCTTGTGAATATCATGAGTTATAGGGATACGAGATTAGAGCATCATTCCAAACATTGCATAAACTGTGGGGACCCCAAATGCCAAGAGACTCGCTTTGTCAAGCAATTAGCTGCTTCTTTGTCGTAAGAGATAAGGATAAGAAGAAAGCCCCTTGGCTGGGAGCCTCAGGGGCCACGATGTGCTGTGCTGAGTAGAACGTTCAACCTTTCCACATGCAGCCTGGTCCACCCCTACCTGATGAAGACTGTCATGTGCAGTCTGGTGCCTGGTTAAAGCCCATTCCCCGATTCACTGCGTCAACCCACCTGTTTCTTCACATTCCCTATCTCTGAGTGGATCCTCTGGATCAGCCTGTTGATCTCTGTGATCTCGGCCTTGGTGAGCTTGAGGTCATCTCCATGCTGGCCTGCTGTGGCCTGAAGCTCCTGGATCTGAGGTCAGATGAGAGGAGTACAGGGTAGTTAAGGATTCACCCACTTAGGAGGGCTCAGCAGCAGCACAGGGCGGAGTACTGATCACATGTTCTCTCATTGAAGCAGTGTAAGAGCCAGCAAAGGGCGGGGGGGGGAGGCAAGAGTGGCAGGAAAGAGCAGCAACCCTTTCTCCCGGAGGGAAAGACCCCGCCCCAGGTCAGCAGGATCCTTGGTTCTCAAACAAGAGAGCTGGCTGTAGCTTGAATTTTCTGTCCTCATTTTGCCAAATTAGAAACAAGAAAAGCTGAGATGTGTGGATTTCAAACAGAGACTTTGTCAGAGTCTTATGAAGGTTGTGGCTGATACATCTCATCTGTCACTCAGAGGCCATGGTAAGGGAAGGCCTAAATCTTTATTGTAATGTATGTTAAGACTGAGATTGATTTCCCTGGACCACAGGTAGGCATTTCTATGAGGCCCAACGCCAAAACAAAAGGCGTGTTCACTAGAGCTGCGTACATGCACAGGCACACATGCACACATGCATAACAGCACAACAGCCGTGGTAGCTGGGCCTCTGCGTACCTGGCACCCAGCTCACCTTGCACTGGTACACGTTCTCAGTCTCAGCCTTGCTTCTCACAGCAATGTCCTCATACTGCGCTCGGACCTCGTTGAGGATGCTGTCCAGGTCCAGCTGCCGGTTATTGTCCATGGACAGGATGACGGATGTGTCGCTGATATGTGACTGCATCTGAGAAATTTCCTGGGGACAAAGGGGAAAGGGAATCAGTTAGGGGGTCCCCATGAGGACATCGCTTCTCCTGACCATTCCTGGGCAAATCCTCACTGCCCCTTCCCACCCTTCCTCAGCATTTGAACTCTGCCTTAGCCACTGGGGCTGCCAGGAATGAAAATGGCTGCCTTGAGCTTCAGCCCTAAGTGGTGGCACTCCGCTCCCTACCTGCACTCAGGTCCCTCCTGCCCTTCTAGTCTCTTCCACAAGTTCAGCAATGACATCCTTTGCCCAGAATCATTTCCCAAACTCCAGATGGAACTCAGAGGTCTCATGGGGAGTCACCCCTCCCTTTCCCTTCCCTGGCTTCCTCTCTCCAGAGACCTTCTCTGAAGGCCCAGGCAGGGTTTCTACACCTTCCTCTACTCCCCCAAAGCTCCTCCACATGCTGTTTACCCTGCCAGGCCTGGAGGACAGGGACCACTTGCTTTCCGTCATGGTTTCAAAGCCTGACTCCTTGTTCGGCACCCAGTAGGATCTCAGTCAATGTCAGCTACACCAGGTCAAAAGGCTTCTCCCTCCCAACCTTTAAAATCAGCTATATAAGAGAGGCCAGTGAAGTCCTTACCCCTTCATAGAGAACCTTGAAGAATTTGATGTCATCTGTCAAGGAGTCCACCTTGGCCTGGAGCTCAACCTTATTCATGTAAGCAGCATCCACATCCTGGGGCACATGTGATGGTCAGGCTGTCCAGAAGGGCTGGCTGCTTTCCCCGCCCTGCCCACCCTGCCCTCCTTGTCACAGCAAGCAGAGGAGGCTCCTTAACTCTCTCCATTCCCCTTGCCTCATGCTTCAAGAAAGGCCCAGTCTCTGAGCATAAACTGGCCCACGTAAGCTCAGTGGCCACACCAGAAATGCAGCACAATGCTGGGATCTGAGCTGCATACTAAGCTGGATGGTTCTGGGAGCAGCATGTATCCCAGGCAAGGAACTTTAGAGGAAGAAGATGAGGAATGCATCTGCCCAAGAAATCGAGTGGCCCAGAAGGTCCCTTCCCTTGTCCTGTGCACATCACTGTGGCAGATGTTGGGAACCCTCTAAGCTTCTTCCTGCTCCAACACCCCGCTCTTACCTTCTTCAGCACCACGAACTCATTCTCAGCAGCAGTGCGTCTGTTAATCTCCACCTCGTACCTGTTAAGAGAAAGCACCACTTGCCAATGGCACAGTTCCATTCTGCAGACTCTCACGGAGTGATCACCTCTGCATCACAGCTGTGGGGGTAAGTTGTTTACGCCCTGGGCAAACAGACTTCCCCAGGAAGATGTGGGAAAGCACAGGCTGAAAGAGTTTTTTTTATATATATCTTAAACTATATGTGTCTTATGCATGCTTCTATTTCAGGTGAAGCAAGGTCTTTGAAACAGTATTTGGGAGCAGGAGAGGTGGCTTGGTGGTTAAGATCCTCTTGCAGAGGATCCAGGTTTGGTTCCCAGCACCTACATGGTGACTAACAACCATCTGTAACTCCAGTTCCTAGGGATCCAACACTCTTTTCTGGCCTGTACAGGCATTGCACACACAGGTGTGCTTACATACATGCGAGCAAAACACTCAAACACAATAATTAATCAATCAATCAATTAATTAATTAATTAATTGTGTTTGGATGGGACCAGCATGTTTTTCAGATGGACATATTGTAGACTGGATATATTGTAGATTGGAGAGGAAGGATTATTGATTTTTTATTTAAAGAGCTTACTTCTTCCATTCCTTACTATTAATTTACAGGACATTTATGAAAATAAAAATTTAACATTGATAAGAAACACTTCATGCTAAATGGAGAAGTAAAGTGTACTCTACATAGACATGAAGAAGTGTTCAGTCTTAAGAGAGTCTGCAAAATGGCATGATGAATGTCATTTTGGACGAACCCAGAGGACACTACCCAAGTTAAATACACCAGTCAAAAATAGTCAAATATATATTATTCCTCCATAAGAGGTTCTTAAGTTAGATAAAATTATAAAGACAGAAAGTATAATGGTGGTTGCCAGGGACTTGGAAGAGGGGGTAAAGGGAGAGTGACTGTTTAATGGGTAAGAGTTTCAATTTGACAAGATGAAAAGTTGTAGAGAAGGCTGATGGTGATGACTGCATGTTACAAGTGTTTTTACCACCACTGGACTGTACACTTGAAATAGTTACATTTTATATTACATGTATTTCATCACAATAAGAAATAGGGGAAACTAATGCTTGAAAATAATTTCCCCCTCATATACTAAAATATAAGCAATACATTCCAGCTCGTCACACAGCCCTAAGACATGCTACTAGCAGTCCCTTCACCTAGAACATACTCTTGAATGGATGAAGCAGAAGCAATATGAGTTAGTAAAGTGTGTTATTTAAAATGTGACTGAGGCTGGGCGTGGAGATACATGCCTTTAATCCCAGCAGTTAGAAGGCAGAAGCAAGCAGATCTCTATGACTTCAAGGCCTGCCTGGTCTATCTACACAGTAAGTTCCAGGTCAGCCAGGGCTGCATAGTGAGACCTTGTCTCAAAACAAAATAAAGCTCAGTGATAGAATGCTTGCCCAGCAGGCATGAGGGATAAGTAACAATAAAAGGCCTTTAGAAGAAGTCCTATGGAAGCCAACCACTACAGAGGATTCTTAAAGTATATACATATACACTGTTTTAAAAGATTAAAAGGAGTTACCTTATAACGGGGGACATTAACCCTACCAGACAACATAGGCTGGCAAAGTAAAAGTGCAATATCAGGAATGGATTCCCTCTTTTTAAAAAAATATTTTATTTATTATCTTTATTTTATTCCCCAGGTGTCTGGGGTGCCAAGACAAGGAATGGGACAGGACTCAGGCTAGGAGGAGAGACCTGCGGGGGAGATAGGAGGTTGAATGAGGCTGGGGGAGTCAAGGCACAGACGGTGCGATCAACTTATCCCAGAGAGAGAGGCCTGCGGGTCCTAAAAAAGAGATTTTAAAGAATTAAAAAAATAATGATTTTGATGAGTCTTCTATTTCACATTTTTACTTTTTACTTTTTTTTGTGGTCTTTTTGAGACAGGGTCTCTCTGTAGCCCCAGCTGTCCTGGAACTCACTAAGTAGACCAGGCTGGCCTTGAACTCACAAACTCACAGAGATCCGCTTGCCTCTGCCTCCCGAGTACTGGGATTAAAGGCGTGCACCACCACGCCTGGCAAGAGCAAAAATCAGATGGCTTCAGGTTGTTTGTGAGGGAAGTTCAAGAGACTCCGAAAATGACACAAGATATTGCCACAGCCATGGCTGCCTCCCAGATCTTGAAGGTAAGACCCTATTGCTCAGACAGGACACACTTTGGACATAGGACTTGAAGCAATCGATCTGGAAGCCTCCTCCCTGAAAACTAGCTCTCACAGTATCAGCGGATACTATGCAAACTGCCAAAGGAGAAAACCAATCAACGATCCCATCCAGCTATAAAGTCTACAAACTACAACAATGATCAGACCAGCAAACACTCTACATTGGTGCAGTAGTGGCACTTTTACCTTGAAGGTAATCCACAGCTGTCTACTTGGACTAATGGCCCTCTCAATGGTAAGGAACTCATGTGCTACTGTAAACATAGCACAGACCCTTGAGAAAATCCTACTTTTGTCACATCCCTACACCAATGTAATTTCTTACTATATTCTGAACACATTCCCTTATATTTACAGAAGTGTACCTCTCAACACTAATTAAACAAGGCTCTTTTTGCAACAGATGAACTCCTCACAACAGTGGTGACAGCACACACAAGACCCAGGTAAGCTCAAGTCAGACAAAACCCCGCATAAACACAGGGAAATGGGTAAGAAGCTCCAACCTTCCTGAACAACTGTTGACAACCAAGGGCTGCTGGAAGCGGGAGAGTGAGTCTCGTTTAAGGACCAGACTCTTAGTAGCTTAACCAGGTTCTAGGGATGGATCTTTGGGATGAACCACACCTAAGGGCATTTGGGCTCTATAGGCCTTTACATACGTGTATATAATAGAGTACATGGAATTGGGTGAAGGGTAGTAAGGGAGTGCAGACAAGGGAGGGGATCTAAATATGATCAAAATACATTGTATAAAATAAAAGGTTTTACAAAAAACAGTAAGTAAATAAAATGTGACTGGGGCTTGGGGCTGTAGCTCAGTGAGAGAGCACTTGCCTAGCGTGAGTGAGGCACTAGGTTCACACCCAGTACTGCTAAATAAATAAACAAATAAATAAAAAGTAAATATGCCTGGAATGTTTTCTGAGACTGCCACATTCTTCTAACGATACTAGATAAACACAGAGAAAACAATTCATTTTGTGTGTAACTCAGAAGGTAATTAAAAGCTTTCAGATCACATTATCTAATGAAATATTTATTCCTATAGTAGTCTTTATCTTATATTACTTGACAAATATTTAATCATTTCTACCTCCTCTCAATAAAAATTAAAACATGTGCTCATGAGATGTCATAAGAGATGCACACAGACACTCTCCCCCCCAAAACAAGAAGATCCATAGATGGGAGGGGCTGGTGATAAAAATAATTTTTAAATAATCATAATAAATACAAGTAATATTTCTTTTTCTCCTTGCTACATACCCAACAGCATGCTAAACATTTCATTATGTCAATTAATTCCCACAAAAGTTCTAATAAAATCCATTCTGTTATCCTGTGAGATACATTCTGTTGTCCTGATTTTACAGATGAGACAAAAGACATTAGTAAACTTGACCATGGTCACACAGCTAGTTAATAGTGAAGGGGAGATTCACATTCAGCACTCCAGACGCTGGACAGGCAGCACATGCTGCTGTACTGTGCTTTGATTCTTTTAAGATCTACAGTACACTGCTGTCCACCATTTTCCTCTCAGCAGCTCTTTTAAGTACTGAGGCAGCTATCAGCATTTGATTTTATAGATACTATAATGGCACTGCAGTTCACAGTGGATCAAAAGGCTCAGCTATGTGTAGGAAACCAGGATGCCAGGCCCTAGGGTGAGATGAGCCTAAAACTTTTAAGTCCAGGCTGCATTCTCTGCTAAAGGGAGGGGTGCTGGGAACAGTGGCTCTGATAATCCCTGTCCTGCAGAACACTGCGAGACTGGCAGGAGGAAGCGGCCTGGTCATAACTGCAGACTCCTTACCGTGTGGGAAAGCATCTTGGTCAACAACCCTTAGCTCATCTCCTTGTCCTGAACAAATAACTCAGCTATCCCTGGCTAAGAGATTAGGCCAGGTTAAAGGTTTACTCCCGAGCTAAAAGCTAGAAGTTCACCATGCTTTTAAGTCTAAGAAAGAAAACACTGTGGCCAATAAATTACCAGATGGGCATTGATAACCTTGAGTAAAAGTTTAAGCATCCTTCTGGCGCCAACTAACAGACTATATGTCCTGTTTCTTTGTGCCCTAAATCTTTGTGTGTGACTGCCATCGCCCACGTGACTGCCAGTTTCTTGGGATGTATAAAAACCATCTGAATTTTGTAATAAACAGCTTGTTGAAAAGATCCAAGTCCCAGGGTCCAAGATTCTGTCACTGATCGGTGTCGCCATCCTTCACAAGACTGAGGCTCCAAGTGTGAGCAAGGCATACTTGAGTCACCCAATGGCTAGAGTCACAGTAGTAATTCAGGCTTTTACTCTCTCGGAAGCCTAGAAACAGTACAGCCCCACATACCTCTGCCCTGGGCCTCTGAACTGTGCCTGGAGACCCTCTTCTGCAGACCTTGCTCAGATCACCTGAGCTCCAGCCCCATCTTAATTCCACTGGCATCAGTTTGCACTGTACTCATTGCAACTGTCTTAAAAGTCTTTCTTTAAGCCTGTGCTCACAATCTCTCTGTGGTCAAGGCTATCACCTGCTCCATTGGATGGTCTCTACAGAGTTCAGGCTGGGCTTCTCCTTGGAGGGGACTTCAGGCTAGGAGTGATCAGAAAGATTGACTGTGGAGCAAGAGAAATAACTCATCTGTGACCATCTCCACCCCTGGAATTGAGAAAGAAGTCCTATCCCTAGAGAGCTGGCACTTAGAAGCAAATTTTCCAAATACCGAGGCTAGACACCTTACTCTCAATCTAATTTCAAAGACATTCTCAATATTCTCTTCAAAGCCAGGATTTTATAGTGCAGATACATTTCAATACAAAGCAAATTTTAAAATTCTTTTTTGTGGCTGAGTGTGGTGACACATGCCTTTAATCCTAGCACTTGGGAGGCAGAGGCAGGTGGATCTCTGTGAGTTCGAGGCCAGCCTGGTTTATTTATATAGCGAGTTCCAGGACAGTTGGGGCTACAAGAAGACACGGTCTCAAAAAAAATATTCATTTTTGCTTAGTTTTGAAATTTGTTCCAGGATTTGTATGGTGTCTCACTTTCTGGGAATCACCATAGAAAAAGTCACTCGGGGGGAACTACAAAGCCATTTGGGCCAACCAACTGGTTTTTGGTTAATTCTCCTTGCTCCTATTCTTCCAATTCCAATTCTAGAAACTGAAATATCCTGGACAACTAAAGTACACCTCTGAGTATACCTATAGTCTCCCTGTCTCCCATTCTAAGTGTCTCTGCCTATGGAACAATGGTCTCGGAAAAGAATCAAAGGCACAGTACAGCATTGGCTTGACACTGAATCCATCTGCCATCGCTCTCCAGTGGCACTTTGTCTGCCTTCCACTCACCTCTTCTTGCAATCCTCCACCACTTCCCGCATGTTCCTCAGCTCCGAGTCCAACCTCACCCTGTCCCCGGACAGAATCTCCAGCTGCTTCTGCAGACTGCTGACATAGCTTTCATGAATGGGTTCCAGGCTCCTCTTGCTGTTGCTCTGGTCCAGCTGCTGCAGCAGCTCCCACTTGGTCTCCAGCACCTGGTTCTGCTGCTCTAGGAAGCGCACCTAGAACCCAAAGGTAGTTAGGGCCCACAGTCCCCATGCTGTTGCCTCTTAACAGCGGGACACACAGGAATAAGGCTCATCCGAGGGTAGACTCAGCCAGGGGCACTGTATCTGCATCTTCAAGGTAAGGCACACTCTAAAAGAAATCCAAGCGCCAAACTTAGGCAGTGGTGTCATCTGCCTCTGTCTTGTGAGTTTTCATGTGACTGGGGCAGCTTCTCTTACTGGAGAAGCTGGGAATTGAGAAGTAGGGAAGGGCACTCTGGGCAGGTGTGGGAGGTGGGGGTGGGGAGGGTTGTGTGCTCCTTTTCTCATGGAGCTTCCAGTGCTCTTGGTTGGTTTTTGGTTTTGTTCAAAGTGGATTCTCACACATTTCAGGGTTCCCTCCATTTCAGGTTCTGAGCTTAGGGACAGAAAGAAGTATACTTGGTACAGGAGACAGAGGAAGAGATGTCAACTGTTCTGTCAACTTGGGCTCATTCTTATCTATGCCTTAGTTCCTTCACGTCAAAGGCAGAATGATAACACAACCAGAGGTCGTGAACTGGTGGAAGAGTCACTGGGGCAGCAGCAGGTATGAGAAGTAATGTCTCCATCCTTCCTAGCATCTTCACAGTCAAGGTCTGCTACCTAGGTCTAGACAAGAGAAGCCCATTTCTTGTCCCCTCCCCATTCACTAGTGTCATTCCAGAGACACCTTCCCTGTTACCGTTTCTGAACACACTGCCCCCAACCCACGGAGGAACCTTGAAAAGGCTTCCTTCCAAAGTTCCTCCCCCTGTCCCCCAGCCTGACTTACAGTTTTCTGGCCCATTTCTCTCCCTGGCTCTGGACATCTGGGTACACACCTACCCCCTTCCCTCCTTTTACTCCCTTCCACATTTGCCAAGTTCTGTGGCATTCTTGGCCTGCGTCCCTCTAGTGCCCCTGTCCTGGATGTGGGTCTCCATCTTCTTGTCTAACACTATAGGCCCTCAAAGGACCCTTTCCACGGGTCTCCTGTCACAGGCTTCTCTTCCTTTGCAGACTCTTGTCCCACAAGGAAGGATGCGGTTCCCTTTCATTGGGAGGATGTGTCAGGCACTGTCCTATGCGCTCTGAGCATTTCTCTCGGTTCCTGTGACTACTCACTAGGGTAAGATCCATTATTGTGCCCCAGCAAACAGAAGCGGAAGGGGAAGCTCACCCTAGTTTCCACCAGCTCATTAGTGGCAGAGCCAGTATAGTGGCCCCTGGACCACAAATGCAGGACTCGCAGAGGCCAGAGGACCCACCTTATCAATGAAGTTGGCGAACTTGTTGTTCAGCGCCTTGATCTGCTCCCGCTCCTGGGCGCGCACCTTCTGGATCTCCGGGTCCAGCTCCACATTGAGTGGGGCCAGGAGGCTCTGGTTGACGACGACCTGGGGGATGCCGCCCGGCGGGCACACAGACGGGCACGTGGGCCCCAGCCCCGCGCTGCCAAAAACGGTGCCCACGAAGCCACCGGGACGCCCGCCGCCCGCGCCCCCGTGGCCCAGCGCGAAGCCTCCACTCCGCCCCGCAGAGCTCAGCGCCGGCCGCCGACCGCCCCCCACGCAGAACAGACTCCGGCTGCCGAAGGCAGCGCCTTTGACCCCGGCCCGAAACGAGGCGTGGCTGCCGCTGAGCCGGCCGGAGATGACCGCGGAGCAGCCGCTGAAACCCAGGCGCTCGGCGCCGGGGTAGAGGGTCAACTGACGGCTCATGGCTGTGGACGACCAGCGGGCTGCAGGCGGTGGGCGGCGGGCGGGCCTGGGGAGCGGACGCAGCTGCACTCCAGTCTCCGCTGGCCGCTTAAATAGTCCGGCCTGGGAGGGCAGAAAGGAGTCAGCTAATGTGTATGTCGGAAACCACTTTTAGGCCCCTGGGGTCCTCTTGGGTCCTTCATTTAGGAGATTATTCACTTGCCGAGATTTTTGTCTCGTCCACTTGAACTGGCCACGAGTCCCCTATAAAATGGCCCGGAACCCTACATTTTCTGTGCTCACGTCCTGCATTATAATAATTTTACCACCTTATCTCGTATGCTTCCCTCCAATTAATGCAGGTCATCACTACCAAGATCTTCAGTGGAAAATTCCAGTAGGTCTGGCCTGTGGGGGCGGGGGGAGAGGTCACCAAGTGGAACAGACTGTCTGGCTGGTTCGGCTTCAGCCCGGGATAAACTTCTCTCCCTACTCCCCCAGGGCTCAGAGCAGGCCTCCGCACCCGGGACATTCCGGATGCCTTTGAAAGAGACTGTGCCTAAGACAGGGCTTGGACCTGTCTCTAGTTGTGCCCTTGAGCCTGGGCTCCTCTTGAAGCTTTTTGGGGTGGTCAGATGGTCCCTGGGGGCAACTGACACAGCCTCCACCCAGCCGATCACAGGGTATAATAACAGCCAAGCATTTTGCCCACGTCGTATAGTGTGATGTAGGTATTAGGAGTGGTGAAGATGAGGCGCCAGGCACAGATGGACAGATAGAGAAGCCTGGGGTGTCAGCATGGAGATGAGGTGGGCTCTCCGTGCTGCCAGAGAGGGTCCTGGGGACCAGCAAGCCCTTCAAGAATCTCCGGACATGCTTTTTATTTTTCTATGAAATTCCTGTCCCCACACCCCATAGATTTTGCCTGTTTTTTTTTTTTTTTTTCCCCAGTAACAACAGAAAAAAAGTTTTCAGTTCTAGCCATTAAGAACAGAAAAGCAAGAAAGGGATTTGAGTTGAAGAGGAGAACCCTTTCACAGCATTGGTGAATAAAGAGAATCTTTGAAGTGACCTTTTTTTCTGGAAACTAAGATGCAGACACATCTATCCCTTTGGGATCAGGCTTGGGGAACAGGTTAAATGGTCTTATCTTCCCATGAGGGCTCTATTGCTGGATGAATCAGGAGCTCCTCACTCCTGCCACCACCTTTATTACAGATGATGGAGAGGCAGAAGTGACACATGTGGCTTCAGAGGTATTTGATGTGTGGGAACGTGGAAAGATCAAAGGTGACTGAGGCCTGGGAGGAGGGGTTTTTCTGGCACCTTCCTCTGACAGCATCTTGCTGTGACACAACAGGCTCTGTACCATTTGTTTTGGGGGGGGGGTGGATTAGTAGACCAAGTCAGGAATATCTCCCTTCAAAACCAAAGCTCTTCAGCAGAAGATGGATGAAAACCATTTGGGACTTGAAAGCATTACTTAAACTGAATCTCTTTTGTCCTGGAACATCAGTTCTTAGGAAAGTAATAGGTATCGTGTGAGAAAAGTGTGAAGATTGGATTCTGAGTGTTTTTAATGTTAAGCAGATGTCTGATTGCAAGACTATTAATTCGCTTAGTGACAAAGGACTTTTAGAGCAGTGAAATGACTCTGTGTGATGCTATGATAGTGGATACATGTTATTATGCATTTGTCCAAACCCATAAAGTGCCCAACACCAAGCTGGAGAGAGTACTCAGTGGGTAAAGTGTTTGCCACACAAGCATGAGGGCTGGAGTTTGGATTCCCAACACTCAAGCAAATTTGGAATGGGCATAGTGGCCCATGCGTAGTGGAAAGCAGAGATACAGAATCCCCAGTGCAAGCTGACTAGCTACGCTAGCCTAATCAGTGAGCTCTGGGTTCAATTGAGAGACCTGCCTCAATATATAAGGTAGAGAGCAATTCAAGAAGACATCTGACATTCCCACATGCATGTACATACATGCCTATATGCATGCACATACATATACACACACAAATACAAAACACCCACACAAACACAAACATGCAAACAAAAAAAGAATGTTCAACATCCAGAGTGAACCCTTTGTAAACAATAGACTCAATGATACGCATACATCAACCATATCATGTGCATCACTATGGTGGGGATGTTTATGATGGGACAGCCTATGTTTATGTAAAGGGCAGAAAGCACATGGGAAATTTCTGTACCTGCCAGTCTGTGAATCTTAAAGTTTTCTTTTAAAAAATTAAATTTGGAATAAGTAAATAAATGAATGGATGGGTGATACAAACAATGTTAACAGCAAAGATACTTAATGTTTTCTGCTATCCAAGGCACTATAAGCCTCAATCTTTTTCTACATGCAGTACCTATAAAGTGGGAGTATGAATGATTGTGGGCTTTCTCTACTTTTTAATATTTCTAATTTTTCTAATGTGAGCAGAATATGTTTTGATGAGTTTTCAATACAACCAAAGAACAAAAAGAGAGAATTGATCCTAATATCAGAAATAAAGTGTTCCTCTCATTTACAAAATAAATCTTAGTGTGTTCAGACCCTCTTTAACCATGGAATACTCACTCTAGACACTTATGGGAACCAGAGTTTCAAGACATAGACTTTGAGAAACATTGAATAAGGTTACACCACCTCACTATTAAGCAGACTTAGATTTTCTAAGTTCTAATAGACTGGCAATACCTCTTATAATGTACATTATATTGGTACTTGTCATGTGCAGTTTGAACTCATGGAGAAGCTGGCTCTGGAAGCAGAGTCCCCATCCCTAGTTCAGATAAAAGCATGTTTATCTCAAAGTGTCCTCCAAGGCTCCTTGTCCAGGGATGGGCTGACCTCCCTAATTCTGTGACCTGGAGGAAAGCTTCCTCCAAGTAAAATCATTGTATCCTAGAAGGTAAGTCATTTCCAACAGAAATTCCTTGCAATGGGGATAGGAAACCAGAAGTTCAGCCATATAAAGTTAATCCATGAAGAAAAACCTCAATCAGGAGCTCCAGCCAACTGCTTCTTACCCACCCCACCCCGACCCCCATCCCCGGGGAACTCCAGCTGCTGTCTCAGCAAGGCTTCCTTAGTCAATTTCTGTAGGATGTTTGTGAGCCTCAGATTTGGTGATGTCACCTTTTGCTTGCTCTCGCAATTGGGGCTTCTCTAGTCATTGCTGCTGGATGTTTTGAGCACCTGATTTAAGGATGTTTGTTGTCTATCAGCTGCCTCTACCTACTACTTGCTATTTATTCTTTTACTTACTATATACTTAGTAAACTCACTCATCCAAAACAAAAATAGAACTAAACTATACAGAACACCTGTACAATTTAATTTGCAGCCTCCTATAGTTTATGGTTATATACCCTGGGTTATATTGTTAAAACCAAAGAGAGGGTGTTTATATGGACTCTGGAGAGTGTACCCAAAGGGAAAAGAATTCTAAGCCTGGTGGTGGGATATCTAGCCTGAAGCAGCTTGTGCCAGAGACTACCAGAGCATGCCAAATACCACCCCCCACACACACACACGCTTCTTCATCTCCCAGCCTCCTTTTGGGTTCCATTGGGATTTGGGGCTATGAAACCAAAGGCCATTGAGAAGTGCAGGCAGTGAAGTGTCACATTAGCAGCCCCAGTGCCTCTGCCATCTCCCTTTCCCCCGTCTCAGTAATCTTGGAAGCCATGTATCCCACGTGACTGCTACACAACAGAAAAGCCTAAGTTCTCAAGACACTCACTGTGGGGCTGGAGACATGGCTCAGCATTAAGAGCACTGGCTGCTCTTGCAGAGGACCCAGGTTCAGTTCCCAGCACCCACATGGTGGCTAACAACCATCTGTAACTTCAGTTCCGGGGGATCCCTCTGACCTCTGCAGGCACTGCAAAACACAGGTACACTTACATACATGTAAGCAATACACTCATACACATAAAATAAAATTAAAATTATAAATAAAATTTAAGTTTCTAAAAAAAAAAAAAAAAAAACCCACTGGGGCAGCCATGGAAGATAGCACCCTAGCCTGCCCCAAACTGTGAGTGAGAATTAACCCTTTGTATTAAATTAAAAGGTTCAAAGTTTCAAGATTTTTCCATTAAGGCAGTTGGTATTAATTCCCCGAATCTAAGCATAGAAGTTGGATGACAGAAGTATCTTTGAATGGCCAGTGTTCTTCATCCTGAGTTCATGTTCATCAGGCAATCTGATCTCCATCAGACTTTTGCTGCTTCCCTTCTCACTTCTTGAAATAACAGCCTGTGCCTCACAATACGAAGAGTAATCATTTATACAGCACTAAGTGCAAGGCAGTGAAGTAAATAATTCTCAAATATTATTTTATTAAATTTAATTCTCAGGACAACTTTATGAAGCAACTACTGTCATTAACCCTTTTAACAGATAAGGAAACTGAGGCCCATGGAGCAGAAGTACTCTGCCTAAGTCACACAGTCAGGATCCGAGTCCTGACTCAGGGTCCATCTGGCAGCCAAGGTATCAATTCTCCCTTACATTCTGCAGAAGAAAATTCTGGCTCTTAGCAGAAGAGAAGGGGGCCTCTCTGATAAACAGCTACTGCCTGTTCAGCTCCAGGGGCCAGTGTGCTGAGCCCTCTCCTGTCTAACTGGTCATGTTCCAGCAACAATGAGTCATTTCCCCCACCCATGTGCCTCTGCTCCAATGCCCACTTCCCCCTTGTTATTCACCTAGTAAGCCACCCAGACTCTGAAAGCTGTGTGCATCCTGCCTCCTTTGACAGCCTGCCTCCCTGCTGAGGCACCTTGCTCTCCAGCTGCCTCTGGATCTTCTTTCGTTGCTCATCTCATCAGGTGCCTTGCTGAAGGACATAGACCAGGTTTCTTCATCCCTGAATTCCCAGTGGTAACACACGCAATCAGCAGATGTTTTGTCCCAGGACTTCCTAGTCCATAGCTGTGTGCATCCTGCCTCCTTTGACAGCCTGCCTCCCTGCTGAGGCACCTTGCTCTCCAGCTGCCTCTGGATCTTCTTTCGTTGCTCATCTCATCAGGTGCCTTGCTGAAGGACATAGACCAGGTTTCTTCATCCCTGAATTCCCAGTGGTAACACACGCAATCAGCAGATGTTTTGTCCCAGGACTTCCTAGTCCATTAACATGTTGCATGCTACAGGATTTTTCT